>NC_051862.1:61600643-61911893 GCF_015732765.1 Culex quinquefasciatus | reverse complement strand
GTTCGCTCAATATAATCCTCCTCGCATAGCCCATAACATCTCTATATCGCCGCGGTCTTTATCACGCGCGTCGAGGACCAAAGCCTGGGCCATTTCGCTTAATAAATTCCTTGATCGTGCATCCATCGATATCGCGGTTCCAACAACGACTTCACGTTTCAGTACTGCTCGGAACCATCTTCCGATCATCTTCTACACAAAAAAAAAAAAAAAACCAGGCGACTCGCGGCTATTGTGGCCGCACTTATCTGAGCTCAAGAATGAGGAAGATCTTGCAGCAATTTATTCTCGTTCTCAAAATTTATAAGTTCGTGAACTCATGTTTACTTGCCTCCGTCCCGGGGAGCTTCCCCCCCTTAAAATCCGACAAAAAACCCACCCCGCAGGGGGACAAAGCATTCCCGAGCAAGAAAGTACCTTCGCGAGGCCACATGGAGAATATATCTTAATCTCGCTGGAAAACGTGCAAAAACACACAAAATTGAACCACGTTAAAACCAACAAAAGCCATACTTACAAGATATGGAACCCACCCCACCCTCCTCTGACCACGTGGGATCGATCGGCCGACACGCGGGGAGCGTATTATCATTATCGATCGAATTTCATCATCAATTTTTATGCAATATACTTGTACCATTAGCCGCGACGAGGCGGAGAAGGTGGAAGGAGTCACTACAACGACGACGGAACAACCGCAGTGGACACGGAACTCACGCGCCATCATGATGGTCGGAATCTGTATGGTCTTGGCTGCGAGGGGCCAGGGCACTTGGCGCGTTGCAATCAGCAACGATTAAGACGATCGGGAATCTTGCTCGAGAAGGAGAAAAGTTCCAATTTTTCTGGACACATGGCAGTGAGGCCAGATTGACCAAATTTGTGCAAAACATTGAGTTGGATAATTTTTGAATTTTGTTAGGTTTATCCTAAAAACTTGAGTTTGAATTGCCTTTTCCTACCTCGCTTCACAACGGAATTGCAAGAAAATATTGTAATGACAACAAAACAAATGAATGTCAAACTCCCTTTAAAGCTCAGTTTAGTAAATGAAAATGTATATGTGAGCAATGAGAAAGAGAAAATATCGACAACCGGAGACTGTTTTTGGAGCTTAGAATAAATCCAAGAGAGTATCGAAGGAAACCAGACAGCGAACATTGACAACCAGAGAGTCGACTGTATTTTTTATGAAAGTGTTACTTGTTACTGATTCGCTGTTTCTTTAACTCCCAAAACAATCTGGCAACGCGGGTTCTGCATACCCACCGATATCTGTTGTGATAGAACAGCGATACTCAACGGGGGTACCGGGCCTACTTGATTTACATGGTAGGGGGTACCGGCCTAGAAGAAGGTTGAGAATCGCTGTGATAGAATATGAAGTCACGTGTTTCCCTGCAGTCATCCAAGCCATTCTCACAGCCTGGTAACCCGGCCTTCTCTTTCACCATTAACCATTGAGTTTTTTTGTGGACGCTTTTTTCTTGCTGCATGGTACAACAAAAAACCAACTACTTTGGAGACCACCTTGTTTTCTCCGGCAAACTGCCGCTGCAGTTGGACTTAATCACGATCGGTTTCACTTATTATTAGCCATTATATTTTTGCCTGACCCCGCGAGTCGCAACTTCATCCGATGAAGGTTTGGCGTGGTGCTGCACATGTTTCGCTCCCCCTTGGGTAATGGCATTATGTTGGACAACATTTCTTGTGGATGCACAAAAAAAGGTAATGAATTTCTTAGCTTAGGACGTCGTTTTTGCAAGCTCATTTCTCTTCAAAGTGTCTATTGCTCAATCAACTCCTTATATGCAAGGTTTGCGTTGTACAATGTTGACGGAGATTGGTTTAGAGTTTGTCTGTTTTTGCAGTTGACATGCTGTTTGGGTGATCCAATTTACATACAGTGTTGCCAGTAAAACTGATTGGTTGATCTTTTTTTTTTAACTGTTTTAAACAATGGGTGTATCGTTTTTTTTATATCGCAATGACAAAATCACTCAACTAATGTGGAATCAATAAGGAATCGTTCAATGGGTAAAATACATTTTCAATTACCTCATCGGTTCCTGACATCATCCTGATAAAGGTGATGACCGTTCAAAATTTAAGATCTCATTCTAATCAGAATCATTGAAATCCTTCCCAAGAGGGTCCCATGTGTTCACCGAGGACGCATAATGCCAAAAACCGTTCTTCCCCCGTTACCGTTCAATTAACTGAGATTAAATCTTGTACAATTTAATTGGGTTTTGCGCCCTTATCTTTCTGCCCTCGGAACGCTTTTGTTTGCACTTATTTGTCGTCAGTTTACCCTGTCAGAGTGAAGCAATTCTGCGAGCTGAAGAAAGAGGTTTAGGCGTTTGGCCCAAGTATAGTATGTACTTACAATCAAGATCTGTGTTTATTTATGCACTCACCACACCGCGTGTCATCCCTCGGAGAACTCGATGTGCATCTCGGTGGTTTGGTACTCAGGACTTTGGGTAAACCCTCGACTGATCATATTTTGTTGATTTTTATATATATTTTGCACATGAATTCCTATTTTGATAATTTTGTGTCTACCAAAAATTTTGCCTCTCTTTTTTGTGCTTCATAGTTCTTTATTTTATTTTATTTCTAATTTCACTGATTGCAGACGCAGAACCAGAAAATGCATAAAAAATCTTAATTTTGCAACTAGTTGCTAAAACTACTATGATTATTTTTTGATAAAGTGCCTGGTTTTATAAAGTAATCATATTTTTCAAATTTAAATTTACCCTGGAAAAAGAAATCAAGTAAAAAAGTATCCATTCTCGCCTATCGCTTTTTCAATGTATACATATTTTCAAGGATCCTCATTAAAGCGAAATTAAACTCATTTTTCGAAATTTTCATTTTTGTATGGTTATATCTCAGCAACAATGTTCAAGATAGTTATCTATAGAGAATTTATCAGACACTATTTCAACTTAAAAAATGTGTGTTTTTGCAACTCGACTTGTCATTACATTTTTTTTTATATATTTTTTTTGTAAGCACCAATATGAAAAAAGATATCTTTAGATTATAAGCTCTGACGCGATTTCAAATTAAGAAAAACTGTGCTTTTCGCAAGTCGACTTTTCTGTGAATTATATTTTTGCTTTAACGATGGTTCGATTTGCAATGTTGTTAAATGAAACTTTTGTGAAATTTTCTTCTCATTTCAATAAAATTAGTTTCAAAATTTCAGCAGTCATTTTCACAAAAGTTTTGAAACATAAAAATAGAATCAATAGATTTCGAGATTATGTGTTTTTTCAAGGGTTGCTTATCTTTTATGAAGTATTCCTAAAGTGATAAAACTTACCAAAAATATGTGTGAAATAATTTTCGATTGCAAATTTGTATTTACAATATTTCTGATTCCTTCGAAAAACATTTTTTTTTTTCAAAATTCCGTTTCTCCGTTTCCAAATTTTGCACCATCCAAACATCTAGTTAAAAATGCTTGAATGTTTGGCCCTTATGAAATGTTAGTCTCGATTTAAAAAGTTTTAAAATATTATTTTCGAAAAGATCGGGAAATTTCACGAATGTTTCATATTTAACATTAAAAATCGGACCATTAGTTGCTGAGATATCGACATTAGAAAATAGAGGGTTGTTTGGGTGAGACTTAGAAAACATTAATTTTCCAATTTTTATATCTTTGCATGGCAACATCTCAACAAATAAGGGTCGTATCAACAAAGTTCAAAAAGCAAAGTGGGCAACATAGGCATTAATTCAAAAAAATGAATAACTGCGACTATTTTCAAAAAAGTTACCTCAAAATGGATAAAATTTGAAAACGGTGCACTTTATTTGCACTTTGACTGCAAATTTATTTTACATAGAAAAATGAAGTTTGAAAAAAAATTTGCGATCAAAATTTCGATTTTTTGAAAACAATCAGTTTCGATTCAAAAATTCATAACTGGAATTTCAGAAAAGAATTACATTTTGATAAAGTGCACCGTTTTCAAGTTATAGGCATTTTTAGGTATCTTTTTTGAAAATAGTCACAGTTTTTAATTTTTTTTAATTAGTGCACATGTTTGCCCACTTTAAATTTTTTTTTTTGAAAAGCTGAGAAAATTCTCTATATTTGCTTGTTTGAACTTTGTTGCTACGACCCTTAGTTGCTGAGATATTGTAAAGGTAAAATAATGGTTTAAAATCAGGAAAATTGATGTTTTCTAAGTCTCACCCAAAAAATCCACCATTTTGTAATGTCGATATCTCAACAACTGATGGTCCGATTTTCAATGTTAAAATATGAAACATTTGTGAAATTTTGCGATTTTTTCGAAAACAATATTTTCTAAAATTTTAAATCAAGACTAACATTTAAAAAGGGTCAAACATTCAATATTACGCCCTTTTGAAATGTTAGTCTTGGTTTAAAATTTTTGAAAAATTTCACAAATGTTTCATATTTTAACATTGAAAATCGGACCATCAGTTGCTTAGATATTGACATTAGAAAATGGTGGGTTGTTTGGGTGAGACTTAGGAAACATCAATTTTCCTGATTTTAAACCTTTACATGGCAATATCTATATAACTAAGGGTTGTATCAACAAAGTTCAAACAAGCAAAATACAGAGAATTTTCTCAGCTTTTCAAAAATATTTTTTTCAAAAGTGGGCAAACATGTGCACTAGTTTAACAAAATTAAAAACTGTGGCTATTTTCAAAACAGTCACCTGAAAATGGCTATATCTTGAAAACGGTGCACTTTATCAAAATTTAACTATAGTTCACTTTTTGATTGCAAATTCGATTTTACATCGAAAAATAAAGTTGAAATTTTTTTGGCGACCAATATTTCGATTTTTTGAAAAAATCAGTAGTGATTAAAAAAAATCAGAACTCGGTCAAAGGTTTTTTGCACAACTTGAAAATTTCTGAAAAGTTGGCAAATAAAAATAGTGTTTTTTTTGCAAATCAAGTTTTAGTGCCAAAAAGTTAAATAAAAAATCACCAAATTTTTTTTACCGTGTATAATTTCTTTTCAGTGTAGTCCTCATCCATACCTACAACTTTGCCCAAGACACCAAATCGATCAAAAAATTCCTTCAAAAGTTACAGATTTTTGAATTTTCATACATCCTTTTTGTATGGACAGCTGCCAAATTTGTATGGAAAATTATATGGACAAACTAATGATGCAAAATGGCTTCTTTGGACATACCGAAGGCACCAAAAAAGTTTCAGTCGGATAAAAAAATACATAAAAATAAAATAAAAAAAAAAACCCATTTCGTGGACAATTGCTCATACGTGTACTTTAACACACTTTGTAAGAGCACTTGTTTGAAACGCCAAAACACGCGACTTCCGAAAGATTAAAGATAAATAAAATACTTAAGATCAATTTTGAGGTTTGATATTAGACATGGACGGGTTGCTGCGAGGGTTAACCAAGTCAACCGAAGGGCATCAGCTGAACATTTTAACGCGTTCAGGTTATTGATACGGATATGTATATTTCACAATTTACATACAATATAAGGAGTCTGGCTGGCTCCCTGGAAGACCGTGGCCGCTGTTGTTAAGTGGACTGAAGTCGTGTCCCCGGGTGGAATCTGGCCCATGCCATCGAATCGGTGGTCTCCAGATGAGATGCTGCTGATGATGTTGGACCAGAGGGAAAATTGAAATCGAATTTTGCGGGTTTGTCACTGTAATGAGATGGATAAGCAAATCGTGTAAGATGTTGCATAATGTGTTCACCTCCTTTTCTGTGTGCAGGCTCCTCCTGGCTCACTCAACGAGGCAGTGGCTGTTCGAAGGGAATCTAATTAAATCAGCTCAGCTCAGTACTGTAAGTGATCGCCCCAATGGTAGGTCGCTTCAGCAAGTAGTTAGTTCAGGGGATGCACTGTCCCTGTGGCCTTTGTGGCATTGACGGTGGGCAATCGCCTGCGAGCCTGTGATTGCATCGTTTTCTTGGAGCGATAGGGCGATTTGGAGTACAGTTTAAATCAATATCTACACGGAGAGACCGTGCCCAGAAATTTTAACAATTAAAATTGTTGATTTTACTTTCGTAAATTTTAACAAAAACGTACTTGTCACTGCCAATTTTCAGTTAAATTAACCAAAATTTAGTATTAATTTAAAAACCTGTTTGTTGAAAATGCTAGAGGCAAAAAGCTAACAGATTTCCCGAACTCGAATGAACGTGCTCGACTGTTAGCTTTGGTTTTAGGAAAATCAAAAATTTTGTTGGTTGAATATAATTTACATTTGGTTGAATATTTAAAAGATGAACTTGGGTTTGTTTACGTCTGTCATTTGAAGTTAGGATTCGAACGAGAGCGGTCGATTTGTTAAGTTTGTGTTGTTAATTATGAAGTGAGAGGATGTGAAAGGTGAAAATTACACTATTTAGCTAATGTTGAAGTGGTAAATCAAAGTGTTGCAACTGGGGAGCTGGAATTGGTGAGTAGGTTTGGTGATGATTTCTTTGCAGGTGATAAACTATGAAGAGCAAGAGGACAGCCTTCGCCATGAGGACCTCCAATGCGAGTGAGTTGAACACGTTATAAGAATGTTTGATGGAAGGAGAGGGCAGTAGAAGGGAGATGCGGGCGACTCTTCACGGATAGAGCAGCCCGGGCAAATTTAACAAAATGTTGGTTAATCCAAGTAAGTATGGGTTTATTTTTGCACAATAATTTATCTAATGTGATTCTTATTAGAAAACTGAATCATTTAAAAGCTTCATGCTTACGACGGATAAAATCTTAATGAACCATTATTTTTTTTTCCAGAATCATCAATTATAAAATACATAGAAATGCCATGTGTAAGCAACATAAACAACATAAAAATAGAAATGAAGTAAAATATAAAAAAAAATAAAAAAATATAAAATATATAAAAGAAGATAATTATTATCTTGAAAGTTTTGTTGCAATACGACTGCTCAATAAACTGGTAAGTAAAACTCAAAATATTTTTTTCAGGAATCGAAGTACGTTGAATAAATTGAATCAAATGCAATGAAAGTTTGTTGCCAAAAGTAATTGTTAAATTAATGCAACTTTGGTAAGTAGCATTGTTGATATTTCTTCTTTCCTCAATATAATTTCATTTATTTACGTTCCTTTTTTCAGTTTATAGCCGAAATTAAGAATTTTGTATTAAATTACTAATACATTTCACATGTCTATTTGCAGCAAAAGGTTCACTTTAGTGAAAATTCTGTTTCCAACCACAAGAAAAATAACTAAACCTGAGACCATTGTAGATGATGATGACTTATCGGATGATTTCACAGTGATGGTAAGTGGATACAACACTTAATTTTATACAACATAATAAAAATATAAGCTTAAAACTTGGTGAAAATTTTGCTCGATTTCTATTTTTCAGGAATTCATGTTAAATTAAACATCTTTTTTAAATATGTTTAACAAAATTGTAATATGCTTTTTCATTATTTTTAGTTTAATGCAACGTAATTTTTTAAAACATTAATCAAACTTTACATGTTTTATAACAACAGTTAAAAAAAAGTTTTGTTTTGATGCTTTTAACAGTAACTTAACAACTTCATGCAAAAAAAAAACAAATTAGTACAAAACGTTAAATTTTTAGGCAGAATAAATGCGAAAATAAAAACACTCAGCATTAATTTGTGAGGCATTATTACAAAATTTACTGCAAATTCAACAAAAATATCGCTAACAACTGCTAGTTATTGACTACATGTACGAATATTTTTCTGAATTCAAGTAAGACAATAGTTAAAATATAGCTAGAAATTCGGCCCAGCCTATATCGTTAGATAATTAAAGAAAATATATATCAACACTTACATAAATTATGTCTAATTAAGAAATGTTTTGTTATAAAATACTAATAATTTGCTGCATGCAAAATATTTCAGTTGATACAACGAAAAAAATTGTTGAAAAAAAGTTGAAAAACATTTCCCAGCCAGTCTTCAACAGAATATTCCACAATATTTCAGCTGAAAACTAGAAATTTTTAGTTAATTTTCTGAAAAAAATATTCTAGCAGTCGACTGCTAGAATTTTTTTTCGGCCATTTAACCAACAAAAATGGCAATTCCAAGTATTTTTTTAGTTATTTTTAATTATCGGTGGTCAGCAATTTAGGGTTAACAAAATCAACAATCGATTGTTGAAAAAAAGCTGTGTAAAAAATTAACCCATACTTTTAGTTAAATTTACCAAGATTTTCTTAGATTTGCCCCGGCTGGTCTCTCCGTGTAGGAAAAAACCTAAATAAACTGTTGACATTATTTTTAGAAATGGAGGCAATAGCTGAAAAGCAAAGATCAATGAAAATTTAAAAAAAAAATCATATTTTTTAAGAAAGAGAGTCACGAGTCACTTCTCAACCCCAGATTTCTCTACACTTCCTTGCAAGTAGGAAGTCACGTTCTACATACGGTAAGAACTCGCGTGGCCTGGCCGAGAATGCATGCAGCTTCCCACTCTGCAGTCTGTTTTTGCCTGCCCAGAGTAGCTTTTGCGGAAGCATCCGGAATATCGGACACAATTTATGTGTAAGCCCTTGTAACGGCAAGTTTTCTAAATTAGATACCGCACGAAACAACCTCACAAAGATGTCAACCAGACCGGGGCTGGTTCAATCCGTGTACAATTATCTGGGAACAAGTGGACGACACGTGTAGGAATTATCATATTGGAAGTTTTGCACTAGCCATGTAATGTGAGGAGTTGTTTGTTAAAAAAATAAATGCTTCTAGAATGTTTTAATTAAAACTGAATTGTGAAAAAGCTGAACTTTTCATTTTCCACTACAAAAAGTTCTCCCCCAAACACATTTTTAAATTGACAGCTTTCCATTCCAAAACTAAATTCCATTTCATCGCCGTACTCCAAACTTGCAAACGAGATTGAAATTTTAATTGGATACGGGAACTATGTCCAAACTGCACAAATTCAAAACGCTCAATTCGAAATGGCAAAGCAAAGCAAAAAATAAACGAAACATTTTACGTTGAAAATATGTAAACTCGCGCCAAATTGTTAAGAGGAGATGGAAGACGAAAAAAAACAAACTTTTCTCACTTTTCACCTGGCGATGATGGCGAAACAATTTGGAAAAAATAAGACCTTAATTACTTTTACTTTTTCCTCGCCCCAGTCCCGGGTGCAGTGCCACAGATTGGGCTCCATCTTCCCGGTGAGGACCTCATCTGTTTGACGGTGGCGTCGGCGATTGATGGCAAGCAAAGTTTTTCCCCTTCCCCGTCTCGGGAAAAGCTCTTCAAATTGTGGTGTTCCAGCAGTGCCGTCTGGGCACAACCGAGGTGAAAATGTCATAATTTTTCGGAATAACAAGAAACTGTGTTTTTTTTTACGCCGAACAACTTGCCAACTTCCTCTTGTTCTAGCGTAGTACGGGGGGTTTGGATTTCGTTGTCGATTTTTTGCTAGTCGAAATTCGTCATAGCGATTTAAAAAAATGAAAAATTTAGTAGTTTTTTACGATTTAGCACATCGGCTTTTCTTTGTATTTTTTTTATTTGTATGAAACTTTGTCCATACACTACTTATGTCAAAAGAAGCAATTTTTCATTATTAGTTTTTCTATATCATTTTAGCAAACCCATAATCATACAAAAAGGTAAATGTATGAAAATCTGTAACTTGAAATGGGACTTTCTGACCGATTTGGTGTCTTCGGCAAAATTGTAGTTTAGATCTTTTCAGAAAAAATAGTTACATAATATCAAAAAATACTATGCTATTTTTTAATTTTTATCACTTAAATTTGGAGTCCAAAAGTACATTTTTCTTTTTATACATGTTTTATGAGGGTGTTGGAGATTTTGCCGAATGGACATTTGTTGTTTCGCCGAATGCACATGCCGATTGAAAAAATATAGAAAACGAATGTTAAAGAAAAAGTCAACAGCGTAAAAAATTAAAAACAAAAATATTTGCTCGAGAATTTACATGGCTAGTTCGTCTTTGGACTTTTTTAAAGGTGATCTTATTAATTTCTGGGAATGTTGCATTCTTTTCAACATGATCAATTAATTTAAAATCAATTGGCTTTCTAAAAAAATAATTTCAGTATTTTTTTCAAATAATTAAAAAAAAAATGCCCGGTTCATTAAAAGTTGCATTCTTTCAAACTTGACCAGTTCTTTGAGTAATCAATTGCTAATTTTTTTTATTAGTTTCTGCATTCTTTTTAACATGCCCAATTCTTTTAAAATTAATGAAGTTTTCAGCAAAAAAATACTGTAGTTTTGCACTTTTTTTAAAAATGACAAGTTTTTTGAACAATTTGAAAAATGATTTAATTTCTGAGAGTTTTGGCATCATCATTTTCAAAATTATATCGTTTATATTTTGAATTCGTTGGGTTTTCAATTCTTTTCTAAATTCTATGTTTTTTTTCAAAACTAACATCTTTAGTTTTTGCATTCTTTCAAATAAACAGTTCTTTAAAAACAAATATACATTATTTTAAACTTGAAAAGTTCTGTTAGTAAAAAAGAAGGAGCACACATAAAAAAAACATGGTAATATTACATCTGGTACATTTTTATGTCAGAAAAATGTGTAATTTTACCACTTTTCTGATGTAATGCCATTTTTTCAGTCTAAAATAAGGTAAATTCTCGATTAAATTTTCAAAAGGTCCTATCTGCATAGGAAACCCATGAGGGATAGGTTGTTTTGAAAATTTAATCTAGAATTCACAAAATTAAAGAGGTAATTTTCAACCTTACAAAATTACACCTTCAAAATTCACTTTTTTTACTGTGCAGTTCGAATATTTTGCAAAATAAACATGGTTTTATTGTCTTATTCAGCCATAAATAAAACTAATGCCGCTTCATTGACTTTTAAAACAATAAAAATAGTTTTGACGAAATGTTCCAGATTCGTGGGATTTACAATACATCTTATGAACCATACTGCATGATGGTGCTGAATCTGATTAATTGATTATATAAAATATGATTTTGTAAATAAATGTGTTGTGAAAAAAAAACAAAAAAGGAATCTGGAAATTAACAAAATATTTAAGAACTTAATGAAATTTGCAATTTAAAAGTACTTTACAAAATTTTTGATAAAGTGCACCGTTTTAGAGTTCTAGTCACTCTAAGGTAATAATTTTAGGAAATTTTAAAATTAATCGGAAAAATTTGCACTTTCATTAGAAGCTTTATTTTATTACGTTACGTTGTTAGGAAAGGGAGGAAGAAAAATGAAAATATCTCAAGAACTAGTCAAGCGTTTTGCAATAGAAAATGTTATTCTTATGGGAAGTGGCAGCTCTTTTTGATTAAACATAACTTTTAGCCGGGAACCGTGGTGTAGGGGTAAGCGTGATTGCCTCTCACCCAGTCGGCCTGGGTTCGATCCCAGACGGACCCGGTGGCATTTTTCGAGACGAGATTTGTCTGATCACGCCTTCCGTCGGAAGGGAAGTAAATGTTGGCCCCGGACTAACCTAGAAGTTAGGTCGTTAGCTCAGTCCAGGTGTAGGAGTCGTCTCCCTGGGTCCTGTCTCGGTGGAGTCGCTGATAGGCAGTTGGACTAACAATCCAAAGGTCGTCAGTTCGAATCCCGGGGTGGATGGAAGCTAAGGTGTAAAAAGAGGTTTGCAATTGCCTCAACAATCAAGCCTTCAAACACCTAGTTTCGAGTAGGAATCTCGCAATCGAGAACGCCAAGGCAATGCTGTAGAGCGAATAATTTGATTTTTTTGATTTTTGTAATTTTAAAATTTGGGCTAAAATATGAAATAAGGAAAATTATCTAATTTCAAAACATTTCAAATGTAAGGCTAATAAGCTTAATTTTAATATTTCAAGAGTCTAAAAAACGGGAAAAACGATAAGTTTGACATTTGATGCTAAAACTGTAACTTATGTTTACTAATAAAAGCAAAGTAATCCACTTTAACGACCCCCGGGTCTTTTGTGGGCTCTGTTGCAAGTTTCTACTCATTTCTAGGCGTCCGAAGGTTATGTGTGGTGAGTCACTCAAAACCTCTTTTACGCTAATGGACCGACGTTTTACTTCCCCATCCGATAGAAGGCGTGGTCAAGCAAATCCCGTCTCGAAAAATGCCACCGGGTCCGTCTGGGATTGAACCCAGGCCATACTGGGGTGAGAGGTTACCACGCTAACCACTGCGCCACCGGACCCGGCACGAGTATGTTTACAAATATTCTCAGTAAAAATATTTTAAATGTTTTCAAGTCTTGATAAACCTTTCAAAAGGACTAAAATTCTAATTAAAATTTAAGCCCTTCTATTATATTATTTCTGATTTTGTCAAACCCGAAATTTCGTTACAACAAACAACTTACTCTTATTTTTTCGTTTAATTTTATCATTTCATCATTCGACCCTTCATCCAACACCCCACAGAATTGCTTGAAGGTGTGGGTGGCCAAACTTTTTACTGCTAAACGATAGCGAGCGTTGACGAAAGCGGAAGGACACGGTTGGTTCACAAATAAGGTCCTAGACTGGATTTTCCACTCAATTTCCAATGCGACTTGGTTTTCGGGGGTTTCCATTTTCTTCGAAAGGTACCTATAAAGTTGTGGGCAGGATGAGGGGGGCAACTTCTTGCATCTCATTTGATGACGAAGTTGACAATGGCGGGGATTCGGATGGGGATGGGGGGAGCGAAAAAGTGCTCAAGTCTAGGTGTTGAAACAGCAATAAAGTGGAATTTTGGTTTCCTTTTCCTTGAGGCGAAACCATTTTTTATCGGGGGTGCTTTTGGGAAACTTTCTTTTCCTGGAAGAAGGTGGCAAGTGTCGTGGAAACTGTTTCTCTTTTCTCAGGTGGAATAATTTGAGGTGTCACCGCTGACACCAGTGGACACCAAGGTTTGGGACAGACGGTGATTGACGATTTTTTCGTTATTTGAAAGTTTTTTGTCGTTTTGAATTGTAGTACGTTTTGAAAAAAGAAGGAATAAATTTCATATATTTTATCGTTTGAAATCTGCTTTTATAAAAATGGCTTTAATGACAATAACTTTGTAATCAATTTAAATAAAACAATCACAAATCACGTTTTGACTTTGAGCAAACTATTCCAATGCGGTTAAATCCAAATTTATCTTCTAAATTCGGATAGCCCAATTCATCAAGGAGTGCAAAAGGTCCGTCAGTTACCAACTCAATGTCGTTAATCCATCAAGATCCAAAACATGGTTTTCCGTTCTTTCGTTCAGTGTGGAAGAGTCTGTGGGTGAGAATTTATAGCCGTTAATAAATGAACTAATGCTCATCAGGCGGTAAGAAAGTCGTATTTTTCATGAACCCTTCTTTTGGTTGGTCCTTTTTCATCCTTGCCTCGACGATTTAACTTAATTTGGAGCATTTGGAGTTTTATTTCGGTTGCGTCCAAATTCACCTCTAAAACGACGGAGTTTTTCTGGCCTTAACCGAATTTGGAGGTAAAACCGAAGGATATAAATTTTGTTTTTATCTGCTTGACCGCTTGCAGAAACAAACGGAAATTGGACCATTCAGGCAATAATCGGCCCAACAAAAACCGGACGGATATGGTCTATTTACACGACTCGAACGGCAAACAGATGTGCGTGCCTACTCGACTTTTGGTGGGCTGATCGGAAAACGCGGGTCCAGCCCCGCCCCCTGATGAACCCCACGCAATCCGACGCCCACCTCTCCAGGAAATGCTGCTACGTGCCGACTTCCGTCCAATTGCCCAAAGGGAACATTTTGATAAATTCAGGTCAATGAATAATTAATTTGCGGGTTTGCTCCGCAGATGTCGGTGCACATCACTTAATTTCAACCCATCACGACTTTTGGCCTTCACTTCCTTCCGTGTGGCAACTTCTTCTTGCCTCCGGTTCCGGAGTATCGATCTGTTTGATCCCCGGCCGGAACAAGACGAACGCTGGTCCCTGAGGCTGCCGGGAAAGGATTGAGCTCGTTTTCACTTTGGAAAATTGAAAGGTTTTCGTTTTATTAGATAAACACCCGAACCTATTTTTCAAACTCCGCAGCAGGCGCCGGGTGACCGTCCCAAGGAGGCTGGGTGGGTGTAGATTCAACACTGTAGAAAGGGTCAGGGTGTGGACCAACGGGATGATGGTCTTAGGATCGCAGGGTTGTAGCAGATTTAAAAAAATAATTAAAAATAATAATCGTTATGAGAACAGTTTAAAAGGTTAATAATTTTAAAACAATTCATATTTCAACAATTTTTTTTTGAGATATTGAAGGCTTGCAGTTTTGTTGAGTGAAAAATGATAAAAATATGAACTAGTTTATTTTCCTAATCAATTTCAGTGATTTCCTTTGTTTCCTAAACACTAGTAAGGAATAAAATTGTCATTTAAATATTATGATTTTAAATATTTTATTATGAACATAGTTTTGAACTGACTACGTCACTGCCTCTCTATCTACTACTATTGGGTTGAGAGAAATGGTGCCGATTAAAATTATTGCATTAGGGAGTCCCACAGTTTGGGCTTCCCGAATCCCATGAAACCCAAGTTTTGGCGTTTTCGTAGCACCTATCCCCGTTCTCAAACATACACTTTCAAAAACGCACCTACACACATTCCCGTCATTACCGACGGTGTCCTGTCTCTCTCCCTCACTCTGGCAAGCTTATGGAGTTCGATTCGGAAAATGCAGCAAATGGTAGCTCTGCGAACCTTTTCGACCGAACCAGCACGCCGCTAATCCTGAATTAGTTCTAATAAAATATTTACAGTCGGAAATCAATTTCCACTCCAATTGGGGGGAGCGTCGGGGTAGACCGGAAATTCCCGGAAGGTGCACGAGCAATTCTGGACGGGAATCGATGTTTGCCAGGTACGTGGTGAATTTCGACCGAAAAACGTTTTATGAGAGGGAGGAAGGGGAGGTATTGAGCCGTGATCAAATTTATAGTATGCTGAATGCTGTTTTAGACGAGGCTGACCTTGATTATGGTTGATTTAAATCGATAAGTTAGATTATGCGATTATATTGTGTTCTTTGTGATAGGAATAAATTTAAGGGTTCCTGAAGAAAAAATATTTTTTGATAAAATGTATCACAAGTATAATTGTATAATTTGCTAGATCAAAATATATCGATATCTTTTTTATGAACACACAAACCAAAATAATCAAAATTGTTTATTGTTTTTTGCTTTTTGCTTTTTGCTTTTTGCTTTTTGCTTTTTGCTTTTTGCTTTTTGCTTTTTGCTTTTTGCTTTTTGCTTTTTGCTTTTTGCTTTTTGCTTTTTGCTTTTTGCTTTTTGCTTTTTGCTTTTTGCTTTTTGTTTTTTGCTTTTGCTTTTGCTTTTGCTTTTGCTTTTTGCTTTTGCTTTTTGCTTTTTGCTTTTTGCTTTTTGCTTTTTGCTTTTTGCTTTTTGCTTTTTGCTTTTTGCTTTTTGCTTTTTGCTTTTTGCTTTTTGCTTTTTGCTTTTTGTTTTTTTGTTTTTTGTTTTAAAAATCAAAACTTTGGAACATAATTTAGAAAGGCGCATTATTGTTTTGATTGGTGAAATATTATTAAGCTTTTTAAGTCCTGAAAATTTTCAAAATACCTTGCCTTTTTCGTGTTGGTCCAAATTTTGAGGAACTGTTTGTTTATTCAATTAAGGGTGCACAGCAACCAAGGAAGTTGTTTTCTTCTTATTCCAAAATTGTCAAACTTACGGACCCAATCCTGCAAGAATCTGATTGTAAAAATAGTCAAACTTTGTTGTAAATAACTATGAAGACAGTAACTTAGGGGATGAATAAAAAATTATATCAATAGTTCCCGTAGTTTTGAAGATACTAAAATGTCTGCAACAGAAATCTGGGTGCAAAAGCTATGGTTGATGTGTACCGTTAATTAGCATTTTAACATCAGTTTCTTAACATTTAGAACTTGTATTCATTAAACTTTATTTCAGTTGTTTTTTTTCAGCCCTGTCTCGTATGTTTTTGAAATCATATTTATTGATTAAAAATTCACAATCTTGTTTAATGCAGCAATTTATTAGGTTTAAATAACAATCTATCCAGCAATTATTTTCATTTTTCTATGTTTTGTGTTTCGAAACGAAAAACTCTGAAAATTATTTTTTTTTAGACTCCTAAATCCATAACGCAACAGCTCTCAACAGTTGGCAGAGAAAAAAGTTAGTTGTGCAAGACAGACAAAAAATAATTCCATACGAACCGTTTTAATACCCATTTGAATGCTAATATTTTTGGCACTCACTAAACGTCTTGGCGAAATAAAGCAAATTCTTTCGCCCTAGACTGGTGGAATTTTTGACATCGTCGAGTCGACAACAGACACGGGATGTTGGCTGCTGTTTTTCCTTGTACCAAATAAAGTGTCGACGGCGGATATGTAAATTTAATATGTTTAGGGTCATTTGTCAGTTGTTGATTTAAATTTTTGGGTAAGGTTTGTTTTACTTCATGTTATTTATTTATATTGAATGCAGTGGTGTTAAAAAAAACAAAAAAAAGTGTTAAATTAATCGAAATAAACAAACTTTTTAAAAGTCAACTTGCTGCCAACTCTTTGTCTTCCAGTGAATTTCCCTGCGAACCGTTTAGTTTTTCCTTTCGATTTCTTTCATATTTTCGCTTTTTCTGTTTGTGTCCTCAGTTTATCTCACCCTCGAAACTTCGTTTGATCTGATATGGCCAAAATAGTTTCGCACAGTTGGCACCACCCAGAGCAACTTTTCGCCTTCAGCTATGCTAAACTCTCTGGGAAAGAATTTCCCATGATTTTCCTTTGTCCGGGTGGTGGAAATTGTCTCCTCCTCATCAGCCCGGCCCGGGAAGCTTTATGTTATGGATCCACACGAAAGAGTTGTTGACGACAGCGACGACGGCGACGCCGCCAAGTCTCAATCGCCAGGACATATGAGAACATCGGGATACAATTTGCGAGCATAAAATATGCATAAAGTTTCAGGGTGAAATGTGCGAAAGTTTTTTGCGTTTCAGACCAACCCACACACATACACACGTAGGTCCACCCGCACAGAGTTTTATTTTTATTGCGGGCGGAAAGCTATCAATTTGATCGCTTCCACTTTGCGAACAATTTGCAAATAGCATATTAGTGGGTGATGTGCTGGCAGCACTGCTACGGTGGTTTGGAGCTTGGAAACGTCTAAAGTTCTGTAGCTTTTTATCTTTCCGGTGTGAATTGGTCGTGGAAGGAATTTGGTGATCGTGATAGGTTAGTGACAGCGTGGTTTTATTTTGCTGGCGTTTATCTCTAAAAAAGTGGTTGTTAGCTCAATCAATTAACAAATTTTGTTTGCTTTTCATCTAAAAACATTCTTTCCGCTCATTTATGTAGAACGAAAACATGTGATAATCTATTAGAGCATATAAATATGAGCCACATGTTATGCATCGTAGTACGGGATGATGCAAGGTGGGTTTTACGTAAATGTGATAATTTTCAACTCAATTCGTTGGATTAGATGCGGCCCTTTCAAGCCCTAACATGCGTTTAGTTTTGGGTGTGTTTAGCGAGTGGCAATTAAAGGTGCTAGATTCCGGATTTTTGGTGGCCCTTTTAAATTGAAGAAGAATGAATCGAATAAAACTTTCTGTCAAGAAAAAAGTCGCATCACTATGGTCGTAGATGGTGTCATTCACATTTGAAAAACTACTCTGATTTGAATATAAGTATTTTTTTTTAAATTCGGTGATACAAATTTCTGCTTTTTTGTATGACCCAATCTCACCCCCCAGACCCAATGTCACCCCTGATGATGGTATTTGGTAATTATGAATTTTTTAAATAGTTTGAAATGTCATTTTGAGCAATTTTTGTTCTACGAAAACTTTCACTTCTATTGTATTTAGGCTTGTTTAGTTTGGGTCTCGTGGCGCAGGGGTAGCGGCTTCGGCTGCCGATCCCGATGATGCTATGAGACGCGGGTTCGATTCCCGCCTTATCCACTGAGCTTCTATCGGATGGTGAAGTAAAACGTCGGTCCCGGTTTCTCCTGTCTCGTCAGAGGCGCTGGAGCAGAAATCCCACGTTAGAGGAAGGCCATGCCCCGGGGGGCGTAGTGCCAATAGTTTAGTTTCGTTTTTTTAGTTTATCTTTTTTATTGGTAGTATTTGGCCTTTTCTTCCACCTCCAAGCATCACATTTTGACTTTTTAATTTTTTCATGTTTTTACAGTTAATTAAAATAAGTCCAACTTCCAACCCCTAAAATTTCAAAAAAAAATTAAAGTTCTTCTTTGCAATGCATTTTGAAGATCAATCAAAAATTGGTTGAAAATTGATTTTTGGCGATTTTTGTTAGATCGAAGCCTGTCTAGAGGTGGGGTTAGGTTTGTTTACATAGGGTTCTCGGAAACACATAATTTCCAAAACGTCCCGATAGCCATTACCTGCTTTCTAGTAAAGATTTACATAATTATCTAAAACTGAACGAAGGTTTTTTTTTAATATTATATTTGAAAAACAAAAGATGAAAAATCCCAAGCTTCATGCAAATTATGGATTCCGATTGAAAATTGATGACTGCACCCTTTTGTAAGCGATCAGAAGAAATTAATATATTACACAAAATATCTGAACCACATGTATGCATTTTAAAAGTATGTTAATACTCCGGTCAGATTGTAATTTGTATAAAAAACTTTATGGAAAAAATCGTTTTCGTCTTGGGAGTAAACCGGCAAAAATCTAAATCTGTTTGCAACCCTGATACATTGAAAAAAAAGTCCTTTAACAAAATAAACAATATTGGAAATAGTGAAACATGATGAAATATGGCATTATTTTGTAAAAAAATCATGAAAACTGAGCAATTCTCTACCAAAACCGGAAATGGATTTTATTTGTTATTAGTGGGGGCCTTCCCTATATAAGCTATTTTGTGTCATTGGTTCACCCATACAAGTCTCCTTACACTTTTGGCTGCTGTCCATACGAAAATGGTATGTAAAAATTCAAACAACTGTAACTTTTGAGAGAATTTTCTGATCAATTTGGTGTCTTAAGCAAAAATGTAGGTATTGTTGAGGACTATTGAGAAAAAAAATCAACCTTTTTTTCACAAAAACTTAATTTCCCAAAATACGTATTTTTTGATTTTCGAAATTTTTTTATATGTTTTAGGGGACAAAAATCCGCAACTTATGAGCTATAGAAAAGTATGTTAAAAAAATCTGCCGCAGAGTTATGATTTTTTGAAAATAAAAGTGATTTTTGGAAAAAATCGAAATTTCATGTAAAAACAAATTTGACTTAATTTTTTAATGAAAAATTGAATTTACAATCGACTTTTACCGATTTTTCGATAAAGGGCTCCGTTTTCAAGTTATAGACACCGAAAGTTTGATTTTAGCGAAATATTTGCAGTTTTTAGATTTTTAAAAATAGTGACCATGAGTGATATTCAATGTTCTTGATTTAAAAAATTTCATAATATTTTTTTCGAAAAGATCGGAAAATTTCACGACTGTTTCATGCTTTAACATTGAAAATCGGATCATAAGTTGCTGAGATATCGACATTAGAAAATGGTGGGTTGTTTTGGTGAGACTTTAAAAAACATCAATTTTCGTGTTTCTTTTTCATAAAGCGGCTGTATCTCAGCAACCCGAGGTCCTAAATTCAACGTCTCTTAGACAATTTTATATCAAATTTTCTGATCTTTAAAAAAAATATTTTTAGAAATGGTCACTCATGGTCACTATTTTAAATATCTAAAAACTGCAAATCGTCGCTTGTGTGCTATCTTGTGACACGTCTGCTGTAAAAAGATGAGACATGTCACTAGATAGCACACAAGCGACGAAATATTTATATCTTAAAAAAACAGAGCCCTTTATCAAAAAATCTGTGAAGTACTTTTCGATTGCAAATTCAATTTTACATTAAAAAATTAAGTCAAATTTGTTTTTGCATAATATTTTGGTTTTTTCCAAAAATCAATTTTTTTTCAAAAAATCATAACTTGGCGGCAAATTTTTTGACCATGTTTCTCTATGGCTCAAAAGTTGCGGGTTTTTGTCCCCTAAAACATATCAAAAAATCTCGAAAATAAAAAAAAATACGTATTTTGGGAAATTGAGTTTTTGTGAAAAAAGGTTGATTAAAAAAAATTTCAGCCTTAATGAGTTATAGGAAATACCGATCCAGATGCATCGAGGAACGTGCTCTTTCAATAAATTTGATTGACTTAGTATTGGAATATCTATATATATAAAAAATTTCGACGGTTTTGTTCGAACGCGAATCAATTCAACACGGAACGTCGGATCGAGGAGCTCTTTGTTGCGTTCGGTTCGTATATGTCCAAGAAAGGTTTTTACGCTAACTAATTGACACTTTGACCACTCTGGAACCGATTCCGGAAAATTTGCAGATTGTATGGGAAAAGTTACGTAAAATCAAATTTTGATCACAGGAGGCTGAATAAGCAAAAAAGATAAAAACGTCAACAAACGAAAAAAGACAGAACGAAGTTTGTCGGGTAAGGCTTGTATAGCATAAATAAGTGAATTTGTACTGCTACAGTAATTTCATTAGCAGTCATGTGTTTTGAACATTTGTATATTTTTTTAAATGAGAATTCCTTTGCTTTGTTGACATTTTTTGTTTTTGTATGAAAAATATTGCATCCAAAAAACTGCTACATAAGTCATCCTTGTGGCCCTATTGGTTATCACATCAAATCAATCAAATCAAATCATATTGCTTTCAAATAATAATTTATTTATTTTTTAAACAGTGCATTAAAGTGATGACTGTTTAGAGAGTGCTATAATTGTTTCGATATAAAAGGCTAGACGTGAGCCATCGAATGCATTCAAGCTTCAACTATGAAAGTAACACTTCTATTTGTTTCTACATTGATCTTTTGTATTGTATCTTTGTTACTTTAGGTAGCATTTGAACTAACGTTTTGCAATTATTACAGCCTCCCCCGTGCTAGCATGCAATCATCCCGTAAAACACTACACGACCTTGGGATGCATTCCCAGTTCTGAATTAGACGCCGAAGGTTGCCCACTAAGCTATAACTGCCCTGCGCTGTCCGAACGCGACCCGGACAAGTGCTATCTTCTGGGGCGTGAGTACGACATCGGTCAGTCGGTACCTCCGGAGGAATCGATCTCCAGCTGTTACTTCATGAGCTGCTATCAGTGGGTTTTGAAGTTTACTTCGTATCCCCAAGCATAGTGTTTTCAAAATGTACTTTGGTTTACTTCTAGAAACAATGAAAACAAAACTGATTTTGCCGTTGCGATCGCCGATTGCTTCTTCCCGATCGAGCCGGACACGTGCGTCTATCAGTATGAACCCAACCAGTGTTGTTCAACGCGCAGTGTCTGCGGTGATGATCGTGAGAACTTGGCCAAGTGCACCGTAAACGGACGCAGTTACTACGAAGGGGAGCGTGTTTATCTCGAAGACAGGCACTGTCAAACGTGCGTTTGTACACGTGCCTCCAGTGGATGTCTGGAAGGGGAGGTGACCTGCCAGGACCATCTGTGTGACTTTGAGGTTTTCAATAATAAAAAAATGCTCGACGGGGCTGCTCCAGTGTATGACGACATCAGCTGTTGTCCAATCGATTGGAGATTGCGTAAGATTTGATAAAATCTTTCGGGATGTGATAAAAACTATATACTATTTAATTCGTACAGCTCAGGACGCCGATGCCGTTGCACAGTGCGCTGAATCGTACTCCGGAAACATACCAAATTTGCAGTGTTTGTATGGCAATTTAACACTGAATCAAGGAGAATCATTGGTGCCTTCAATTACTCAGGAAGGAACATACAAGTGTAGCTGTGCAATCCCACCTCTGGTGCATTGCATTTTGGAACGAAATTCATAAAATATTCAGCATATTAAGGATGCTAAAAGCAATTGTATTGGCAAACAAACACGCATTTATGAATAAATAAATTGTTCAAGTATAAAAGTTTTTTATATTATTTTATCTGTCTTTCAATTTGTTTGAAATGGTATTTTTTCAAGTTTTTTATTCAGTAATTCCAACTATGATTTTCCGTGATTGCCTCTCACCCAGTCGGCCTGGGTTCGATCCCAGACGGTCCCGGTGGCATTTTTTGAGACGAGATTTGTCTGATCACGCCTTCCGTCGGAAGGGAAGTAAATGTTGGTCCCGGACTAACCTAAAAAAGGTTAGGTCGTTAGCTCAGTCCAGGTGTAGGAGTCGTCTCCCTGGGTCCTGAAAGCTGCCTGAAATAAATCAACTACCACCACCACCCTGGGTCCTGTCTCGGTGGAGTCGCTGGTAGGCAGTTGGACTAACAATCCAAAGGTCGTCAGTTCGAATCCCGGGGTGGATGGAAGCTAAGGTGTAAAAAGAGGTTTGCAATTGCCTCAACAATCAAGCCTTCGAACACCTAGTTTCGAGTAGGAATCTCGCAATCGAGAACGCCAAGGCAATGCTGTAGAGCGAATAATTTGATTGAACTATGATTTTCCGATATTCAAAAAACTCATCATCCTCATTCCAACTGTTCAAGGGGTAACGTTTGTCCCTGATCATGAATCCGAGGTCCATTTTTCGATATAACGTGACATAGGGGCGGTACAACCCCATTCATTTTTTAACATGCGAAAAAGACTTGTTTGTCGTGAAAAACGTTTTTATATCGAAAAAAACAAAAAGGTTTTAAAACCCTGCAATCTAAAAAAATCGAAGACTACATTAAGTTTCGCTTAAAACGACAAGTTCAAAGAAAAATTACATTTTAGTAACGAAAACACAGTCGGATTTTGATTTTGATTTTGATTTTGATTTTGATTTTGATTTTGATTTTGATTTTGATTTTGATTTTGATTTTGATTTTGATTTTGATTTTGATTTTGATTTTGATTTTGATTTTGATTTTGATTTTGATTTTGATTTTGATTTTGATTTTGATTTTGATTTTGATTTTGATTTTGATTTTGATTTTGATTTTGATTTTGATTTTGATTTTGATTTTGATTTTGATTTTGATTTTGATTTTGATTTTGATTTTGATTTTGATTTTGATTTTGATTTTGATTTTGATTTTGATTTTGATTTTGATTTTGATTTTGATTTTGATTTTGATTTTGATTTTGATTTTGATTTTGATTTTGATTTTGATTTTGATTTTGATTTTGATTTTGATTTTGATTTTGATTTTGATTTTGATTTTGATTTTGATTTTGATTTTGATTTTGATTTTGATTTTGATTTTGATTTTGATTTTGATTTTGATTTTGATTTTGATTTTGATTTTGATTTTGATTTTGATTTTGATTTTGATTTTGATTTTGATTTTGATTTTGATTTTGATTTTGATTTTGATTTTGATTTTGATTTTGATTTTGATTTTGATTTTGATTTTGATTTTGATTTTGATTTTGATTTTGATTTTGATTTTGATTTTGATTTTGATTTTGATTTTGATTTTGATTTTGATTTTGATTTTGATTTTGATTTTGATTTTGATTTTGATTTTGATTTTGATTTTGATTTTGATTTTGATTTTGATTTTCATTTTGATTTTGATTTTGATTTTGATTTTGATTTTGATTTTGATTTTGATTTTGATTTTGATTTTGATTTTGATTTTGATTTTGATTTTGATTTTGATTTTGATTTTGATTTTGATTTTGATTTTGATTTTGATTTTGATTTTGATTTTGATTTTGATTTTGATTTTGATTTTGATTTTGATTTTGATTTTGATTTTGATTTTGATTTTGATTTTGATTTTGATTTTGATTTTGATTTTGATTTTGATTTTGATTTTGATTTTGATTTTGATTTTGATTTTGATTTTGATTTTGATTTTGATTTTGATTTTGATTTTGATTTTGATTTTGATTTTGATTTTGATTTTGATTTGACAATTTTTTTTTGATGGACACACTGTCATAAGATATCGACACTCTATTGAGACTTTTTCATGACCAAATGATGTTTATACAAATTTGCTCTCACAAAATAAATAGAATTGTTCAATATGTACTTAGAATGGCAACTTGATATTACAAAGGAAATAGTTCTCGAAGCATGTATAAAAGAAGAAACAGGAAGCTTATATCACTCGTACGTGTTTACTGAACAAAGGTCATTCTTACAGATGATGATTCCTCATAAAAAAAGATGTTTGATTGCACTTCAATGGACTTTATCTTCAGTATAAATACTCCCACTACTCGAACGACAAGATTGCAGTTTCGCTTCTACAAATATGGCTGTATCATATCTCCTCCTGATTGTTCTTTCCGTTGGTATGCAAACATCAATAAATCTCTCCAAACAACAAATTTTAATAAAACTTTACTTCCTTAGCATCCTCAACGCTGGCATGCATCCACCCCACGCAGCACTACACCACCATGGGATGCATCCCCAGCAAAGTAATCGATGGCACGGGTTGCCCCCGGAGTTACTACTGTCCGAATCTGAGCGAACGCGCACCGGACAAGTGCTACCTGTTTGGGCAGGTGTACGACCTTGGCCAGCAGCTACCTCCGGATCAAACGATTTCCAACTGTGCCACGCTGAGCTGTGAAATGTAACAATAGCTGAGTGGTTTGATTTGAGCTTGGTTCCTAATATTCATTTTACTCATAGTGGTTATGACGACAAACCGTGGTTGAGTTCAAATTACGAGAATTGTATCTACCCATACGCCCCGGATTGTGTAACGCAGTATTCGCTGGATCAGTGCTGTCCAGTGGGAACAGTCTGCGGGGATGACCGGGATAGTCTGGCCAGGTGTAACGTTTCTGGTTGGAGTTATTACGAGGGAGAGCAGGTCTATCTGGGATTCGATTCCGGAAAGTCCTGTGTGTGCTCCCGATACTACGACGGCTACCAGGAAGGAGTGGTGAGCTGTGTCGAGCAAAAGTGCAACTTTGAGGTGTTTGATAGCTATCGATTGCTCAACGGAGGGCTCCCGTGTACAGAGAAAGCTACTGTCCGTATGATTGGAGATTGCGTAAGTTGGTACTCGAACCTGTTTGTTGTACGGTGTAATCGAATCTTCTTCGATTTGTAGCTCATGACAATGATGTTATTGTTCCGGGGCCTTATCACGGAGATTGCTCATATCCGCAGTGTGTATACGGGAATCTAACGTTAACCCAAGGAGACTCTTTGATTTCGCTGATCACGTACCAGGAATATACAAGTGTAGCTGTGCCATTCCGCCATTGGTGCATTGCATTCTTGAGAAAGATACTGTTAATAAGAAGTGAATATAGAATGAAATAAAATATTATTTTTAAAAGATAAAACTAGTAAATTATAATCTTCTTACTCATTCGTTACGCGTATAACTACAACAAGTCTTATCACGTGAAACGTGTTAAACAACGAGCAGATGCTTTGTTCTAGGTGTACTATAAAACAATGAACTTTTTTTTTATTTAATAACCTTACAATCTGTTTAAAATGGATTCAGTCAATATCTTCAACATGAGTGCAGCGTACGTCTTGTTAGTCCTGGCAAGCTTTGGTAGCTATACAAGAAAAATAGTGATAAAACATTTCAATGTAAATTCTTCGTTACAGCACCTATCGTATTTGCATGCAACTATCCTATAAGGCACTACAAGTCGATGGGATGTATTGCAAGTAATCAAAAAAGTTCAAACGGATGTCCCGCGCACTTTGACTGTCCAAATCTAACCGATCGTAAGTCGGACAAGTGTTATATCCACGGAAAAGTGTACGACATTGGTGAACAAGTTCCCAGTGAAGAAACTGCTGGAAGTTGTACAATCTTGTTTTGTTCCGGGTAAAACTGCTAGCTATTTGTGGAAAACTCAACAATAATCAAAAACATGATTTTCAAGCTTCAACGACACGGCCCACTTCAGCATTGCCATCATCGACTGTGTGGAGTTCTTCGCCCCGTCCGGAATCGACTGCGTGCGTCAGTACCGGCGAGGTCAGTGCTGCTCGTACGGGTCGGTGTGTGGGAACAGCCGGAACAATCTCCGAATCTGCACCGTGGGAAACGAAACGCTCTACGAGGGCCAGCGGTATGCCGTTATGGGAGATCCCTGCAAGATCTGCGTTTGCACGGTGGATTCTGGTGGATTCCCGGTGGAGAACTGCTTCGAGCAACGGTGTGCCTTCGAGTTCACCGACGCGGACAAACTGCTGGCAGGGGCTGCGCCTGTTTTCGAGAAAGGGTGGTGCTGCCCGGTAGATTGGCGATTGCGTGAGTTGTGAAAAACTATTTTTTGATTTTAGATTGTAACTTTCGGAGTTTTTTAGCTTCTGAAAATGACAAGATTGTGAGTACAAACTGCAGCGTGGAAAGTCATAACCATAAGTGTCATTACGGTAATCTTACGCTCAACATTGGAGATGTTTTGGATAGTGAAATTTCAGCTCAAGGTACGATCAGCTGTCGTTGCGAGATTCCACCGATGGTTCATTGTGAGCTGGATAATACGAATAAAAATTGATAAAACAGAATACATGAAGATACATGAAGTTTTACCAATAATTACAATACAAAAGTCGTTTTGAAAAATAAACATAAGTTTCACATCACTCGGTTTTTTTTATTAAAGCGATGTTAATTTTAAGCTACTTAGTATTTACAGTTAAAAAAAAATGATTAATTTTGGTGGGTTTTTGGCTATATCTAAAAAACTGGTATTTGAAATACAAAAAAAAAAACAGCCAAAAAACTCCAAAGTAATGTGTAACGATTCTCGAATTGACAACAAATTGAAAAAAAAAAAAATATATAAAGATTTTCATTTCTGATCTAAGACTGTCTTGTAAAACCCTCAAAATTGTTTAAAAATGCATATTCCTAAATATATTTTTGATTCATTCTAAACAATCATGCGGGGCAATATGCACCACAACATTGAGGCAAAATGCACTACAACAACGGGGCAAAATGCACCACAACAATGGGGCAAAATGCACCGGGTAAAAGCAGTTTTCACTAGTCACCACTAGATGACACCACTGTTTTTACAAAGGAGCATCACAGCGGTGCATTTTGCCCCGACCACGCTTATTACATAAAATTCAATTAAAAATACATTTTTTAATGTTTTTGGACTCATCTATCTATAGAATAATGAAGATTGTGGTAAAAACTATATAAACAAACACTTACAATACCAATAAATGCTTTTTATATTGTCCAAAAATCATATTGGAAGTTCAATAAAAATTAGATCAAAACACAACATTTTAAAGTTTTGCAAATAACTTTGGCTGTTTTTATCTTACCATGCTCAAACTTTTCCAGCATAATGTTACAATGTTAAGCTTCCAATTTCTATGATTTTTTCTCTGGAAAATTCTTCTTAATATCGAGAAATGCTGTTGGTGCATTTTGCCCCGGGGGTGCATATTACCCCCTCTCCCCCTAAGTCAATTTTGCCGCTGATTGGATTTTCATTGTTTTGCCTCAATAGTTAAAAGATTCAAAATTCTCGGGAGTCTCGACCAAATATCCCGAGATCGAGAGGCTCAAAATTTGCTAATTCCCCGGGAGATTTGTCTATGGAATTCTTGATGCTTTAATGCATGATTTTTTTTACAATCCTATTATTTTGGTTTTTAAATGCAACAAATTGGAAAAAATACAACAACGGTTGACGCTTACTCTTAAGGTATGGTTTGGCCTGATTATGTGGAGTTAATCGTATGACCATAGAATCTATTTTGCACTATTATTTCGTCATAATCAATTTCATACAAATTCGGACTATAAATATTCGTCATCTTGTATTTAAAGAACTGAATTTTCTGATAGATTTTTGGTATTTTGCAAAGTTTGAGATATTTGGAGTTCTTTTAGTTGAAGCGTAATTTAGAAATATCGATAATTTTTTTTTCAATTGTTAAATACGTTCTTAAGGACAAACAATTCTTTTTATGCTATTACTAATAAGGGGAAACAGCGTAAATAATAACATTTATTTATGTTGCCGACGAAAGATAGCACAAAAGCAATCAATCTGTCAAGCTCAAAAATGGAACAAAGAGTTTGGTAGGATCGAAGTTCCCAAAATTCTTTTCTGAAATTGAACTCGTCTGCAACACAAATAACTACTGTTATTTAGGTTATTTTTCTTGACACTCTAATGACCATTTGAATGACCATTTGTTTTTTCATGTAAATTTTTATTTTTCCCTTGTTCAGTAGATAATTTTGAGTAACTTTTGTTCCATGACAAACTTAACATTTTTTTTTAATTTTTTTGTCTTGTTTAATTTTAAGTAATTTAATTTGCATTGCATTTAATTCTTGTTATAACTTTTTACATTATAGTTTTATCATGTTATTTTTTTTGCTTTTTTCACATTTTTTTACATAAGATTGAAATCATTACCATAAAGATTGTAGAAAAAAATCGCAGAGGCTTTACAAAAAATACTGCATACTTTATATCATACAATATATAGGAGCTGTTAGCAGGGTTGCCAGGTTGCTAGAAAAATGTGGGAGTGCCAGATTTTTCAAGTGACAGCCAGATTAAAGATTTATATGTGTCAGATTTTGACGGATTTGCCAGATTTTTCATTTTCTGCCGATTTCGAACAACTTTTTAATTTTTTTTTGGTTTTTTGGATTAAAATGAATTATTTAAATCAAAAAAAGAAAAAAAATAGATCATATTTGTTTTATTAAAAATAAAAAATCAAACTTTTTAAGGCCGAAAAATCAATCAAAACATTTGAATTGAATCAAATTTTGATCTAATTCATATTCTCCCAATCTTTTCATATCTTTGATTATAAGATTCACGTCTGTCAGATTTTTCCAGTTTTTTTTCGGTACATTGCCAGATTTTTTTCAATTTTTACCTGGTAACCCTGGCTGTTAGTGAAAAATACACCCACAATTGACCTTTTTTTTAACATTTGCGAAGTCACATAAAAGTCACATTTCCAACCCAATTTTTTAATTTTAAAAGTTCTTTTTTCCAATGCTTTTTTAAGATCTTATTTGTTAAATTCGATTGAAGAATGGATTTTGGTCAATTTTTAGATCGAAGACTGGATTCAGGATCCACTGAATGCTTACATTTGATTCAATGGTGCTCATATAAAAGCCCAGAAATGTTCTTTGAATGCCGGCAGTCACCAGGCATTTGCTTCTTTCAACAACAATTATCGAAGAATACGTGTTGTGAAACCATCCAGCTTCCTATGGTGGACCAGATACTAGCTCGATGTTAACGACACAAACTATGTCTTTTGTTCATAAGTCTTGAGTCCAGACGAATATTTGAGTCAGTTAGAATAGTTAACATGAAGAGTGCATACGGACTTGTGGTTCTGAGCATTTTTGGTAAGATAGCTGTAATTTAAGATTAATTCTGGTTTAAAACTTTAAACTTCTATTTTAGTGTCAATCGCATTAGCATGCAACCATCCAATAAAGCACTACACAACCATGGGGTGCACTGCTAGTGAAAATTGCACTGCAAGTGGGTGTCCAGCGTACTTTGACTGTCCAAGCTTAACGGATCGCCAACCGGAAAAGTGTTACCTGTACGGACAAGTGTACGCTATTGGAGAGCAAGTTCCTACCGAGGAAACAACCGGAAGTTGTGTTGCGCTGCTGTGTAGTGGGTGAGCGTGAATTAGTTAAAATTAGATAACGTTTAAGCAATCATTTTGAGCAAAATTTAAACTTTAAGCTTTCATGAAGGCTTGAAGTTTACGCTTTCTCAAAAACTGCTAGGAGCCCGAAACATTTCAAAAACCTATTGCACAGTGTAATCAATGACGAGTTTTCAAGATTCGACGAAGTGGCAACGTTCTCAATTGCATACATCGAGTGCCCGGAACTGTTCTTTCCTCGTCCTAAAAATTGCATCCGTCAGTTTCAAAGTGACCAGTGTTGCTCCTCAAGCTTTGTTTGCGGAGACGATCGGGACAAGTTGAAAACTTGCCAAGTTGGCAACAAGACTTACTACGAAGGCCAGCGGTATGACGTTGAGGGGGATCCCTGCAAGGCTTGCATTTGTACGGTGATTTCGGAGGGAGGTGTGGTGGAGAATTGTTTTGAGCAAAAGTGTACCTTTGAGTTCACCGATAGTGACCGATTGCTACAAGGAGCTGCTCCAGTTTACAAGAAAGATCGATGTTGCCCGGTAGATTGGAGACTGCGTAAGTGATTTTTGAAGTTAGTCTTGTGCAAATTTCTAAATCATTTGTATTTTTTTCAGCATCTCCATATGACAAAATATCCCAAACAGCATGTAAAGATGAGAGCAATATCCATAAATGCCAATATGGAAATCTTTCGCTCAGCATTGGTGACACATTGGAAAGTGTCACTACAGCTCAAGGAACCATCAGTTGCCGTTGCGAGATCCCACCATTAGTACATTGCGTACTGGAAGATGCAACCGTAAACTAAGAGTATGAATCAGAACGAAAAAAACCAACAAACGGTGACATGTGACTTTGATTTATGCACTTGTAATACATTTTTGATAACCGGACATATTAATTCCCAACCTGCTGCCTGGTGCGTATACGGAATCACATTTCCAAACTGGGACCGTCGAGGGGTTTTGAAATTTATGAGCTGGTTCCGTTCTTCGTTATACAAGGCGCTCGTCACCCGGTCCCGGAGAATTGTAAAATCATAACAACGGTGTGGTTTACCCGGCAATCCACCTCGGGTGAAATTTATGTGCGTCTACGGTTTATGGGTTATTGATTTATGGAGTACTTGCTGACGGAAGGTTTGCAACAAACGATCATTTTTGGTTTGGATTTCAAAATTGAAAGAAAAATAATGTTTTTCAAGGGTGTTTCGAGATATTTTGTTTAACTTGTTTGAATGAACCTTAACAAGTTTCCTCCAAGTAATCGCCACGACATTAATCTGGTTTGTTCTGTTTGCAATCATCGTCAAAAAAAGTTCAACTTCCACATCTGGCTACCTCTCGGAAAAACTATAGAAACAGGTATTCATTAAATCTTGACGCAAAAGCAAGCGTTTCTGTTGACTCTTTTCAACGGCGAGCACAATCTGAAAAAATACCGGCCATCCGGTAGGACAGCGTTTTTCCTGCCGATGCTGCGGTAGGTAAACATCATCCGGTAAACAATACTCTGGGAAAAACGCCGGTGGAAATTGCACGGAGAGACCGGCCGGGGCAAATCTAAGAAAATCTAGGTTAATTTAACTAAAAGTATGGGTTAATTTTTTACACAGCTTTTTTTCAACAATGGATTGTTGATTTTGTTAACCCAAGATTGCTGACCACCAGTAACTAAAATTAACTAAAAAAATAGTTGGAATTGCAATTTTTGTCGGTTAAATTGCCGAAAAAAATTCTAGCAATCGACCGCTAGAATATTTTTTTCAGAAAATTAACTAAAAATTTCTTGTTTTCAGCTGAAATATTGTGGAATATTCTGTTAAAAACTGGCTGGAACATATTTTTCAACTATTTTTCAACAATTTTTTTCGTTATATCAACCGAAATATTTTTGCATGCTGCAAATTATTTGTGATTTATAACAAAACATTTCTTAATTAGACATAATTTATGTAAGTGTTGATATATATTTTTTTTAATTATCTAACGATATAGGCTGGGCTGAATTTCTAGCTATATTTTAACTAAATTCTTACTTGAATACAAAAAAATATTCGTACATGTAGTCAATAATTAGCTGTTGTTAGCAATATTTTTATTGAATTTGCAGTAAATTTTATAATAATGCCTCAAAATTAATGATGAGTTTTTTTTAATTTTGCATTTATTCTGCCTAAAAATTTAACGTTTTGTACTATTTTTTTTTTGCATTAAGTTGTAAAATTACTATTAAAAAGCATCAAAACAAATTTTGTTATCTGTTGTTATAAAACATGTAAAGTTTGACTAATGTTTTAAAAAATTACGTTGCATTAATCTAAAATAATAATAAAAAAGCATATTACAAATTTCTCGTAAATTCCTTAAAATAGAAACCGAGCAAAATTTTCACCAAGTTTTAAGCTTATATTTTTATTATGTTGTATAAAATTAAGTGTTGTATTCACTTACCATCACTGTGAAATCATCCGATAAGTCATCATCATCTACAACGGTCTCAGGACACAGAATTTTCACCAAAGTGAACCTTTTGCTGCAAATAGACATTTGGAATTTATTAGTAATTTAATACAAAATTCTTAATTTCGGCTATAAACTGAAAAGATGAACGTAAATAAATGTAATTATAATGAGGAAAGAAGAAATATCAATAATGCTACTTACCAAGTTTGCATTAATTTAACAATTACTTTTGGCAACCAATTCACTGCATTTGATTCAATTTATACAACGTACTCCGATTCCTGAAAAAAATATTTTGAGTTTAACTTACCAGTTTATTGAGCAGTCGTATTGCAACGAAACTTTCAAGATAATAATTATCTTCATTTATATATTTTTATTTTTTTGATATTTTACTTCATCTCTATTTTTTTATGTTGTCATGTGTACGCATTTCTATGTATTTTATAATTGATGATTCTGAAAAAAAATAATGGTTCATTAAGATTTTATCCGTCGTAAGCATGAAGCTTTCAAATGATTCAGTTTTCTAATTAAAATTACAATAGATAAATTGTTGTGTAAAAATAAACCCATACTTACTTGAATTAACCAACATTTTGTTGAATTTGCCCGGGCTGCTCTATCCGTTAAGAGTTGGCCCGCATCTTCCTTCTAATGCCCTCTCTTTCCATCAAACATTCTTTTAACGTGTTCAACTCACTCGCATTAGAGGTCCTCATGGCGAAGGTCGTCCTCTTGCTCTTCATAGTTTATCACCTGCAAAGAAATCATCAACAAACCTACTCACCAATTCCACCTCCCCAGTTGCAACACTTTGATTTGCCACTTCAACAATAGCTAAATAGTGTAGTTTTCACATTTCACATCCTCTCACTTCATAATTAACAACACAAACTCAACAAATCGACCGCTCTCGTTCGGATCCTGACTTCAAATGACAGACGTAAACAAACCCAAGTTCATCTTTTAAATATTCAACCAATTGTTAATTATATTCAACCAAAATAATTCTTGATTTTTTTAAAACCAAAGCTAACAGTCGAGCACGTTCATTCGAGTTCGGAAAATCTGTTAGCTTTTTGCCTTTAGCATTTTCAACAAACAGGTTATTAAATTAATACTGAATTTTGGTTGATTTAACTGAAAATTGGCAGTGACAAGTACGTTTTTGTCAAAATTTACGAAAGTAAATTCAACAATTTTATTTGTTAAAAATTTTGGGCACAGTCTCTCCGTGTGAGAAAGGAAAAATTTCTCCCCCCTCCCTCCCACTTCATAGTGGGTGAGACTTTTCCGAGCTATTTATGTCGAAGGAGAAGAGTTTTCACTTGCCGGAAGTATAGTCAAGTTTTTTTCTGTTTTATTTTCTCTCTAAAAAATGGAACGAAATCCGATGCAGCTTTAAAATATTTATGATGATACACATCATACGAATGCGCACCCAAAAATCCGTTGGAAATGGAAAAAGGTAGCCAGTAGTCGGGCAGGAATGTTTACTTATTCGTAATAAAAATATGAAAAAAAATCTTGAAGCTGAAAACAGCTTGTAGCACGAACCAACACGGTGGGTGGGATCTGGCGTGGCCAAGGAAATGACCGGAATTCCTGAACGATGCTACCTGGATTGAAGAAAGTTGAATGCACGTGTGGAAGTCATGGTGTCCACTGGGATGGGGCCTCCAGCAGTTACGTCCAGGAAACAATTTACAGCAGTGCAATGAAAATCGCATCTCTTGTAAGGCTGAGCTGTTGCAGTGATTCTCATTGGATTTTAATCTTGATAACCCTTTTATATAAACAAAATCAGAATTAAAGCTTATTTGATGACTAAAAAGTTCATTGAACTTCAAGATTTTCAACTTTATCTTTTTTTTAAATGCAAATGGCATAAAATAATAATTTAAAAAATCGTTTTGCTTGAAAACCTCAAGTCGACGTTGTCGTGCTATCCTGTCGCGTGTCGTTATTTGACGTTCCGAAAAAAAAACTAGAGCACGCAATGTAAACAATAACAAACAAGTTTTGTTTGGCTGATCATGTTGTGCGTTGTCCTGAGGTTTGGTTAAATTTGATTGTCGGAGTCCCGAGTTATAAGTAAAAGTGTTTACAGAAGTCGGGCATGTACGTGTGTCAAACGCGTTCTGAACTGAAATCCCTTTGGCCAGTTGTCGCACTTACAGCACTTTTCAGGGTGACAACAATGCACGGAGTTTTTTTTTCAATTTTCATTGAATATCTCAGCTCAGGATTACAATCGATTTTTGGAGATCTGTAAAGGTCAAAAGGTGAGGCATTGAGAGCTGCACAAAACGGCATTCTTAACTAAATTTGACCAAAAATACACGTACGACAAGACAGCACACGACAACGTCGAAGTGAGAAGAAGCTAGTTCTGTTTGTGGAGCTGCCGGGTGAACTCAGGTCGTCGAGTTATGAATAGATAAACGTCTCCCTCACCCCTCACCATACGTTTGTTGCTAGGCCAAGAAGTCCATTGCCTCCGGCCATAACTTGAAGAAGATCGCCCGGGCTGCAATAACTCACACTCCGGAGGTTGGCCCAAGTTACGACACGTGACGCGTGACAAAACGGAAATGGGACCCGGGTTGCACACCTGCCCTGCAATCCTTGCCCACGTGTGTTATGATGTTGAATGAGCGAGGAGGAAGAAAAGAACGAGAAAAAAAAAATCAACACAACAAAAGCACCGAGGAAAAACTTGTTGCTCAACGGCGGAAAATTATGCAAGCGGAGGCGGAAACGGGCGGGAAATGTATGAAAAATGCATGATTCTGTTTGGTATGGTTCTATGCCCCCCCTCAAACCACCACGTGGGATATGGGAGGATAGAGCTGCACTGGGCGAAGCAAAATTATTCGCCTCGGTGATGTCTTTCTCTAGAGCTAACTTTTTCAGCTCGGCAACAGTATTCTGTACCATCACCTACCTCGAGGTGTCATGTTTTGTTTTCACACTCTAGTTTCAATAATTTATGATACTATTAGTGTGCGAGCTTGGTTTTACGACGACGAGGCTCAGGTTTCACTCATGGTTCGTTAACGATTTGTAAATATTCAAATATTGATAGACCTGGGACTGTGTCACTGTTCTAGCGAGTATATCTTTGCAAATCCATTTGTGAAAGGATAGTGCAATAACAGTTTGGGGCCTTGCACCGAGTGAGACATTGTAACTTTAAAAACTGCAGTTTTACATTTTAAAATTGGTTCATGAACTTAAAAAAAGCAGTAATGAAACAATGAAGCAGTTTTCTAGTATAATTATATTTGTTTCATGAAATAATTGAAACTAATTTGTAAAAATGAGCACATCTTCAAGTTGCATTTTCAGAATAACGCTTTCGATCCACTTTATGTGTGGTTCAATTTTAGTTCCGAGCAATTTACCACCACATCCTTCACTTTGAAATCCAGATATCCCTTCCAAATATGGAATCGTACTCTGTGGAATCCGTTTACTCAAAATGGGCCCTCCTGTGTCGATCTGGCAGATTCCAGGTAAAATTGGCAGCGAGTTATTTGCACAAATTTGACTTTCCTCAACGCTATCATCACAACTTTCGAACCAACGTCTGACTCCTTTCGTATGGTAGCTGTACCTTAGATTTCCTAAATTGCTCTGCAATTTACTACGAAAAACGAACGAGTATGTTGGGTATTGGCTGGTATCTGTGTCTTCTAAACAAATTGGTTTTAGTGTTGAATTGGGCTTAAGGTACATGCTGAGTTTAAGCAGTGCAATATCGTTAGTTGGATTGCCTAGTTCATATCTGGGATGAACGATGGCTTCATCAACCTGAACTGCTTCATTATTAGCGTTGAAATAAACAAATTTTGGAGCTTCATTTGGATATGTTACACAGTATGCTGATGTAAGTACGTATCGATCATCAATTAACGTTCCCGCGCAACTGTATTCACTGCCCAGAGAACTATTTTGGAGTAAATGGCCATACGCTGGGATGTAAACTGGGTCTAAAAGGTTATTTGCAACATTTCGATCACCAGGTTTGTTGATACAATTCTGGTAGGAAAAGTTTTCCTTCGTTTCTTCCTCAATCCAGTCAATGTAGGATGAGATTTTAGTATAGACTCCAGTTGAACCGTTAGTACACGGAGTTCCAAAAGATGTAACACCAACTACAACGGGATGTTCCTGGTCGTATAAATCAACTCGGCGCAATTCAATCGGTCCACCTGAATCTCCCTAAAAAGACAGTTTGTGAATAATCCGGGAGGTTTATAATATCAAACTAACGCACCTGGCAAGTATCCATCGTCTCATGTGATGCACAGAACTGACTATCCAGCAAACCATCTGGAATTTTACGGTTAACTCGTATTTTGGTCCGACACAACTCCTCATCCATCAACTGAACTTGACCCTGCTGTAGAGTCGGACTGTGTCCACCAGCCTCTTCCAACTCGCCAAAACCAGTTATTCGCAGAGGTTCATTAGGAACAATATCGTCTCGCCATAGGCAAGCTGGGAACACTGCGGCACTCAGCGTTGCTTCCGTTTCGAGTTCTATCAACGCAATGTCATGGTAGCTTCTGGCAAACCGATGCAGCGGGTGTCTTATAATTTTTCGTATATTGATTTGCTGTGCAAAATGATCATCATGAGCACTGTTCAAATCCGTGTCCCCTAATCGAACCGTGGACGGTAAGGATCCTCCAACGGAAACCGCACAGTGAGCCGCAGTCAGGACATACTTGGGATGTATCAACGTACCTCCGCACATGAACTGAACCTTTTCACCAACGGTCCAGCCGATGGCAGCCTACAAAGTTGAAGTTGTCATAACCAGTTTCGTTCGTCACATTTTGATTACATACCATATGAGGGTACTCGCCATTGAATGCTCGAATTCCTCCGGCGACGGCCGGCACATTTTTCATTGAAAAATCAGGAACATCACGATTCTCATTTTCCCATTCAGCTCGGTAGAATCGTTGAACACAGTCTAAATTTACAACGAGAGAATTACAACTTCTCCAAAAAACCAAATATGTTACCAACCTGAAATAGTTTTTCTTTGATAATATCCTTCAGCTGGTGTTCGACCAAAATTACTACACAAAACCGAGCTGATTGAAATCAACCACACGAATACCTCCTTTCTGTTCATAGTGAGGCGTTCAACTGAAGGTTGTGTTCAGCAAACGATTTTAAGGTGAAGTCCCGCAACAAGTTCGCGTGCATGATTAGAATATGATGATCGATTACCTTCGCTGGGAAGAGAGTTTCGCACTACGTCATAACAGGTTACACTGGCAAAACGGGTTGGGGAGTTCTTATTTGAGTTAACTTGAATTCTAGGATAACTAAATCTTTCAAAATGAATATTTTTCATTCCATTGAATTAATGTTACCAAATTTTTGTTCTAATTTTGTAGAAAAATCTTGATTTGAATTTGACGAACTGCCACTTTTTACACGGGACTCACACTTACTATCAAACCAAACGTTTGTAGGTGTGAGCTCTGTGAGGGTGTCAAACTAAAAAGTGACCCTGTTCGTTTGAAAACAATTGGTGTCAAACCATCGGGTTTTCAGTGTATATATTTTAAATTGTTTCAAATTATGACGCATTTTTAGATTTCTTTAAAAAACGCAATGTTGAAAAATTTAATATTTTCAAAGCACTAAATAATTGCCTTTTATTTTCAATTTTAATATTTCTTACATTCTTACAATAACGCTATATGCTCCGAACTTGGTGTAGTATACTATTTGAAATTTTAATTTTAATGAAAATGTAAATATTTATTACAGTGTATTTAGTGATAATTCTGCGAAGGTAAGTTGAGTTATGACAATGCAGCAGGGAATCCCCTTTGAAAAATGGGAACCACACGCATTTCTAACATCCTTTTATAAAGATGGGCACGAATATAAACTGAGTTGTTTTCTTTTTAATTTTATGCAAAAAAAAACGCACTTTTTATGCAACTCCCTCATCAACGGAAAAGGTTGCTTCTTTCAACAGTTCATTCGTAAATAAATCATAAGGTCACAGGTTTGGTTGTCACGTGCCGATTAATGACTGATCTCAAGAAAACCGGTTTCTTGCATGGCAATAATTAGGGTTTTGTCAGGATTGTATAAAATTTCACGAATGATTCTAGTTGCAAGAATGTTTAGTTATTTTAACTTCAATATTTTTACTCATACTTGAACCCAGCACTTTGAGCTTGGAAGCTATCGCGTGTCCACGATACGTTGGAGAAGTCCAATCGAAACAACCTCGAGCCATCAACAAAGACCGGTTGAGATTGGCGAGGTAATCATTTGCCGACAGATCGCCAAGCAGTTCACAATTGAGTTAAACTTTTCTTAGCATTGCTGTGGTAGAAATGAAGATTCGGTTAATTGTGTGGCTTGTAATTACTGTTTTTAACAGTTTAGTTGAGGGACAATTCGAGTACTTTACGGATGATCCTCCGGATGATTACTTCAAGCGAAAATCTCTAGATGGTTGGTATTCGTAACTTTAGTTTAATTCGTTAATGATTTTTTTTTTGTGTGTGGCAGATTGCCCAATTCGGTTTTATTGGGACATGGACAAGTTCAACGTGCATTACGCGTTTGGTGGAGTGCGAGCAGTTCGGGGCGAGTTCCAGCACATGGTAAGCTGCTTAAAACTAGTGTTGATGAGACAAGTCATGAAGTCATCATGCACTATTTGCAGGCCGCTATTGGTTGGAACAACTCTGGCAGCATCAAGTATTTGTGTGGAGGGTCACTGATTACGTCAAGATTCGTTCTGACTGCAGCCCATTGCGTTGCCGATGGAGAAGGGTAAGTTACATGTGTGTTTGCTCGAGGCTATGAAGTAAATATCGCACTTGTTCCAGGAAACCTCCCGCAACTGTTCGGCTTGGTGACACAAACCTTAATTCAACAGAAGATGCGCAGTTCAGTCAGCAGGTGCGAATCAAGGCTCTCAAAAGGCATCCACAGTATCGCTTCAGCAGAAAGTATTACGACATTGCGTTGGTCGAGCTGGAAGAGGAGGTCAAGTTCAACGAGGCAATATGTCCGGCTTGTTTATGGTTGGAGGAGAACGCTCCAACGGAGCAGATGAATGCCGTTGGATTTGGTGTTACCGGCTTTGGGGAAGAACTTAGTCCGACACTGCAGAAGGTGAACCTTTCGGAACTAGACAAGGACGATTGTCTGAGGAGATTACCCAAGAACAGTCGTACCCTTCCTGAAGGATTGGTGCAATCGCAGTTCTGCGCGGCAAGCGATCATCAAGATACTTGTGAGGTAAGATTTAATTGGAAACCATTAGAAAATCTTGCATAACAGATCTTAATTTTAGGGTGATTCAGGAGGTCCGTTGCAGATCGAACGGCTTGATGTGAACAATGTCATGGTTCCTTTAATAGCTGGAGTAGTGTCCTTTGGAACTCCATGTACCGAGGGATCAACCGGGGTGTACACACGGGTTGCTGCTTACAGAGATTGGATTGAGAAGGAAACTGGACGATCTTTTAGTTATTCAAGTATTTTTACAACTCAACACAATTGAAACATTAAGCATAACTCACTTTCCCTCCCCAGCATGCGCCAGAACCTCGGGATGTCACACAAGAAAACATGTCCGAAGTAATATCGATAGTCCACCTTCTGCACCGTTTCATCGAGTTGGACTGCTGTGGAACCATACCGACTTGAATGAGTTCCAGTGTGGCGGTACCTTAGTGGACTACAAATTCGTCCTCACGTCGGCACACTGTGCACGTTTCAAGCAAGGTTTCCCAAAGCTGATCGTAGTGGGTGATTCCAAGCAAATCGTTTCGATCGAAAGTGTTCACATCCATCCCATGTACACGCCGGACAAACCGGAAAACGATTTGGCACTGCTCAAATTGACGAAATATTTGAACCCTCGGGGAGACATGCTGCCAGCTTGCTTGTGGCGAGAAGACGAAGTTAAGGATGAATACGGACAAATGCACTATTCCACGTATAGTAGTAGATTTGATTCTCTGAAATACTTTCATGAAGATGTCTATAATCGGTATGTCATTGGAACGAAAATTGAAGAAAACGGAAAGTGTACGAATACAAGGTTCAGAAGCAAGAATCTTCTCTGTGGACAGAACAATGTCAAGGTCATTCCAACGGTGTGCAAGGTACAAACCAAACTTTTCATTGTAACATAATTTATAAAGATCTCACTTTCAGATTGACTACGGAGGTCCAGTGTCGAACAAAGCCAATTTCCAGTGGACTCCGTACGTTTACGGAGTGGTTTCGACACTAAGTGAGAGCTGCGAAAACGAACTGGTTGGAACGAGAATCGCACCTCATCTGCAGTGGATCGAGGATACCATTTTGAATCACAACAACGATCAGCTGATATTTGTTTCGTAGAGTTGGTAAAACTTGCAATAAAATAAACTTACTTAATGCTAATTCATGCCAAAAAAATATTTTCAAATTTTCAAGTCAATATAAGTTTAATTCAGCTAGGATTTCTTTCACCACTATGAATTGAATATTGATTTTGTTGTTGTTTTATTTGGATGATTTAATGGGTTATACTTATAATCCAATCGATATGGCGATATATCCTGGTTGCGACAAGTTCATCTGTGCAGCCTTTGCTCAACGTGGATACAACTCCGTACAGGTATGGTATGTTCATGAAGTCTCCGACGTGATTAACCGGTCCACCATAATCTACCTATATGATACAAATAACTCATAATAAAGGTGTTTATCAACATAAAATACGACTTACCTCACAAATCTTTGGAATCAAAAGTGCTTTGCTCTTTCCACACAGCAGATCTGATTCTCGGTATTCTGGGGATGTACATTCTCCGACGTCAACATTGTTGATTCTAATTACGTATCGTTCAAATATCATATCTTGAATGGATTCAGTAGAATGACTCGGACTTCGATACGCAGAGTAATCCGTTTCGTCTAACAAAAAGCCATCTCTGCGGCACAATTTGGCTGGTAGCATACCATCACTTTCGTGTAAGCTTCGTGGCAATCTAAGTACTGCAATGTCGTTTTCCGGCTCACCAGGTTTGTACTCGGGATGGACGTGAACAGCTTCGATCGCTACGATCGTTCGATGTGGTCCGGTTATTACAAATTTGGGCGGACCTTGCTTAGTTTTGGCACAGTATGCCGATGTGATGGCGTATTGTGTGCCTTGGTTTGGTAATAGTATGGTTGCACCACATTGATACGGGTTAGGGTTGGATTCATTCCAAAGAAGTCCGACTCGATGTGTTGGTATGTTTGGTGGAGATTCAATTTTAGTTTCGGTCCGTTTTCTCTGTTTGCACTGTGAAGCTCTAGAACAAGCTGAAAGTCGATTTTTTTTAGTGTTATTGCAAACATAATTTGATAAAACATTACCTCCGTAATCAAACGATTGGCCAGTAACCTCTTCGATCCAATCCTTATAAGGAGACACCCTGGTATACACTCCGACTGATCCCTCGATACAAGGTGTTCCGAACGATACAAGTCCCACGATTAATGGGATCATATCACCGTTGATCTCAGCACGTTCCACCTGAAGTGGACTTCCTGAATCGCCCTGCAATCCACAGCATTACTCCAAATGTTACACTTTCCAACATTCTCCCTTACCTCACACGTGTCTTGATCGTCACTTCCGGCGCAAAACTGTTCCTTAACCAGTCCGTCCGGCAGTGTCCGACCCGACAGCGGCAGAATTTCACCGCACTCCTTCCCGCTGATTTCCTTCAGAGTGACGTTCCGCAAGATTGGATCAAAGTTGGGACTAAATCCAGGTGACACAAAGCCAATCGCACTCATAGCTTCCTCCGGCGTGGTGTCCTCCAACCACAGACAGGCCGTGCAGATCGCATCGTTGAGCTCGACCTCCCTCTCCAACTCAATTAACGCGATATCGTAGTACTTTTTGCTGAAGCGAAACTGGGGATGCGTTCGAAACTCTTTTATGTTGATTATTTGACTCAACGAAGAATCATCCGCCCTTCCCTGCTCTTTCAGGCCAAGTTTAACCACAGTTGGAACTTTCCTACAATGAAGTTGGGAGTTCAATGGGGAGTAGCTCAAGGCGATTCTCGGCAGAGTAACTTACGCATCTCCGTCCGCGGCACAGTGAGCCACGGTCAGCACGAACTTTGACGTTATCAACGATCCACCGCAGCCGTACTCGATTCCCTTGGAGGTGTTCCACCCGATGGCAACCTTGAAGCGATCGATTGATGAGCTTTGAAAATGGTTATGATTGTTTTACATACCACATGTTGGAATTCGTGCTGAACTGATCGCTTCACCCGAATGGCACAAGAATCTGTGCTGAAAGTTGTCAAGAACGATATAAAACGATTTGTACAGTCTTATTAGATGCGTTGTAAACGTAGACTCATCTCGGATCACTCTAACGTACCTAAACTTTGCTGCTCCCCTACAGCGGAATTCCCCAGAACGACGGCCGCCACAAGCAAGATTACGTGGAACTGCATTGCCGAGTGACTACTAGCCGCGAACTGCTGAGCGAATCTACGCGATTTGCTGAGCTGACTGGAGAGAATGAGCGATCCGAATGATGTTGTTTGTAGAACTTGTTTTGACTGGCGGAGGTCGCCGGGAGTTGTAGATTACTCTTTGCTGAGTAGAAGTTTAAAGTTGGGCGTCAAAACTGAAAAGAGCGAATTGATAATGTGGTCAACGTTGGAGATGAAAATACAGGTTTTTGAGACGAGCTGCTCTCTGAGAGCTCATCTCTTCTGTGAGAATCATTTGCATAGTTGCTGGTCATTTAAAAAATTGTGATGAGCTATGGAACATGAATGTTAAATATGGAATCGTATGTAAACCATTTGGCTATGAAATAAAAATAAAAATAAAAAATAGAGTTGATTTTTACAGATTTTTACGGATCATACACTTTATTAGTTATGTTAAAAAACTATTTTTGTCGAGCGTGAAGCAATTTTAAAATAAAGACTGCAAATTAATATAGATTTGATCTTTGAATTTTGATCAAATTCATGATAATTTTATGGTTTTAGATATTTAAACTGTTTTTTGGCAAAACTTTACTTTATCTGGGAACACTGTACTTTAGCTATATACTTCCACAAAAATTAGCTTGATTAGTTTAAAACGAACCCGTGAACAGTACAGTCCATGCAGTGTTGCAATTATCGACTTAAAAATGAAAAGTAGGATTTATTTTCTCTTGCTTATTTATTCTTGTGCTAATATTGTGTTTGGAAAGCTGGAGTATTTCACTGACAATCCTCCAGCGCATTATTATCTGCGTAACAATTTAGCAGGTAAAGATTGTAATCAGGCTTAATTATGTCGATTACTCAATACTTTGCTTCTAACAAGATTGCCCAAAACGATTCTACACGGATCCAAACAAATACAACCTACCGAGTATCCATGGCGGTGTACGAGCTAGAAGAGGCGAATTCCCACACATGGTTTGTTGCTCTTGATTTGAAAAAGACACCAGCATTTCAAAACATCAAAATTTAAGGCTGCAATCGGCTGGACAACTTCCGAAGGCATCAGGTATTTATGTGGAGGTTCGTTGATAAGCGCTAATTACGTACTGACAGCAGCGCACTGTTCTGCTAATGGAGAGGGGTATGAAACAGCAAAATTTAAGTTGAGAAAATTACTTCAATGTTTTATTTTTTAAAGAATTTCACCAGACACAGTTCGGCTTGGAGACATCGACATAAGCTTGGCCGAATTATCACAGTTTGGTCAGCAAATCAAAATCAAATCATTCAAGAAGCACCCACAGCATCGATTCAGTAGAAAGTACTTTGATATTGCGTTGGTTGAGCTTGAACGGGAGGTCCACTTCAACGGGGCCGTTTGTTCTGCCTGTTTGTGGTTGGAGAAGCACGCCCCGTTGGAACCGATGGAAGCCATTGGATTCGGAACAACCGGCTACGGTGAAGATCTTAGTCCAAATTTGCTGAAGGCAAAGCTATCTGAGATAAGCAAGGATGAGTGTTTGAAGCGATTGCCTAAGAATTTGCGTTCACTCCGGGATGGACTCGTTGAGGAGCAGCTTTGTGCGGCAAGTGACCATCAGGACGCCTGTGAGGGCGATTCCGGAGGTCCACTGCAAGTCGAGCGGGTAGATGTTACCAAGATGGTGATTCCGTTGATTGTCGGAGTGGTGTCGTTTGGGACTCCTTGTACAAATGGATCTACTGGAGTCTATACAAGAGTTGCTTCCTACAAGGAGTGGATTGAGCACGAGACTGGGCGGTTGTTTGACTATTCAAGTAAGTGTTTTTGAAATAATCTGAGCTTAGCTAAATTGCATACGTTTTTCAAGCCTGTGCAAGATCATCGGAATGCTCAAGCAGAAAGCGTGTCCAAAGTAATATTGAAAGTCCACCATTTTTCCCAATCAACCGAGTTGGATTACTTTGGAATGCCACCGACTCAAACTACTACCGTTGCGGAGCAACACTAGTAGATTACAAATTCGCATTAACTTCAGCGTTCTGTGTGAGCTCAAGTCAAGGATTTCCTAAATTCATCATATCGGAGAGTACAGTCATCCCACATATTCGGAACACCCACAAATTCGGAACACTTTTGTGATAATTTGTCAATAGCATGCCAAATGAACCTTTTCTGGCGACCCTACTATTTTTGGGACCTTTATTTGGACATTCTCTTGCTATTTCACTAGCAAAAGGAGTTATTTTTGATTAAAAAACTGCATTTCGAGACTGTTTTGTTCAGAGCTGCAAAACACTGCCTCCAAATTGCCTGTTTCATGATTGTGGGATGTTATTGTGCCTCCCACAATTGTGGAACACCTGAATTTAACAGATATTTTCACAAAAAAAGTTATCAGACCATGGATAAAACATCACTAAGCATGAGTTTCATTGGTTCCAGTGTGTGAAGTCATTATTTTGTAGAAAATATGTACTCCTGGAGAGAATCAAAGTTTGTTTACATCCGTAAGAAAAAAGTGTTCCGAATTTGTGGATTTCAAGGGTCAAAGTTTTTCTTCAAAAACTTGATATAAAAGTAAAAATTTGCAGTTTTTCGATACAGCATTCGAAAGATCGCAAGAAAAGCTTTCAAATGAAGGTAAAAGCGAATCATTAAGTTCAATTATCGATTTTCTATGATTTTTTGAACATTGGCCGTTCTGTAAACTGTTCCGAATATGAGGGATGACTGTACTAAAGAGATCATTCCAATCGTAAAAATGCACATCCATCCCATGTATGCTTTGGACAAGCCGGAGAATGATTTAGCGCTACTGGAACTGACGAAATATTTAAAAAGTGACAGTTATCTGCTACCAGCTTGTTTATGGAGGAATGAGAATGAGAACGATACCTTCGAAGATTTGAGTTTTTCGGTACACAGCAATTTTGAAGCTATTTCTAGAGGATTTATTCTTAGCACAGCTGTTAAACATGATGGGAAATGTTCACAGCAATTCTTACAAGAGAGGAACCTCTTTTGTGGAAACAATCCATTGAAATTTATTCCATCGATTTGCAAGGTTGAACAATCATATTTTTTCAAAAATTATGTTACACAATTTGAAATTTCCAGGTGGATTACGGTGGACCTATTTCAAGGCTTGTTCAGCACAACTTTGATATGGATTTGGTGTTTCTGCACGGTGTAGTATCCTCACTCAATAAGGGATGTGACAAGGTCTTGGTTGGAACGCGAGTAGCTCCCCACGTGGCATGGATTGAAGAAATTGTGCTCGGAAAGGATGGTGATCAATTTATATTTAGTCCTTGAATATAAATGGCTTAGGAATAAAATATAATATTTGTTTATTATTTGTGTTTGAATAAGTTTTAGCCGGTTACGTTTTTTTTACAAGATATTTTTGTTTGAATCGATGAAATGCGTCATCATAACTAAAGACTGCAAATTATTGAAAAACACGTCTTTTTCGAAGGTTCACAAATGAAAGGGGTCGTACAGCCCCTTCGTCGCGATATTTTTCCTCTTTATCGATATTGATGTACAACAAATTTGCAATAAATTTAATTGCTCTCTACAATCTACAATTTATCATAAAATGTACAACCTCAACACGTGCCCATAATCATACTTAGAGATTCAATCCAAAGATTATGCGAAAAGTGTTCAACACAAAAAATGATCCCTTTTTAATCGTATCCAATTTCACCCCACACTAACTGTCTGGGCATGATGCATCTGATTAGATCGAGAGTAAAAAAAAGGGCACCTTCAAACGCAAAACACTTTCCTCCTCCAAACCTCCCAGACGAGCATATCCCGTTTCTTCTGACAAAACAAATCATTTCCATCAAGTCTCGGGGCCCTTTCTCCCCTCTCTTCCCGATTAAAAACAGTTAGCCCGAACACGGTGCAATTCGTCTTCATTTCCCTGCCTGCGCCTCAACAAAAAATGGCATGAACTGCTAAATATATATTTATCGCCCCCTTCTGAACTAAAAATTCTTTTGCTCTTGATTTCCCCCCTGGTGCTATGCAATGTGAGATCAAAACGGTTCAGAACTCTCTGTTCGTTTGTAATGCTCGCGCCTGGCAATTATTTCCTCCAGCGAAGCGTTTCAGCCAGTCTTCAGCGCGCGCGCCTCGACACAAGAATGCTGCAAGAAAGTGCATGTTTGGACACTTTCCGCGGAAGCAAGGATGGTGGTCTTTTTCGCGTTTAGGGAGGGATGGTCGTTTCAGCAGAGTTGCCCTTGAAAATTGGACACTTTAGTTATGGCTTGAATATTTTTTTTTTTCAATTTATAACAAAACCAAGATTTTTAAGAATTTTGGTGAGATTTGATACAGAAATTAAATGATTATTTTTTTTATGTTACTTAGACCAGTAAGCAATTTACACAAGAAGCATTTTTTTGGGAAATTTATTTTTTGTATTTTTGGATTCGCAATAAACTTGGTGTGTACTTTTTTCTATGCCCATATTGCATCATAAATTCGTATATACACAGGGGCAAAAATATAAAAATATTAAAATTAAAATTACAAGCCTAGGTTTCAACATTTGGATGAAAAAAGTGTTTTAAAATGCATTTTACACGCGCCTTGTTGCTTTCCAATCATGAGTTTTCAAAATATCGAGGTTATCGACTGATTTTTTTTGTACGTTTTGACTATTCTTTGCATTTTTAGACTACATCTAGAGTTTGTTTTAATAGGTCCTATAAACATATGAAAGACAATAGCTTACAGGACCTTTTCAAAAAAAAACTCTAGATATACAGCAATTCCCCACGAAAACAGCACGATTCATTTTTTTTTTTTATATTCCGAGATACGTTTTTTTGAAAATAAAAACTGGATTTTTCGACGCAACGCACGCAAAAACTGGAAAATGTCAAAAATGGCAAAAAATCAACATTTTCACATAAATTGCGATAACTTAAAAATTTTAGCGATGGCCTATACATGTTAGGGTAATTGAAATACGCAACCTTTGGTACCCTAACATGTATCGGTCATTGCTGAAAAATTTAAGTTATCGCAGTTTCAGTGAAAAAAGATTTTTTGCCGTTTTCGACATTTTCCAGTTTTTGCGCGCGGCTCGTTGAAAACCTCTGTTTTTATTTTCAAAAAATCGTTTCAAGGAATATTGAAAACATAACTTCACCATTTTTTTGATATGTTATGTAAAATTCCGACGAATCTTATAAAAATAAGTTTTCATTTGACCTTTTCAAATGTTAGGCTAGATATTTGAAATTTTTGACTATTTTTCCTTAATAGTCTATCTAATACCCTTTCGTTTGCGCTCAAGACAGTTAAAATCGGTTGAAATGGTGCGGAGTCATGATTTTTGGAAAAATGTGGTTTTTGCAAAAATCGACGAAAATTGTCATTTTTCGGACCACCCTAACACGGCGTAGATCACCCTAATGGCCAATCAAAAAAATACGGGTCGAATTATTTTAGCCAAGGAACCCCCAGAAAAATTTTAAGCCAGATCGGAGAACTTTTTTTTCGAATCATGCTGTTTTCGTGGAGAATTGTGTATATTCCTTTTGCAAGAACAGATCATTTTGTATTATAAAATTTGAAACATATTTGCATCGGCCTAAACAGAGAATAAAATGTGGTGTCAAGAGTTGAAATATTAGGGTTAATTAATTGACGCTAAGAAAAACTTATTTTCCACAGAATATAAACTTTAAGAGGCTATTTCTCAACAACCAGATCAGCAAAGTCAAAAAGACAAAATTGTTGAAAGTTTGCTAAGCTTTTCGATAATCATTTTTGTAGGAATGCTTTTTCCTCATACAGTATTTATAATTTGCAAAAATTGAACATTTCTTCAAAAAGTTATCTTCAAACATTGTTCGATTAAAAATTAGTTTTGACATTTAACAATTATTTAAAAAAAATATTTCAAAATATGTTAGATTCATATGAAAATCTATTTTTTGTTCAAAAATCCTTTCATCTCGAATTCTGCTTTTTGTAGTCCCCTAAAAAAGGAAGAATCGTGCGGTGCTGCCTCTAGCGGTGGCGGGCTGAAACAATTTGACAAGATTTTCTGCAAGATGGAATCGAAAATCAGTGGAATTTTCCTACATTCCAGTATAATACAATTAGATTTCGGAATGCATACCCATACTCCGCGTTCCCTGCTGCTCGGTGAAACTCTGGTATTAAAATGTCAAAACACAATCAAAGGAATTCATGTTTGAAACTGAAACTGTAAATCAAAACAATTGGCAAAATAAATAAGAAATTGTTGGATATGGAATTAACGTCAGATTTCTTTAGATGAAAGCCATTTAACTCATTGAGTTGGTTTTTTGTTTTTTTTGCTTCGATAGAAGTATAAAAAACGTTATGACAGACAAATTTTTAAAAGCTCTGGATTTTGACGTTGTTGTCAGCGTTGCGAGCCGAAGCAGAGGTTTTAAAATTGATAAATTGTTTGTGGTGAAATCCATTTCAGTTTTAGATTGCAGGATCAATTTTCTCATAACTTCTTGGTTCCATACCTTCAATTAGACCGGAAAAATTACCACCAGCCAAGTCATCATAAAGCTTAATTTTCTCAAATTTACCCTCAATTTCTGCCCAACAACAAAAGTAGCTACAACCGCCGAGTCGTTAAAGTATCAAAACCACAATATTTCAAAGCGTACTTCCAAAATACCAGTTCTGACCTCTAATGACGATAAACGATGCGCGCGCCCGATTGTGGCCACTTCAGCTTACTTCCCGGTTGTTCATCATTAGGGACCATCATCATCCATAGGGACACAAAACGCACGCACGTAAAAGTTCCAAAGTTGTTATGAGTCGATCACCTCTCTCCCCGAAGAAAGCCGTCTGCGATACTTATCCCTTAACTATGCTCAAGCGGTCCGGTAATGCACCCTAATATTATAATAATTAGTTATTTTCTTTCTTTTCCTCTGTGTCCCCTCGTTTTTGTGTGAGCTTGTCTTGTCATCCACTGCATTCCCGACTTTCTCCCCTCGTTGATCGTGTTCGTTACGTCCAAACGCATTGAGTTCAGCCAAAAGCGCATATCTCGTCATAGCTGTCAGCCCATTGCGGACCGTGAGCGAGCCGAAATTGTAGCAAAGAACTCCGGTCCTCACCGGTCGAGTGGCTTCTACGGCGGCGATGTGTGTACGGTATGGGTTTCAACAACATTTTCCAGCGAGCACAACAAAACAAAACGCCCGAAAGTGGGTACAAAAAATTAAACACAAATAACAATTTGTACCGAAATTATTTCCATTCGGTTGCCCTCTGTCGCCGTCCTCTGCGGTTCCCTAGTTTTTGTGGAGGTTTAGACTGTGTTGAGTTGGAGTGTTTGGCCCGAACATGGACCTAGTTAACAATTATTTAAAAAAAAAAATGAATTTCATTGGATGTAAAAATGTGCAAGTAGTTAAATAAAAATTAATTAAAGCAAACTACATACTTTTCAGCCAAATTGATTGTGAATCTCAGCAGGGAAGTGACTATGATACACTCAACCCCCGGTGGTTGGTCACTTTTTCGTTTGACACTTTTTTAGTTTGTACCCGTTGGTTGGTCAAAGTCAAACTAAAAAGTGACGATCTGCCACTTTTTACACGGCGCTCACGCACACTATCAAAACAAACGTTTGGTAGTGTGTGTGCACTCCGTGTATCAAACCATCGGGGTTTGAGTGTATACTAGGGTGGTCCAAATCCGGGCTTTTTCGGGGTTACACCTTGAAATCAAAGATTGATCCATCACTAGGCTAAATTCCCCCTCCCTCTAAGTCGTTGAAGTTTGTATGGGAAAAATAGTTTTTTACCTGTGAAGGGCGCAATAGTCGTCCAAACTTTATCTCTCGGGTGAGTTTTCAAAAAGCCGTAAGAACCACCGTGACCTCCGACACTAATATTCGTTTTCCTCTAAATTGTTACAAAATTTCACTTAATCTTTTATTTTTAGTTTGGGGCACTTGAAAGACGTGTAGATGAACAATCTTAAGCATTTTTGAAATTGGGTTTTCGTAAGTAGGTCGAATACCGAGGCAAAAAGGCTATGTTTACCATTGGCTCTTACGGCTTTTTGAAAACTAATCCGAGATCTATTCTTAGATGTAGGACCTTCATTAAATATAGAACAACTTTCCCGAAGACACCATATTTTTAGGATTTTTTCTGAAAAGTTATTAGCTTCTGAAAATGACTATGTATTATGTAAAAAGACGTTTTCAAATGTTAGAGTTGATTTTTAAATTTGTGATTTGTTTTTAAAATAGATTATTTATTTTACATTGTACCGATACTTGCAAAAATGTCGTCAATTGAGAACTGCGATCTAATGGTAAAACACCTAAAAATAATATTTTTTCTCAATTTCATTTGTAAAATTCTTGTGTTCTGTTCTAAAATGTTCTAAAATCTATAAAACTAATCAAAAAATAAACTTTATTCTACTTGAATAATCCATTTAATAGACATCGAAAACGTAAACGGTGCATCTTATCAACCAATTTATTTATTCTTTACGGCCAAGAAAATCTCAAGGTGATTAAAAGAAACGTTGGGCAAACTACAAACCTTTCCTAATTTTAGCAACATGATGGACATCTTTATATGGAGCAATTCCAACTCAAATCGTGAATTTTTCTGGTACTTTTGTACCCGACCCTCTCCGATTTAAATAAAACTTTGTAGACATGTTATCCTAGGCCTATATAAGCCATTTTTGTGTATATCTCGAATCTCGAAGCCGTTGCAACGTATCAAAAAGTGTTCAAAGCCAAACTTTGTCTGGGGAATCAATTCCTACTATCGGTTTTTGAAAATTTTGACGTTTAGACCACTTAAAAAAACAGGTTTAGCAAATAATTATTTTTTTTCAGGAGAGACATACCATCCTGCATTTTTCGTGAGGCTCCTCAAAATTTTGAACGAAAAAAAATCGTGACATCACCTTAAAATTTCACTTTTAAACTTAAAAATAGAAAAATCTCATAGAAATGGCGTGTATTTTTCTTCCATTGTATTTTTTTCGGAAAGCCCGTCAAATTTCCTACAAGTTTGTTTTTGACCACTTTTTGATACGATGCAACGGCTTCGAGATACAGCAATTTTTAAATTACGAAATACGAAAATATTTAAATAACTTACGCCCTTCTCAAATGTCATTATCGAGTGCAACTGGCTCCATATACACAAAAATGGCTTATATAGGCCTAGGATAACATGTCCAAAAAGTTTCATTGAAATCGGAGAGGGTCGGGTACAAAAGTACCAGAAAAATTCCTGATTTGAGCTGGAATTGCTCTATGTAGTTAAAATTTTGAAAATTGGTTATTTATTTATTGGTTATTTGTTTAAAGAAAATTTATCATTTTTATATTATACAAGCCTTACCCGACAAACTTAGTTTTGCCTTTTTTCGTTTGTTGACTTTTTTGATTTTTTTTGCTTATTCAGCCTCCTGTGATCAAAATATGATTTTACGTAACTTTCTCCATACAATTTGTCAATGCTCCGGAATCGGTTCCAGAGTGGCCAAAGTGTCAATTAGTTAGCGTAAGATCCTTCCTTGGGCTTATACGAACCCAACGCAACAAAGAACACCTCGATCCGACGCTCCGTATTGAACTGATTCGCGTTCGAACAAAACCGTCGAATTTTTTTTATATATATAGATATATATATAGATAGATTTCATTTACTTAATTCTCGTGTAAGAAAAAAAGGAGAACCATAACACCCCCCCCCCCCTTCGTGGACAATTGTCCATACAAAAAAAAGTTTTTGTATGGAGCGTGGACAATCACCCAACCACAACCCCCTGCCCCTCCCCCTAAGGTGTCCACGTTGTTTATGGATGGTCCCCACGCAAAAAATACATATTTTTTATTGAACAAAACATAATAAACATAATTGCGAAATAATTAAAATAAAATGATTAAATTACAAATTTGATTTTTAGTAGAAAATAAAACGAAGCCAAACATTGGATCGCTTCCACTGGCGATCACTAGCGCGGCATCGCTTACACACCGTGATCGTCGTCATTCTAGCGTTAAACCTTAAACAGCACGTTATTTTTTATCACTATTAATTGTGGCTGATTCATGGAAGAGGGCCCTCAAAATGCTGGACGACGACAATGATGTGGTCGCGGTTTATGTTTTTCGAAGTCTAGCCAAGCGTTTAGTAAGGTTGACCGCTGAGTGACACGAAATTATACAAGATTCAGACAAATGCCCACCATGGTACTAAAATTAGGACAGGTTTGTAGTTACAGCTGATTGTCATAAGCGGCTCATCATAAGAGCAGATTGCAAACAATGCTTCAACCCTGTGTTGCCAACCCGCGAAAGCCAACACTCCAACCAACCGAGGCGCTTCGAGTGAGTTTTAATTGACGATACTTAAAAGAACCCCCTTTTGAGCTCGACCAGCGAACCCGCAACTAAGCCCTCGTCCACCGGGCAGGTGTGCTTACCGGACCCTCAGCGCCTGGCCAGTACTCCGGGATTTGAGCAATCCCGCGCGCGCGAGAGACCGCATTTCAACACTTTATGGACGCACGGATCGTAATTTTTCAAGTGGCTCTTCAAACCGCCGCGCCGTACGCAGAACTTTTGTACCAGGCAGCATCGCGACCAGCTCGACGAGGAGTGCGATACCTTTCCACATGATGCATAATCACAAACGACTCGCAGGTATCGCGGCAATGAGCTGGCAAAGTCTTTTCAACTCCAGAGCGCTACGCTACGTCTGGGTGTGGACGGGGCGCGTTGAGTAGAGAGGGACGCGCAAGAATTTACCGGGACATCTGGAGCACGTACAAATGCGTTTTTTCAGCTGCCACTTACCGGTTTTATTTTCGGCTGGCTGCCATACGGAAACCTCGATGTATGCTTTGCGCTTGAAATGTTGGCTACCGTGCAGCTCCTGAGCTAGTGGGGATTGTACAATTTGAGTAAAAGTAGAAATAATTTCTGTTATTTAAAATAAATAAACTATGTACCAGAGCTGAAATCAATGCTATAAAGCATTTTATGTTTTTGTTTGATGCTACTTTTCTGAACTTAACCTGGACCTGGCGATCCATCTTTGAAGTTTAAATAGGATTTAAACCCTGTAAAATCTGATCCAGCTATTATGCTTTTTTATGTACCTTAACGATTTATGGACTTTGCCAAAAACTTACGAGCTCATAGTTTGTGTTCGAGAGAGCTACTCTGCCAAAGAATACAAACAGATTCTTTCTCTCCCTTCAAAACTCCAACCATTTCTAACATTCAATCAACGAAATGTTGTCGAAAGAATTTAACAATTTTATTTTATTATTTTCAATCACATATTTATTAAATTTAAAGAATCAGTATTTAATTCACATTTTGAAAATAATTACAATTTCATTTTGTACATTCCAAAAATTTCTGGTTCACACGAAATTAGAGGTTTATAAAAAAAGATCGGCTCTTTCACTCTTTTTCAAAATTTTGTTAAATAGGCTATTTTCAAGAATGATGTGATTTTTAAGTTTTTTTTCATTATGGGATTTGTTCAAATAATTTGAAAAAAAAAAAAAACTAAAAACTAGAAAATGCGCATGAGAACCAACCAAATTTCTGGTCTTTTTTCAAGATTTTTACTCAAAACTAAACGTTTGAATAATTAAATGGTACTCACACTTAAATCTAGGATTTTGGAGAAATTTGCTCTTTATTTTATAAAATTGCGTTTATTATTGCCAAAATTGAAATGATTAAATTTATGTTCGGGTAATACTTCAATTTACGATCAGTTGTACCATGATTTTTTTTTGTTTTTTTACAAAATCATTAGCTTTGGATTTTTAAGAAAATTAGGAAACTGAAAAAAACCTGAAAAGTGGGCCTACCGTCGCAACATTTAAAAAACTGACTTCGGAATCGTTAATAGGGATATTATATTTAACCATTGTTAAAGTTTTAATGTTTTGAAATAAAATGTTACAGTAAATTTGTGATTTTCTTTTAGCCTGAATGAAATGTTTTCTTTTATTAAGACATCAAAATTTAGCTAGTTTTCGTTCAAATGAGTAAATATTGTTTTCCTAAAGTGATAAAAAACTGCAGTTTGACAAATAATTTTGAATCAATTTAAGCCATTACATAATTATTAATTTTCTGTACATTTAAGATAATGAACATTATGAATAAAAATCTGGAACTGAAATTATTACACTTTTATACAATTGCAATATCTTATGAAAAAAAAAATTTACTTAAAATTGTAAAAGATATTTTTTTGCAATTTTGTAAAATAGGGCTTGATTATAAAACTTTAAAATTGTGAATATATTTTTATTCTAAAAATTTAAAACTTTCTCAACAAATTCATTTTTTAACTGAAGTTTTAAAAGATAACTTTTATTTATTTTATAATTTTTTGGCTTGATTTTAAAAGTTTGGAATAAAGATTTATTATTTTGAAGTTTGATAAATTTAACAATAATTTCAATTCTAAACCGAACCGAATTCTTTGCCGATTTTCTTTGTCTTTCCAGCAGCTTTTTATTTGATATTCAGTGCCTTAAAGAAAAACTAACTTAATCCACCTACGTGGTTGATGCCTGCCTCACTTTTTACCAACAATGGGTAATATGAGTGGTTTGGACACATTATTCAGCTATTTTTTTTTTAGATCCAGAAAAATATGTACACACATATAACTTCAGTAATCATAACTCGAGACAAGGTTGCCAGATCAACAATGTTGTGAGCTCGTTAGAAAGGTTTTTTGATAACCTAACCAACGATGGGTTGGATGATGGATCCGGACATAGTTTACATACATTTAAGTGAGATCCGGCTACAAAAAAGTACATAAATATTACTTATGTGGCCATATCTCGAGACAGGGTTGCCAGATATTCAATGTTTTGGACTCGTTGGAAAGCGTTTTCGATTACCTAACCAACGATGGGTTGAATGGTTGATCCGGACATAGTTTACATACATTTAAGTGGGATCCGGCTTCAAAAAAGTGCATCAATATCACTTATGTGGCCATATCTCGAGACAGGGTTGCCAGATCTTCAATGTTTTGGACTCGTTGGAAAGGTTTTTTGATAACCTAACCAACGATGGGTCGGATGGTGGATCCGGACATAGTTTACATACATTTAAGTGAGATCCGGCTTCCAAAAAGTACATAAATATTACTTATGTGGCCATATCTCGAGACAGGGTTGCCAGATATTCAATGTTTTGGACTCGTTGGAAAGCGTTTTCGATTACCTAACCAACGATGGGTTGAATGGTTGATCCGGACATAGTTTACATACATTTAAGTGAGATCCGGCTTCCAAAAAGTAAATAAATATTACTTAAAAGGCCATATCTCGAGACAGGGTTGCCAGATCTTCAATGTTTTGGACTCGTTGGAAAGGTTTTTTGATAACCTAACCAACGATGGGTCGGATGGTGGATCCGGACATAGTTTACATACATTTAAGTGGGATCCGGCTTCAAAAAAGTGCATCAATATCACTTATGTGGCCATATCTCGAGACAGGGTTGTCAGATCTTCAATGTTTTAGACTCGTTGGAAAGGTTTTTTGATACCTAATCAACGATGGGTTGGATGGTGGATCCGGACATAGTTTACATACATTTAAGTGGGATCCGGCTTCAAAAAAGTGCATCAATATCACTTATGTGGCCATATCTCGAGACAGGGTTGCCAGATCTTCAATGTTTTGGACTCGTTGGAAAGGTTTTTTGATAACCTAACCAACGATGGGTCGGATGGTGGATCCGGACATAGTTTACATACATTTAAGTGGGATCCGGCTTCCAAAAACTACATAAATATTACTTAAGTGGCTATATCTCGAGACAGGGTTGCCAGATCTTCAATGTTTTGAACTCGTTGGAAAGGTCTTTTGATTACCTAACCAACGATGGGTTGGATGATGGATCCGGACATAGTTTTCATGCATATAAGTGAGATCCGGATAAATGTGAAAACACATTTTTATACACGGAGAGACTGTGCCCAGAAATTTTAACAATTAAAATTGTTGATTTTACTTTCGTAAATTTTAACAAAAACGTACTTGTTACTGCCAATATTCCGTTAAAATAACTAAAATTCAGTAATAATTTAATAACCTGTTTGTTGAAAATGCTAGAGGCAAAAAGCTAACAGATTTCCCGAACTCGAATGAACGTGCTCGACTGTTAGCTTTGGTTTTAGGAAAATCAAAAATTTTGTTGGTTGAATATAATTAACAATTGGTTGAATATTTAAAAGATGAACTTAGGTTTGTTTACGTCTGTCATTTGAAGTCAGGATTCGAACGAGAGCAGTCGATTTGTTGAGTTTGTGTTGTTAATTATGAAGTGAGAGGATGTGAAAGGTGAAAATTACACTATTTGATTAATGTTGAAGTGGCAAATCAAAGTGTTGCAACTGGGGAGGTGGAATTGGTGAGTAGATTTGTTGATGATTTCTTTGCAGGTGATAAACTATGAAAAGCATAAGGGCGACCTTCGCCATGAGGACCTCTAATGCGAGGGGACTTTATGATAATGTTTGGAGGAAAGAGAGGGGCAGTGGAAGGAAGAGGCGGACCAACTCTTGCACGACAATACTTGCACGGGCAAATTTAACAAAATGTTGGTTAATCTAAGTAAGTATGGGTTTAATTTTACACAACAATTCATCTATTGTGATTTTAATTAGAAAACTGGATCATCAGGAACCTTCGTGCTTACGATGGATACAATTTAAATGAACCATTATTTTTTCAGAATCATCAACCATAACATACATGGAAATGCGTACACATTATATCAAAATAAAAATTCGATGGTGGGAAATGTCTAAAAAAAATAAAATTTATAAAAGATATTCAAAAGAAGATATTAATATTTTAAAAATGCTGTTGAAAAAGACTGCTCAATAAACTGGTGAGTAAAACTCAAAGTATTGTTCTCAGGAATCGGAGTACGTTGAATAAATTGAATCAAATGCAATGAAAGTGTGTTGCCAAAAGAAGTTGTTTAATTAGTGCAAACTTGGTAAGTAGCATTATTGATATTTCTTGTTAATAATAACATTTATTTACGTTCCTTTTATCAGTTTAGAGCCAAATTTTTTTTTTATTAGATTAATAATAAATTTCATATGTCTATTTGCAGTAAAAGGTTCGCCTTGGTGTAAATTGTGTGTCCAACCACAAGAAAAATAACTAAACATGAGACCGTTGTAGATGATGACGACTTATCGGATGATTTCACAGTGATGGTAAGTGAATACAACACTTAATTGTATACAACATAATAAAAAAAATAAGCTTAAAACTTGGTGAAAATTTTACTCGGTTTCTACTTTTAAGGAATTTGCGAGAAATTAAACATCTTTTTTGAACATTTTTAACAAAAATTGTAAAATACTTTTTTTTATTATATATTTTTTAAACATTAATCAAACTTAACATGTTTTATAATAACAATTAAAAAAATACAAATAATACAAGTACAACAAATTAATTTGTGAGGCATTATTACAAAATTAACTGCAAATTCAATAAAAATATTGCTAACAACAGCTAATTACTGACTACATGTACGAATATTTTTCTGTATTCAAGTAAGACATTTGTTAAAAATATAGCTAGAAATTCGGCCCAGCCTGTATCGTTAAATAATTAAAGAAAATATATATAGACACTGACATAAATTATGTTTCAATAAGAAATGTTTTGTTACAAACCACTAATAATTTGCTGCATGCAAACATATTTCAGTTGATACAACGAAAAAAAAGTTAAAAAATAGTTGAAAAATATTGTCCAGCCTGTTTTTTATAGAATATTTAACAATATTTCAGCTGAAAACAAAAAAAAAATAGTTAATTTTCTGAAAAAAAATATTCTAGCAGTCGACTGCTAGAATTTTTTTTCGGTCATTTAACCAACAAAAATGGCAATTCTAACTATTTTTTAGTTACTTTTACCTACTGGTGGTCAGCAATTTCGAGTTAACAAAATCAACAATCGATTGTTGAAAAAAAGCTGTGTAAAAAATTAACCCATACTTTTAGTTAAATTAACCAAGAATTTCTTAGATTTGCCCTGGCCGGTCTCTCCGTGTATATAACTTTTGAACTACTTATCGAAACTTCAAACAATTCAATAGCGATGTATGGGACCCTTAACCAAGTCGAATGCAACCTGTTTGATCAAAATCGGTCCAGCCAGTGCTGAGAAAACAAGAATTTTTAACACATACATACATACACACACACACACATACACACACACATACATTTGTTCAGTTTTCGATTCTGAGTCGATAGGTATACATGAATATAGGTCTACGAGCTGTTTTTCAAAAGTTCAATTTTCGAGCAGGATTATAGCCTTACCTCAGTGAGGAAGGAAAAACGGCAAAGAACTTTTTAAGCTGTTCGAAAAAAATATTTTCATAAACCTTTAAATTAACAAAAAATCTGCATGGATTTCAACTTTTAACGCTATATTTTATCGAAAAAATAGGTTTCTTTTCGAATGCGAACTTATTTTTTTTTACTGAGCATTTTATTATATATATTTTACTTTTTGGGAAAAAAGGTTTTTGGAACATTTACTTTTGGTTGAAAAAACATTTAAATTCAATTTAGCTTGAATAATTAGTATTTTATAGAATATAGTTTATTATCTGCACGGAGAAAAAAGAGTTCCCAAAATCGTGAACGAGCGTTCATGAAAATGGGAACCTCGAACAAAGTGTTCAAATTCCATGGTACGATTTTGAAAAACGTACCATGAAATTTGAACACTTTGTTCGTGGTTCCCATTTTCATGAACGCTTGTTCACGATTTTGGGAACTCTTTTTTCTCCGTGTGAATTGTCAACATAACATACAATTTTGTTGATAACACAAAACCGATAAAAAAAATTCTGTCAAATAAACGCTTTCCGAGTTTCAGATTTTCTAATATTTATATACCATTTCTGAATGGACATCTGCCAAAATAGTATGTATGCCTTCTTTGGTCGTAGCGAAGCCCTTCAACAAATTTCTTCGAATTATAAAACTGCAAGTATTTTCAAATACCGGTTTTCGTGGAGATTACTTTCAGGCAACGTTTAGCAAATTTTCATTCTGTGCCGCTGTTAGTATTAAAATAACTGAAAATAAATAGCTAAAAACGTTTTATTTTCGAAATTTCAATTTATCTAAAAAGAGTAAGACTTCATTTGAATGAAAGTTACTTTCCCTCGCTCGGGTCAAATCAACTTGAAAATGCAACCATCGAGAGCGTTTATTTTTTAATTTGCTGTGGAATGAGGTGGGCTGGGCTGCATTCAGAAGAGCCAACGCATTCCGGGAACAAGAAGTTACCCGTGAAGTTAGTCGGTGATTTGGCTGGCGCAAACACCATACCTGCACGCTGTCTCCAATTTTCCATATCACACACACGTCCAAAAAGGCCGCCCTTCTAACTGACAGACCGACTGAGGAGTGCGCGACAGTCAACCACTGATTGATGTTTCAAAATTAGAGGCGGATGTTTTTGGAAGCCGCCGCCGAAACGCTGATCGTAAGTTACAACCGTGTCAGCTGCTGCCGTCGTCGCTAAAGGTCAATGATTTGCTACACGAGCTACTAAAACACGGTGTACAGAGGAAAAGAAGAGGGACGACCGAATTACGACCAATGTTAGACACAGTCAACTAGAGAAGGTATTTGGAATGATGGGCCACGCGCGCTTCTATATTTATTCATTAACGGTGTTTGTTATTGCCACTGGAATGAGCAATCAACCCGGCAAATGCAATGTCGGCAACTTTGTTAAATTTTGGACCGTTTTGGAGGGCCCGGCCGGGCAGGCGTGCCGAGATTCCATCGGTTAGCAGAAATGTTGTTGCATACAACAGTACTACAATGCTGGCTAGTAAATAAAAAAAAACTGACGCATTAATAGAACAATTTAAATCAGCAAATTCGTGATATTGTTAAAACTATTTGAAGATATTCATTGAACTCAAGCTATCGTATTTGACTTTTAATAAATTGTAAAAAACAGTTTAAATATTCAAATAAAGCCAATTTCCAGAAATTGGGGCGAATTGCTGTCATGAACTTTTAAAGTAATTTTGTTTTCCATTCTAAGATGAAAACAAAAAATCACATCAAATGAATTCTTCATAATGTTACCATTCATCATCACTCTCCCAGGCCGTACCTTCCTAGAAGCCGCTGATCAGCTTCTTCTCATAACAATCACATCCGGTCTAAAAATGCATCATCGCGAGTCTTTCACAGATAACGAGAAGCTGCAATGGGATCGCACTCGTTCAGTTCTCACGATTTTTGCACATTCAAACAAAACTGCAATAATAATGCTGAAGATGATGATGGAGGGATGCCCCAGATTGTAAGCAATCTGCTATGCAAACAACGAACGCCAGTTTGAGTTCAAATCATTTGGTATGCCTACAGCATCGTATTCGCGCGAGCACAACAGGTCAAGATCTTTCCGTTGTCTATCTCAATTGTTGAACAAACATTCCGGCAGTGCAAGGAACATCGGAGAGCATCAACCTACCACTTTGGTTGAAGCGTGCACTGTGAGAAAGTTACGTGGTTTTCGTGTATTTTTTTATTTACATGTTGTTTTTAAACTGATTATTTGTTTAATAAATCAACTTGTTTCTTATGAAATAGATTAAAATACTTTTTTCACAGTTCTCTTTACTTGAACATTCTTTGTACTCTTTACCACCCGCAATTCGAACTTCTTGGGCTTTTTACCTGGTGTAGTTTCACATGAGATATGATTACCATCAATTTCTATCGAATTTGTAATTTTCAGCATCCATCATTCGCCTTTGTTGCCATAGCACAAAAAACTCAAGATCATGCAACTTTGCTGCAGTCCTCCTCCAACGCGCGAACTCCACATCAAGCTCTTGTTAAGACCTCCCCTAATGCAACTCTCAGCGGTCGCCGGGGCATCCCCATTATGCTTAGTCCTGCTGTTGTTGCTGTTCAGGTTCTTGCCAGCATAAATTCGCGAAATTCGCAGAGTCAAGGCGAGGTGTGTGTGTGTGTGTGTCTTTGCCAGTTCCAGCTGCCATAACAACCGCGAACAAGAGGGCAGACGGTGGAATACCTACCAGTTAGTAGAGCTGGCAGCAATGTGGTCAACGAGGTATTTTTCACCGACGAGCTTTTTGGCCCGAAAACATGCACTTGCTCATTAGAAACCGCCCCACACGCCGCCGCCGCCGGACGATTAGTGGTAGTGGTGGCAGATTTGAGAGAAGTTTCTTATTGATTATTCATAGAATTTTTGTTTGTTTTTAATTATTAGGCCGTTGTAAATATTTTTCAAAGGTCAGTTTTCAAATCAAGCCGAAAAACCAGAAGTCAATAAACTTTTGATTAAAAAAACTCTAATATGTTAATGGAAATAAAAGTCTAATCAACTGAAAATTCAAATGCATATTCCTGCGATGATCATATTTAGCATTTTAAACACGTTTAGAAATATTTTGAATTTTGTATTTTTTATTATTAGGACTATTCATATATCAGCAACAAACGGTAGGAACAATAATGCCAAAAAAAGAAGAGAATTTTCTAAGCTCTTTAAATATATGTTTTAGAGATGAACGAGAATGAACAGCATTTGAAAAAAGAGAATATTGCAGAAAAATTAAGCCCATAAATGGCTTTAACTAAAAAACAATGCATTATCGAAAAAAAAATGGTGATTCCATATTCAATTTTACATTCAAAAATGAAACGTTTGGATGTTTTTCAGGGTTTTTTTTCGATACTGTTAAAAAAATCACTATTTAAATATAAATCAGTGAGCAGAGCAGATTCATTATACAAAGCCTTCTACTGACAATGAATTATGAGACATCAAATCTGTCAGAAAATCCCTTCTCAACACAGCAAATAAAGTAGTACCTAATCCAGCTGCGTGTAAAAGGCCTGGGTATAAAATAAAAATTGCATTATTTTATGCAATTTTATGTGATTTTACACTCTGAAATATGTAGCCCATCAGTCTGTGAAACCTACTTGACCGAAATGTCAAGCGCATATATGTGTTTATCCTTTCCATTCTTCATCGGTCTAATGGCCGAGTGGGCTAAGGCGCCAGTCCTTACTGTTGGTGCTGGGTTTGAATCCCATCGGTTGCAACTTTTTTTTGTGTTTGCAAAAATTGTAGATGCAGTGTGTAATATTAATTGTTTATTTTGACGAAGGTGATGTGCATGCTTTTGCATGCGATTTTACCATCGGATTTTTTGCTGTGAAGATAAAGACTTTCAAATATTTCCATAGCATTATCCTATGGACAGCCTTCAAATTAGTATTGAAACTTGTATGGAGTAACCATTGACGCAAAATGGTTTATTTTGACCTTTGGAATGGATCTAACATATTAATTATTAATTCAGATTTGGAGTGTTGTTAACTTTAAGATATTATAAAAACATTTTTTTTCAATTTTGCAGTGGAAGAGGGTTGAACACAATCACTTGAACTTTTTTAATGCAAGACTAGATTTTTGTACAAAATAAATTCATTTTAAAAATATAGAAACAATTGGAAAATAAAAATAAACATTTCTTGACAATTAATTTGAGACAAATAGTTGCCGAAATTTCATGGGTTGTGAATTAATGTTTTTTATTTCTCTAGATATAGATTTCAAATATTTATATTTCCATTTTGAATAATCATCCTGAAGAATTTGAGATTTGAATGAAAACTATTGTTGTTGTTTAAAATAGAAGTTTATACAACAAGTTGCAGAATGATGTTTTTTTCAGCTCGAGTCGTACATTAATTTACAAATACGACAAATTTTAACTCTTTTGAATTTCATTTTAACTATCGGAAAATTATTTTTTATGGCCGCAAACTTTGGGAAAATTTTGATCAATTTAGCCAAGGACATTATTTTGGACATGAAATACCAAATCTATTTTTTAAAATAAAAAAAAAATCATTAAGGTGGATTTTTTAAATTATTGACTTTAAAGTGACCATTACGCATTTTGGTATTAATTTTTATCTCTAATCTAATCTAATCGAACACAAGCGCAGCCAGTCCGAAGATAGCATCCGGGAAGAACTTATGGTTAGATTACGCCTCAAGTTCCTTCTTGTCATTATTAATGATTGCAGTACTTTCGAGAACCCCCCGAAGTGTATTACACTCTTTAAAGCGGCCCGGCCTACTGCGTTGCATTAAGCGCATGAGACCGATTCTATGAACGGATCCCACATTTCATAGAACCATCAGGGGAAGAAGAAGAAGCCGGGTACATACCGTACCAACCGGTTCGAGTTATTTATAGATTATAATGGTGTGTGGTGTGTAGGGGAATCGTTGGGGAAGGGATTGTTGATTGTCGACTCTCTGGCTGTCGATCTTCTCGATATCAATATTGCTCCATGTACCGATGAATTCTTCAGTCCCTTCAAACTGCATACTTTGATTCTCTTCATTCCTCAATATTTTCTCTTGCTTGAAGGATCTCTTCCTCGACGGTCCTTTGGATTCTTTTTGCTTTAGAAAACCATTTCGGTTGTCAATAATTTCACTTTCTCATGGCATGCATAGACATTTTTCGTAGAGAAACGAAGCTTTGAAGGGTGTTTGACATTTGTTTGTTTTTGTTTGCTGGACGTTGCCATGATTCTCTTCCATAGCTGGTTATCAAGAAAAAATTAATTTCAATCGAGTCATCATTTTGCATCGTTCTGTAAACTGATGCTTCTCTTCCTCGACGGTCCCTTGGATATTGACAACCAGAGAGTCGACTGTATATAGTAAATGACCTTGTGACATTATTTCACCACTACGGATTAATTCACTCAAGGAGAAATAATCCTTAGGTGGCCGAATGGCTAGAGCTTCCGACTTCCAATCCAAAGATGTGAGTTCGAATCTCACCTGATTCTATGAGTTTTTTTGTTCATATTCAAAGTTCATTTACAGTCGAAAAATTTCAAGGAGACCGGTCGGGAATCGAACCCTGAACCTTCCGCGTATGAGGCGGGAGCCGTAGCCATTAAGCCACGGGCCGGTCTGCATTTTGGTATTAATTTTGATTTGGGTAAATATGGCCGGAACAATGCGAAAATTTTGACCAATTTGGTCAAGGCCATAAAATGTGGTCTTTGTATCAAAACTTTTTTATAAAGTGAAACATTTCAAAGTTGATTCTTTAAATTATTGATATTGGAATATTCTTCTAATTATTGGTATATCAATATTTAATAAAATCCAACAGTTCGGTCGAAAATTTTGTGCATAACGAATTTTTTTTATCGCTAGAATTTTTAAACTTTTTCGTTATTTGCTCAATTGGATATTTTACCAGGTTTCTGTTTAATTTTACATTTTTTTTTCAAATGTCGAACAATATTTTTAAGCCGTCAGGCAATGTTTACTGATTTTATTCAGCATTTGAAAATATGTAATATTTGATTGGAACTAAGCAATTATATTAAAATTTTATGATTAGCAAAAATGTAAAAATAAAGTAATAATTTTAATTAATATTCATGTAATGTAAACCTAATAATAGGGAATCCATTTCAAAATCTGTTTTTTACTAGTGCAAAAGACATATCTTAACAATATATATAAATTGAGCTATCGGGAACATTTTTTTTCTCTGTTATCGAATTCTCCTCAAATATTTTATTGTTATAGCAGAATGAGTTTTTTTTAAACAAATCTTTGTTATTATTTTCCAGTTATTTTTACCTGTTCGGGATGAGTGATATAATGATATAACAGGAAAAGTAAGTTTTTTTAGCAATAGTGATTTCAAATATGTTGTAACATGTTTCAACCTATATTCTTTATTTGTTGATTACCGCTGTATCTTTAAGACTTTTCAAATTTGAATAGTTGATAGCCTATTAAATGATATGATGCATTTTTTCATTATTTCGTCACCGCCATATTGGCCGCCATCTTGGATTTACGTTGTTTAAATCACTTATACAATCAAAATTTAGGCCAAGAAAAAAAAATCGTGATCCGAAGTTTCGATTATCATTATCCGAAGTGAAATTTTCCCGAGGCCTTCGGATAATCAAGTCTGGACTGTATTCGGAAAGAAAAAATTAGCATGGACCTACATTGGTTTTGTATCTAGAATATTTTGAACAATTTAAAATTCATGTTGCTAACATTTTGTTTTAATGCATTAATTTGTAGATTCCGTCATACTTATTTGAACACCCGTTTTTAATAACTTATTTGCCATTCCACCCGGCAACACTGGTCACATTTTTCAAGAACCACTACCAACTACAAGACTACACAGGAAGCGGACCACCAAAGGTGTGTACCAATGCCGGACGGACGGATGGATGGAGCGTCTCTCGCGGAGACCTGCGGCCGGTTGGACGCGCGCGCAAACTGTGCTGTTCAAAAACGAGAAGATCACTTCATCATATTTATTTTTGTGCGCGCTCGTCGAGTGAGTTGAGAAAAAACAACAAACCCCGGCACCAGCACACCAGCAGGTCCCACGGGATCAACTCAAGAGTACACACGTGTGGAGGAAGGGGGGTTCCTTGGGGGAAAAGCCGCACTAAAGAAAACAATATTATTATCCAACATCGGCAAAAATCTCTGGGAAAGGAATGACGTTGGAGCGCTCATGATGGCCATCATGTCCCTTAGAAGAAGATTAGAAGCCCCAACGGAATTGCCGAAAAAAGTTAGAGGTCGACGGTGGAACCAAGAGAAGAAACAAACCGCGACCAGGGCCAAAAACAATGGAGTTGGTGGTGCTAAAGTTTAACGTTCATTAAACTTGCGATGGAATTGTTGGTTATTTTTAGTACACAGGTTTGTTTGGTTAGGGCTAAATGAGGGTTGCTCAGCAATTATGGTGTACCAACAGTAAAAATAACATCAACGTTGCACATGGGAAGCAATGCGGATTATTTGGCCACTTTTTTACATAAATTGTAAATCCATGGATCCAACTCTCTAAATTTAAACTCTAAAGTACCTAATTTTGTCAAAGTTTAAAATGTTAATTTTAATCAAATTTTTTAGAACATTACACCCACAATGCAACTACCAGCACCGCCGAACTCCGCAACAATGTAAGGGGTCGAATTTCACTATCCGTTGAACTTGACTTCTTCCCCCGTCGCAACTTAATCGCCGGACACACAACATCATTGTTTCCCGCAGCCAGCGATTTTTGCATAAACATTGACTGAGCTAGCAGCACCAACGCGCAATGATGTTGTCCAACTTCAAGTTCACTTCCCCCGAAGAAGTGCTGCTTCTGCTGCTGGGCCGGTTGGTAATAAGAAATGGCTTTTGTTATTGGAAAGTGATTCTCGTTAGGTGGAGTGGCCATGGTGGTCATCGCTGGAATTGTCTGCGGCATGAGGGTAACATCGGGAACCGTAATCTATCGTGGGGTCAAGGCGCGTAAATCAAACGGGAATAGAAACCGAGGGTAGTTATTTGAATCGTCTGGTTGGGTAGGAAAAAAATCCGCTACAATTGGATAGTGGGAAGGTGGGCTTTGACCTTCGACAGCCCGTCTCGAGCTACGTTTCCGATGCGGGTTAGTTTCAGATTCAATACAGAATTATTTGAAAATGTCAAAAAGTGTTTTTCTTTTCATTCCTGTTTATTTTATAAAATAAATATTCTTTTTGGATACTCAAATTTATTGCAAGAAATTTCATTAAATTTTACCACATTATGTCTTAGGAAAACTGTAAAAACTTGATAAAACCTCACTTTTGGATGTTTCAAGAAGCATTTTTTTTTTGTTTTCAAATATGGAATGGAACAACGTTATGGTCCATCTTCAACGTATATGTTTACCAGAACCATGTCAAAATAGTAATTTATGCAACAAGTTGCAAAAAGATGATTTTTTTCAGCACGTGAAAATACTTACTTTTCCTGTCATTATTGAACGACGAAATAGCCTACTATTATGTACCAAAAATAACAGAATCGAATAGCAACACTTTTCAAAATAAATGCTAAAAAGTTCTACTTTTCAGCACTTGTTTCGAAAAGCAACACTTTTCAAAATTTTTTGATTTAAACGATATATTGACAATACATAACAATTTGACTTAAAATTTCACTCAATGGGTGTTTTTCAAAATTGCAAAAAATGTTGTATGGAACTCGTTGCAAAACTTGATTTTTTCAGCAATCTTCGTATTTATCCAACTCGGTGAACCTCGTTGGATAAATGTACGACTCGTGCTGAAAAAATCCTCTTTTTGCAACTTTTTGCATAAACTACTATTTTACGAGATTTTCATCAACTTTTTCCCTGAAAGTAAAAATAAATGTTTGACCTTTAAAAGTAAGCCAAAAACCAAAAACCTTTTTTCAGAAAGCATTTTTTCCTGATTCTGATGTTACTTTAAAAATTAATGCTAATTTGGTCTTTTAAACATCAAAATAATTCATACAACTTTTATTGTAGGAAAGGACGCAAAAACTCAGCAGTTTAATTATGAGATTCCAGTTATTTATCAAAACTGCCAATGTTTTAGCAAATTACAAAAATCTTTTTTTCTCTAAAAACTTTTTGATTTTTATTTCAAGAACTGCTCACGTTTGATTTTTTTTAAATGAACGAAAAATATCCATCCACGAAAAAACTGCCAGGTTAAAAAATGGTAGAACAACATTTGTTGAATTATTTATTTCTTAAAATGCTCATGTAACATACAAAAACTCGGAAAAAATAAAGTTCTACTCTTTTTTTTTTTGAGGAACTTATATTGCTCAAAAGAATGCAAAAACATATGAAAAACGTTAAAAACCTCCTCAACTGTTAATGTTAAAAAGAATTAAAAAAAGAGAAATATATTTTGTGAACCAATTCATTTTAAAAGAATTGCTACGGTCACAGAAAGGCAAAAACTCACAGAAAAGAATAAAAAAAATCTTCATAAATGATTCAAAGAGCTGCTCACAGGACCCGAAAGACTCATAGTTAAAAGGTCCTAAATAAATACAAAAAAAAAAAAAGAGCTGCTCATGTTTGAAAGAGAGTTAAAGCTCAAGATAATAAATGATCTTATATTTTTATTTATAATGTGTTTTTCTGAAGCATAAGATTTTTTCTCGTTTTATCGTTTTTTTCCATCCATCAACACCATTGAAATTTTCATTCGATGAAACAACTTTAGCCTAAAGTAACCGATTCAACGTACGTTTTGTTTTTCGTTAAGCATTTATGATTTAAAAGAAACAGTGATTTTTGTTATGTATCAAACATTTAGCTTCCAAAAAAGTTTTAGATGTAAAATTGAATTTGTAATCAAAAAGTCCTTATGTTAAATTTTGATAAAATGCCTTGTTTTTGAATTAAAGCCATTTTTATTATGAAATTTTCTAAATATATATTTTTTTAATTAGTATCTATCCTTTCCCATTCTCTTCCATCCCTGAAAAAAAAACACTAATATTTGAAAAAATGAGAATGTTTTCAACAATTTTCTTTTTTGGACATTGTTGATCCAAACTTTGCATCTTTGCACCAAAGCTTTGGTTGCTTCAACTTCTTCAAAAAGTTGAATTTACGAAACATTGAGTTTATCTAAGTACGACTCAATTTCCATTCGACAATATCTTGGAAACTATTGACTCGATTTTTAAAGTTAAATGGCCTCGGCTAGAGTCGAAGGACATAAATCTCTGATGCTTTGTGCATCTTAATCTACAAAATGAGGCTTGAATTTGAAAAAATACTATCTTTTGATTTTCTTATTTTCAAAAAAATCAAGCACTGTAAAATGTAATAATGTTGCGAAAAATAACTTAACCCGAATTTGAGGCATTGTTGGAGGAGCATACAATTATTCAAGAAATAAAATAAATTTAGAAAAAAGGTAAAGGAAAAGGTTCAATTTTTTTCGAAATCTTCTTTTGAATTTTCAAATTCAATAATTCATAAATATTTTGGTGAGATTTTCAAATAAAATAATAATAATAGAGATGCTACACAGAAAAAAAATCATGGTAATATTACACCCAAAATTCAGAGTCGAGATAATCGTTCTCTCAAAATTTATTGAGGGCTCAGTGCCAAAATCGATAGAATAATGGTACCAACTCACACCATCATAACAATTCAGTAACAACTTTTCAATAGGGCGAAACCCTCAGATGTAAACAAACTGAGTTTTTGTCAGAATCATATAAAGCGAACAAAACTGATCCTAAAACACCCTCCATCATCACAAAATTCCGAAAATACGTAGTTTTACAAGCAAAAAACAAAAGGGCTAATCAACAACATCAATCAAAACAAACCAAATTGAGTTTCCGCCCTTGTGTTTTCATCCAATCACGAGGGGCGAATGTAGTGTTTTCTGCAAGTTCCGACGTATATTTAGAAACACCAAATTTTCGTTATAATTTAGTGAATTTTAACCTGACAATCCTCAAAATGGATCAAAATGTATGTTTCTGATGTCTCTGACCACAATTCCACAACAAACACAGATTTGTATGATCCTAAATACATAACTTTTTAATTTCAATTATTGTAGTATCGGATCTGGTCTGGATTCACAATCTAGATATGAAGGTCCATAATTTACCGGTTCTTGGAACATCCGGGGATTCTGGGTCTAGCAGTTGCAGGACAAAAAGTTAGTGTAGGGAGGTTTAGGAGGAATGCCGTACAAAATCATCGCCTCCGTAACCATTGAAGCTATGCAAAGATAGAGAAGGCAGGATGGTGTCGCGGGGTGGCCTAGTCGTCAGGTGCCGAGTATCCCACTTCCGGCGGGGACACCCCAAGGAACGTCACTTCAATATAGACCACATCGTCAAACCAACTTGCTACTTACGGTGTATCCTGGCTCAACGATTCTTGGCCTGAATCGGACTCCTTCTGAAGGCTTTCTAGACCAATTTTTTTATCACTGAGGTTGCAAATATCACTGTATTATCAATGACTGTAACGTTTCACAATGATAAAATAGTTGTTTCACCACTTTTTTCTTTAAAAACCCGAAAAATGAACAAAAAACAAAAGGGCGAATCTGTTGTTTACTTTTGCTTTGCGGCGTAACCTGACGGGCTAAACCGTTGTTTTGATTGAGTGGGTGGCGAATACGGTGGGGCGAAAATGGAGGCACGCTCTTCAAAAAGGCGTAATTTGTTTTTCTCAATTTTTAATAGCAAAAACAACTTAATTAATTTCAATTTGCTCTCTATGATGAAATTATTGCTATTTTCTATTACGTTTTGACAAATTTGACGGTTTTCATGCTTTTTTGTGGAAATAGGAATTGATCGGAATTGCAAAATTTTGAATGTTGATTTTCCCGAAATGGCAGGATCGCAGGTTTCGCCCTTTTGAAATGTTGTTACTGAATTGAGTCATTCGTTAGTTGAATCAATAAATCTCCAACAAGTGTCATACATCGACTTCTGACTTCTCCTTGGTCATCAAGCTGTGGTGGCCGAGGCAGCTAAGTCATTGGATTGGTTTGTCAAAGGTCTCTGGTTCGATTCCCGTTGTCGACACTTTTGGTTTTTTGTTTGACGGATGAACTTTTTTTGCAAATGAACCTCGAGAGAATAGTTCTATCGCCCATCTCGAGCTGTGTTCTCTGCGTCCGTGAATGGTACCACTATTCTCTCGACTCGAGACCATCATTCTCTCGGACTAGCGCTTCCAGTTTTGGGTGTACATCTGGGAAGGGGTACATCTTTTATGTCAGAAAAAAGGTGTAATTTTACTTATGGAAATGTGTATTTTTACCACTTTTCTGGTGTAATGTCACTTTTTCAGTCTAAATTGAGGTAAAATTACATAATAAAAGTGGTACACCCAAAACTGGCAGCGCTAGTCCGAGAGAATGATGGTCTCGAGTCGAGAGAATAGTGGTACCATTCACGGACGCAGAGAACACAGCTCGAGATGGGCGATAGAACTATTCTCTCGAGGTTCATTTGCAAAAAAAATTCATCCGTCAAACAAAAAACCAAAAGTGTCGACAACGGGAATCGAACCAGAGACCTTTGACAAACCAATCCAATGACTTAGCTGCCTCGGCCACCACAGTTTGATGACCAAGGAGAAGTCAGAAGTCGATGTATGACACTTGTTGGAGATTTATTGATTAAACTAACGAATGAACTCAATTGTTATGATGATGTGAGTTGGTACCATTATTCTATCGATTTTGGCACTGAGCCCTCAATAAATTTTGAGAGAACGATTATCTCGACTCTGAATTTTGGGTGTAATATTCAACCTTCCAAAATTACAACTTCCGAATTTACATTATTGTTTACTGTGTACTCAATTTCTTGTACCCCAAGACAAAACGTTAGCGGCAGCAAGACTAATTACGACAACCGTTTCCATCTTTAATCAAGATATAAACACTATCCACACTAAATCACAATATCCGACAAAGTCACATTCTTTCTCCACACGACACCGCGCCGCAAAAACCGTTGTCACACAATCAGCTGAGCGAAGAGTGAGCCCCACGAAAAGCAATCAACGTTGCATGCATGGGTCTGAGTCACATACCTACCAGATCTCCGTTCTCCGTTCCCATGGCCCACAACACACACACACATTCCCCATCTTAATCAAAAACTTAATCCGCGAATTGTTTCAAAACAACAGAAAAAAGCAACAAACTCATCAAGCAGCAACAACAACACCAGCATCTAATAACCTGCTGAAAAATTACACCTTTGAGAATGAAGCACTTCCGAAATGAAGAAGGGGGAAAACTTCCCTTCTGTAGGCAAACAAGCGCTAGTCGGTGGACGGCACAGGAAAGAACACCCTCAAGAAAGATTGGCCGAAACGGTTCAAGCTGGGCATCGAAGCTGTCTAGGAAGCCCCGCATCATCCCACGGAAAACGTTGCCAATGAGCTGCTGAACCATCAACATCGGCCAAGCAAAGACAGTGTCGGTAGATGTATGCATAACTACCACACCACAACCATCCTCATCCGAAAAAAACACAATACCGGTATTGCTAATTGCTTTAAAACGATCTTGATTCCCCAAACTTGATATGCTGGGGCAATTTTTTCGAGTGCGCCATAATGGAATAATACGTACCCTTCTGTTTCTCCTAAACCTCTGGAAGAAGAGCAGAACTGGGGGGTAACACGATAGCCGCGAATCCGGCACTTGTGGCCTCCACACAAGCCGGTGGAACAGACGGAGGAGGAAGCACGGCAGTCGAGAAGCCGGGCCCGTTCCGGAAGTGTACTTATGAGAATCAACTTCGCAACGGCATAATTTAGGTCTAGTCGCGACGGTGAAGCAGCTGGACGAGGAAGAAACATGCAAAAACGCGTGAATCAACAAGGAGAGTTCACTCAGGAGAGCGTGAGTTCATCGAGATAAAAGCTCGCCGACTGCACGCGCGAGAAATTCCGAGAGAATCGGATGAACTCACTGGGGAGCACGAGCGAATGAAGTTGGGGAAATTTAACGTTCATCATGGATAACGAGTGATCTCTCCAAGAAACAACGCGTCAAATAAGTCTAATCCAGCCCGTGGGCTCCACTTCGGCAAACATAAACAGAGAGCGCGATCCGCTCTCTCCGTCATGCTCTCCAAATGAACACAAACTTCGGCTCACGTTCATTCATGCACAGCAGACTCGTTCGTTGAGGGTTGCGTTTCGCAACAAAACCAGTCAGTCGCTGCCGAACCGCGGTCGTGAGAGGACGCTCATTTCCTGTGCTCTGTGTCGAAGCTTCCAAGTTTCGTGTGATAGATCGAAGTCAGAATTAACGGCCGCCGCGCGAGTTGTGTTGTTGTGTGCAGTGTTGGTGAAGCACACGATTGAAGATAGATAGAAGGCGAAGAATAAAAGCATTATAAAATTAGTCTGAAGAAAAGAAGTGAAGAGAAGAGCGCTGCAGGCAGGGCGGTCCACGCAGAAGAGACCATCCTGACGCGGGGAAGAGAGCATGAAATAAAGGAAAAAAATAGCTATATAAAACAATCTTGTGTGTTAATGTGTTCTCCATCGGCTTAGCCCAGCTCTTCGCGTTTGTGTTTTTGTTGATGCGGTGTGTGCGCTCGCTTATTTATAAACGGATATCACGAGAGGGGGGAAAGGCGGCTGTGATCCGAGGCCCCAGGAGAAGAAGATTGAGTCTTGGTTGATCCGTGGAAAGCCGTAAAGGAGGAGAAAAAAAATACCCAGCGAAGAATTCGAACAGCACAGTTTTGTACGGCTCGGTGAAGATTTCTCCGGACTCCCAGCGGGATCCCCGTGATTGTTAAAAGAAGAAACGCAGTGATTTTTTGTGACAAGTGACCGAAGCTTGAAACTAGAACGACGACAGTCAAGGTGTCCGCGAAGATTGTCCGCAGAGCGAGAGAAAAATGTCAATTTGGCACTGCGGCGACGAAGTGTGTGCAAATTTTTGTTTGAAGTAGACACCGGGTGTTGATTTGCGATTCAAATTCGCGCGCACTTGGCGGGTGGACGAAGACAAAAACTCTCGGCAACCTGGCTCCGGCACGGGGAAGCGGTGCAATCTACACGCTACTGCTGCTGCTGGTTGTCAGCTGTACGCTAGCGACCGCAGCCCGCAACAACTTCCTGCGCCACGATGACGCCCTGCCGAAGGGCTGCACCTGGACCGGTGCCGTACTGGAAGTTTCGCAGGAGAAAAGATCGGACGAGCTGCAGTGCAAAATCAAAACCATAACCAAGACCGAGAGTCTGCTAGCTAATATAAGTAGTTATCAAATTGATAGGATAAAGTCGCTGAAGCTAGAATGCAACGACATTATGTTCTTCGAAAGTTCCTTAGAATCGACGACGACGCCGGGCAACTTTCTCGGCAATCTGAACAGCTTGCTGCGGCTGTCGATCGAGTACTGCAAGATTAAGTACATCCCGGCGATGGCCTTTTCCAACATGAAGGTGCTAAAGAGCCTCACCCTGAGCACGCACAACATTGACTGGTCTGTGATGAATTTGGAGCTGCATCCGGATAGCTTCCGGGGGCTAACCGAGCTTAAAGAGATGCACCTGGCGGACAACAACATCTGGAGTCTACCGAATGAAGTGTTCTGTCCGCTGTACACACTGAAAGTGTTGAACCTGACCGGAAATCGACTGAGTGACATGTCCCAGCTGGGGCTGTCCGACTGGGGCAAGGGCCCGATAGCACCCGGCAAGGCGTGCAACACCGGGCTCGAAGTGTTGGATCTGTCGGGAAACGACGTCACCCTAATGCCCGATAATGGCCTCTCGGCGCTAAGGTCGCTAAACGCGCTCTATCTCCAGAACAACCTCGTGAAGGAAATCGCCGACCGGGCGTTTGTCGGTCTCGGAACGCTTGAAATTCTAAACCTCTCCAACAACAAGCTTACCGCGCTCACCCCCGAACTGTTTCAATCGTCCCGCAAGATTCGTCAGGTTTACCTTCAGAATAACTCCCTCTCGGTGCTGGCGCCGGGCGTTTTCGAAGGTCTGGATCGGCTGGAAACGTTGGACCTTTCCCGGAATCAGCTGACCTCGACGTGGATTAAACGGGACACGTTCGCCGGCCAGGTGCGACTGGTAGTGCTCAATCTCGGCTACAATCACCTCTCGAAGGTGGACCAGCATGTGTTCAAGGGGCTGTACAGTTTACAGATTCTCAACTTGGAGCACAACGCGATTGAGTTGGTGGCTGATGGTGCGTTTAGTGATTTGAAGAATTTGCATGCCCTGTTTCTGTCGCACAACCGGCTACGGCAGATTGAGCCGTACCACTTCAGTGAGCTGTACGTTCTGAACCAGCTCATTTTGGAATCCAATCAGATTGTGTACATCCACGAGCGTGCCTTTGAGAATTTAACGCACTTGCACGATTTGAGCTTGAACGACAACCGGCTGGAGGAAATTCCGAGTGGGATGAAGAGTTTGAAGTTTTTGCAATCACTGGACCTGGGCAAAAATCAGATAACGGAAATAAATAATTCCTCGTTCGAGGGGCTGGAAGAGCTGATGGGACTGCGGCTGGTGGACAATCAGATAACGGAGATTTCCAGAGATACGTTCTTCGCGCTGTCGACCATACACGTGCTGAACCTGGCCAGCAACCGGATCCGGCACGTGGACCAGTCGGCGTTCAGCTCTAATCCGACGCTGCGGGCGATTCGGCTCGATAATAACGAGCTGGAAGATGTGGCCGGGGTGTTTACGTCGCTCTCGTCGCTGGTGTATTTGAATATCTCGGACAACAACATTGGCTGGTTCGACTACTCGCACTATCCGCAGTCGCTGGAGTGGTTGGACATCCACAAGAACAACATTTCCGAGCTGGGCAATCGTTACGACGTGGGAAATTGGTTCCAGCTCAAAATGCTGGACGTGTCCCACAACCGAATCAAGCACATCAACACGAGCTCGTTTCCGAAAAATATCGAAACACTGCTGCTGAACAACAACCAGATTGAGGAGATTGCCCCGGAGACCTTCGCCGGCAAGGAGAACCTGGTGAAGGTGGTGCTTTACGGCAACCACTTGCGCCGGCTGGAAATGCCCTCGCTGGCTCTCACGCTCGTCCCGGACACCCGAACCATGCCGGAGTTTTACATTGGTGATAATTTAATTCACTGCGACTGCAGCATGGAATGGCTACAGCGGATTAACGAGCTGAGCTATCTGCGGCAGTACCCGCAAGTGAAGGACCTGGACTCGGTCATGTGCACGATGGAGCACGAACGGGGCGAACTGGTGCGGCCCCTGACGGAGATGAAGGCAAGTGAGTTTCTATGCAAATACGAGAGCCATTGTTTCGCGACGTGCCACTGCTGTGATTTTGACGCTTGTGACTGCAAGATGACGTGCCCGGACCGGTGCAGTTGCTATCACGATACGGCCTGGGAGTCGAACATTGTGGACTGTGGCAGCGCCGGGTTGACCACGATTCCGAGCAAAATCCCGATGGATGCCACGGATATCTATTTGGACGGGAATAATTTCGGTCAGCTGGAAAGTCACGTCTTCATCGGGAAGAAAAAGCTCAAATCACTGTATCTGAATAATAGCCACATTGACGAGTTGAATAATAAAACGTTTGGCGGAATTCCGGCCCTCACGGTGCTGCATCTGGAGGGCAACGGGCTGGAACGGATCAGCGGGGCGGAGTTTGAGCAGCTGAGGGAGCTGAAGGAGCTGTACCTGGACCACAACGCCATCGAGGCCATCGGAAACAAGTCGTTTTACTATCAAAAGTCGCTGGAGGTGCTTACGATGGCAGACAATCGGCTGGCCGAGCTGAAGCCTTGGGAGCTGATGCCACCGGGCGGTACGTTCCGGCTAATCTCGCTAAGTGGCAATAAACTGAGCTGTGGCTGTGAATCGATTGGGAAGCTGGTGGACTGGGCCGAGCGGCAGTTTAACGAAACGAATGGGCTAAGTGAATTTCAGTGTACGAACAATAAATTAGTGAAGGACGCGATTAAGGAATGTGAGAGTCACAAGAGTGCCCCGATAGCGACCCCGACCGTGCAGCGGACGATTATCGATAATGATTTTATAGACTATTTGCCACTGTTGATTGCCGTGCTGGCCGGGCTAGTGCTAACGATTCTGCTGGTGACGTTGGTGTTCATCTTCCGGAACGATTTTTGCCTGTGGGCTCACTCGCGGTACGGCGTACGAATCTGCAAGGACCCGCTGAGCGCGATGGAACGCTGCGAGGACAACGAGAAACTGTACGACGGCTATCTTATCTACAGCTCGGCCGACGCCGATATGGTAACTAGTCAAATTGCCCAGGATCTGGAGCACAGTGGGTACGCGATGTGTCTGCACTACCGAGACATCCACTCGGCGGCCTTTTTGGCCGATTCGCTGCAGGGGGCGGCGGACGCTTCCCGCAAGCTAATCCTCTTCATCAGCGTCAAGTTCTTGCAGTTTGAGTGGTCTCAGGCGGAATTCCGGGCGGGGCTGCAAAGCGTGCTGGAGCTAATCCGACCGTCCCGGCGGAGGCAAAAGCTCATCCTGATCACCTCCGTGCCCCAGTCGATGCTCTCGATGGACCCCATCATGGACATCCTCACGCGAACCTGCACCGTAATCGCGTGGGACGATCGGCGCTTCTGGGACAAGCTCCGCTTCGCCATGCCGGACATCGGCAAAAACTCCCCTGTAAATAAGGCGCCCCATCGCAAAGCCATCAACATCCGGTACACCCCGGCCCCGACCAACCCCTCCGCGCCGCCTCCCCCCACCGCCACCTGGCCCAAGCGGCTCAACTCGGAGGTGTGCGTCCAGTACCCGCAGGCCCCACCCCACTCGCCCAACCACAGTACTTACAACACCGAGGACGAACTTTCAACCGCGTCCTCACCGCAGTACGAGGCCCCGTCGCTTCATCACGCAATGGGTCCTCCCTACCATCACCAGAACCACATTCCACTGCAGCAACAGCAGCAGCAGCAGCAGTTCCACCATGGACAGCAGGTCAACCATTCGCCACACCTGCAGCACACCTTCCCCCACCACATGGCTCAACCCCAGCACCACCCACACCACCACCAGCAGCAACAGCAGGGTTACTACCGGTCCGGCAAGTCCAACGGTGGCAGTGCTGCCAACACGCTGGGCCACGTGTACTCGACCATCCCGGAGTCGCAGTACAACACGCATCACTCCCTGAGGGGCGGCGGCGGCGGTGGAGGCGCCGGCGATAGCAATCGACCGTACTTTGTGTAATATTTACTCTACTTTTTAGGGCCGTTTTTCAAATCTATTACACTTCTTTCATTATCGCTCGCTCTCTCTCTCGCCGTGTCTGACTGTCTGACTCATAAAACAGCACTCATAACTTTAGAGTAAAGTCATCCAGGAATACGCCACTTTTCATCCTCACTTTATCGTTCAATCGTATACTCGCTTTTTAAATAGGGAGCGCGCGCGATTTTGCAAATTTCAAGAAAAGTTGTGTAAAGAGCCGAAATGTGTATAAAATTGTTTATTACTCCTTCACTTGTACTAGGTAGGTTAGGGTCAAACAGAAAACGAGAAAAGACTTATTTGATTAGAAACTTAATCACTCTCTCTCGCGCGCAGCTGAGCTATGGCTTCGTTTGGTGCGTATCGTTGGCGCATTCGTTTGAAAGTTCGTTCCGCACTAAGTTGTGTAAAAGTATTTTTAAGATGGTGACATCTTCGGTTACATCCCAATGAAGCTGTTAGTCTAATTTTACTGATAAGAAATTGAGAAAAACATTTCAATTGATTTGTAACCGAAAATGATCGAGAAATGAGGTTCTTCAAACGAATGTGCCATAATCAAACTAAATTTCGCGTTTTAAGAAAATTGATTATTTTTTTCCGTGGACAAACCACACCATTTCAACATCTTCAAGAGCGCCAACTAGCCCATGTGTGATAAAGCAGCAGCACTGTTGTGGTCCCTCCGCTAGACCACACTAAATTATAATGAAACGGTTTGTTGATTTGTTTTAATTGAAAGTGACCGCATCTCGGTCTGTGAGGCGTTCGTTGTGCGGCAACGTCTTCAGTGAACCCTTTTCTTGACGCTTCAATTACACGGCGCGATAGTGGTTTCAGGGACGGGGACGGGATCCGACGGAACAACAATGACGGACATTATCTTGCAGTGTTTTGGGGATCGCGGGTTGGGACATAGACGGAGATTTAAGATGATGCAAGATTCGCCCAAAATAAGGACGGAACACTGAAAACGTCAAAAAATATGCACTTTAAATTTTTGATCTCCTAAAAATGAGAAAAACTCTTAAATTGATCAATTGGCTTGTGATCTAATTGAGTTGAGTTCATCTTAAGAAACATAATGAAATTCCATTGTTCTGCAATTTCAACACATTGTGTCTCTATCCCTACTCTATGACGAACACATTTTTGCGGTTCCGTCATCGACCTCGAAAGCAAGAAAAACTAATCAAAACTTGTCCCTTGGGAGATTGCGTCCACAGCGCGTCCCCCTCATTTGTGGGACAACCGCTAACGTCGTAATCAACCGGCTCGTACGACGATTTCTTTTTGACAGGTTACAATGTTGCGTGCCATGTCTGTCGTCGTCGGTGATGCACGCCAGATGAAATTGGGGCTCGGAATCAATTCAATTTGATGTCGCGAGGCCTTGGTGCGTTAAGAGCGAGTCATGTTAAAACGACGGAATGTGTGTAGATAAGGGCCGATTGGCGATTGACAAGCCTAGCCCAAGTAATTGGATGGTGTAACGCACGCGTTTGATGAATTGACCATTGTTCCGGCGCGATTTGGCAGCTAATATGATTGGTTTGCAGAACTGACCAAAACATTGAGCGGTAACTTTCCGGTGTGACGTCAATTAATTCTGTGAATCCTCCAATCGCGCAGTGTAATCCACGGCTTAGTACCATAAAGCAACAATGTCTAGGGAGATGATCAGGGCTCGAAACTTGAAATGAGGCCACCAACCAGCATGGCTAAGAATCCATAACCTGTTTGACGCCGCGCAACGTGTAGGAATTCTCGCCCTGTTTTCGTTGGCGACGGCCCGAAAACTATTATCTTCCCGTTCCCTGTCCGTTTCCACGTGGGACCCCTAACCCTTGGCCACCCCGTCCAACTCCGGCTTAACCCAAGCAAGAAACGCCGATTTTGAGCGATTTTCCCGATTTGCCATAATGGCGTCGTCCGCGTTTGACAGCTACGCCATAATGGCGTGCGCGCGCGCCCCAATTCCGCAAAAATGTTTGCAAACAAAGGGCCTGCTTTGTCTGCCGGCAAGCTCGTGCTTGGTGATCTAGTGGTTAGCCCGGAGAGATCAAGATCGACCCAAAGTACACACAACAAAACGGGCGGGAAGAGAACGATTTCTCGATGCCTGCTGGCGGATGAAGTCGGATGATGATGATGCTGCGTGTTGTTGTTGTTGGGACGAGCCTTCGACTCGGTTATGGTTCCGCCACTTGGCGTGACTCTCGCAAGTCAGTCTCGTCTCTTCTTTTGTTGTGGTCGCGACGGCATATAAATGGCTGCTTCATTTATTAAAACCGTTTAAGATTTATTTATTTTTACAATTAGTCATTGATTATTTTAAATGGACGGCCGGGTTCCCGGGAGGTTCGGGTTGGGAGAAAGCTTGGAGAAGAAAAATGATGGAACTCCTCTGTCCCGCCGTCGCTTGTTGGAACGAGGCCTTTGTGTTGGCTATACCGACTGTTAGATGAAATGGCTGTGATAGAGGGTTTATCGTTTGTCATACGGAGCTTGAAAGTAGAGAGGCAGCGATTGCTCAAGAGTTCGTTTTAATAGCGCAGAGTGACACAAATTTCGCCTAATTGAAGTTGACACTCTCCGGTGGAGTACACTGCCGGTTTCCGGAACATTTGGCGAAATTACTTCCGCGCCTTCCGGCGAAACTTCAAAGCAATTTTAAGCTCCATTAAACGGCGTGACCTGTGAACAATGCAATCCCGGTGCCGTCGGAATGCCTCCGGATGACGCGCCCACGGCAGTTGCATTCTTGGCGGCGCGTTTCTCGCTAGGTGTTGACTTGAAATATGCACCGCCATTACTGGGTAAAGATTCCATCGATAAGCCGGGAAGTGGCTCCGAGGGAGCAGGGTAAGGTGGCGTCACTCTTGACCTCCGTGGCAATTTTCCAAGAAGAGGCAGTTGGAGTAGTTGAGCAGTGTTGTGAATCTCAAAGAGCTCACGGTATGCTCAAAATGAACCATTTTGAGACTTTTGAGCTGTCAAACAAATCTGACTGAGAGAGCTCTCGTTTTGCTCATGATGCTCTTTTGAGCTCTCTAAGAGTTCTTTTGAGCTTTCATTTTTGTTTTGATAAGCAGTGTTGTGATTTGCAAAGAGCTAGCGGGAAGCTTAGTGACCCTTAAACTGTCAAATTATTCTGACAGAGCTCTTGTTTTTTTCTCAACCTTTCTCTTGACCTGCGTTGACAATTTGTCAAAAAGAGTCAGTTGGTTGATGAGCGCAGTGTTATGAATCTCAAAGAGCTCACGAGAAGCTCAAAAAGAACTCATTCGAGACCTTTGAGCTGTCAAACAGTTGTGACTGAGAGAGTTCTCGTTTTTTTTTCAACCTTTCTCTTGACCTGCGTGGCAATTTGTCAAAAAGAGTCAGTTGGAGTTGATGAGCGCAGTGTTGTGAATCTCAAAAAGCTCATGAGAGGATTAAAAATAACTCTTTCGAGACCTTTGAGCTGTCAAACAGTTGTGACTGAGAGAGCTCTCGTTTTACTCACGTGAGCAGCATCATGATGCTCTTTTGAGCTCTCTGAGAGTTTAGCTTTCATTTTTGTTTTGATAAGCAGTGTTGTGATTGTGAGCTAACGGGAAGCTCAACATAAGCTCTTTAGAGACCCTTAAACTGTCAAATTATTCTGACAGAGAGAGAGCTCTGATGCTCTTTTGAGAGCAGCATGATGCTCTTTTGAGCTCTATGAGAGTTCTTATTGATTTTCATTTGTGTTTTAAGAAGAGTGAGCAGGACGGTGCTCTTTTAAGCTCTCTAAGAGTTCTTATTAGCTCTCATGGTATCAAATCGTTCGTGGGCGCTCGTTACGAGCAAGATCCAAAATGACCACATTTGGCTCAATTTTCAACTCTGGATCTAGTGTTGAGTAGTTGCGAACTTAGTTAGGAGATTATCACAACGAGCACTCGTTCGCTCGCCATGAGCAAGAGCGTTAAGAGAGCTCATCCCGTTGGTTTTGCAACTCTGGAAATGGTTTCGAGAGCGCTCATGTTCGAAGTTTTTTTTGAGTGCTCAAAAAGAGTAGAATTCAATCGTCGAAATCAGGAGAGTGAGCAGAAGATTAGTTTAGTCCAACAAAGGTCCCCCTACCCTACTCACACACCTCTTTTCGGCCTCAAAGTCGAACTCCACATGTGCTCCGTCAGAACGCCGTTCGGAAGGGGAAGGGGGGGGGGGGGGCAGCCCTGGGGGCCCTTTCGGGCTTGTCGCTACCTGTGTTTGCGCATTCTGGCGCGGCGCGGTGCAGCTGATTGATGATTCAGTATTTATTTTATTAATTACTGTTGCACGCCTCCCGCGAATTGTGCGTTTCCGCGCGAAAAAATTACCGCAAAAGGTTGGGTACGGAACGAGGGGTGACCCGCGGCCGGGCCTGGAGGCCAATTGGCAAAACGTTGAGGTTGAATTGGTAATTGTTGTTTGTGAGTGCGTAATGCTGCGGAAAATGTGTTTGAATGCAGGAGTTGATTGGTTGAGTGGAGTTTTGTTTGAGTAGAATTAATGTAAAAATATAGTTAGAAATACTAAATGACCCTTGATTTTGAACAACGGACTTCCTATGATTAGCAGAGCCAAAGGCTCTCAAAATCATATCAGCGAACGATGGCATAAAATCATTATTTTCAAATGAGGTTCAAATATTGAAGATCTGGCAACCCTGTCTAAAAAATTCGCAATCGACTTTCTTTTTTTGGTATTTGTTGGATTTGTAGTTGAGATCTTCAGATTTGATGAACTGGGAGCACTGCCAAGAATATGTTGTTCTATCTAACAATTTTGAGTTATAAAATTGAGATGAAATTTTTCACAAATGACTTTGACCTGAGACTTATTTGATTCAATTCATCACAAAATCAAGTATTCCAGCAATCGCTCCCCGAATCCATTAGCAAATCCCGCACAACTTCAAGTTCAACAAATCCTCGGACCAGGGTTTCAATTTCAAGCGACCGCGTGCCCGTTTTCCCCGGAGATCCATTACCAGGTGCCTGTCGTAACTGTCCTACTTTTCCACCCCCGCCACACTTCACCCCCTTGGTGTCGTCACGGAAAAAAAGCCCCAGCAAAATGATTTCTGCTTTTAGCCGGTAATCAAACCATTAATCTTTTTTTCCCTTCTTCAAAGAGCTATCACCTGGAGTTGGAAAAAAAAGTGTGCGCTTTGTTTCAGGCCGCGGCCACGCGAACATAACCGTTGTGAGGGGGGGACTTGATGGACATTTCCCAGGGCATCCGTAGACCGCCACCACCCACAACGTGACTAAATTTTGCGCGGGGGTTTCTTGCACTACACTACCCTCTTAAGAATCGGGGTTCGAACGGGTGGAGGTAAGTGTCATCGTCACGTAAACCCCGTAAAAATTGTTACCTTTTTTATATCTTGGGGTCCGTGTGGTGCGTGTGCCGAACGGTTGGCGGCTTCCGCAGAAGTGACCCCGTGAATGTCCCCATCGATGTGCAGCAGGGTGATGGAGGCGGTTTAATGGAGTGGACATTGTTTATTGACTTGGGGCTAGAATTTAGTGGCTCGTGTTTAGCCAAATCTAGCGGAAGCCATCTGACCGCGGGAATTGAACTTGGGCACGGGTGCATTGCAGGGGGGTCACAAAGGTGAAACCAGATTGTTTGAATGCAAAGTTGGCAACACTGAATAAATTTTGATGTTTCAGTTGCAGTGATGCCAGTTGGCCTCTATTCGAAACCGGCTTATTTAAAAAAATGTTTATGGTCCAACAAACTTGTTTTACTGATTTAAAATCAGAGCAAAACAATTTCAAACAAAGTTTACCCCAAATTGACCACATCAAATCGGATCACCAACAAACGCTCATTGCACTTCTTGGAACCACTCCTGATTGAATCCATTCAGGCCCGAGTTCCATAAAAATCCCAGAAGTCTCAACCTCAACGAAATTATTCACGCTCAATAACTCCTCAACATACCGCCGGGTGCCAACTCGGCGGTCAATTTCAATTTAGAGAAAAACCGTGTCGTCAACGAAGCTCGCTATAAAACTCAATTAAAACCAATCAACACAATTTTATCGCCACCGATTAACCAGTGAGACTGCTCTTTAAACCAACAAAACACACAGCCTGCTGCATTCAGCGTTCGACTTATTGCACTTTATTGCGGAGCACTACGAAGGCTAGTGACTGGTTCATTCTTTTTCGGAAGTCACTTGAAACCAATTGAACTCACACGCGCCAGCCCATCTTATCGACTGACGCAGGAATTAACTGCCAGACCGTAAAAAATCAGTTAAATTTTCCCCACTTCACTTCAATTGGTGGTGGCGAGCGCACTTTAATCTGACCCCGCTGTATGCTTTCCCGGAAAAGTTACTCTATCGACGCAGGAGGCAACCTCGAGTTGCTATAATAAAAGTTCTAAAAAAAGAAAACCGTCATTATCACTTATTAAAGCCAAATGAGAAGAACGTATCAGACAAAAAAAACTGGAAGGCACATTCACAACCACATAGAAAAGAAGTAACCGAAACTAGAATCAAATTGTAGCAATTTAAATCAATAGCACAAACCACGGAAACCACACACACAAGAAGAAAAAAAAGTAGAAGAAGAAAGCCTTTTTTGATCGATAGAAAAATAGGATAAACTTATCATAACCAAACCACGAAAAAAGAACAAACTCACACCAAGTTGATGAATAGCGTTTAGTTGGTTTCACGCAGACGAAAGAGGGGCAATGCATTGATGATTGTTTCTAAAAGTGCACACAGAAAAACACATACACACACAAACCAGAAAAGTTCAATTGTTATGAATAGTGAACGCGCACTCATTTTAAGCGAACAGGAGATTTTAGCGGCAAGCAAGAGAGAGAAGTTTTATTGAAAATCATTGCATTAAAAAAAATCACAAATTTTAATCACCACACACAAGCGAAAGCAGATCGAAAAGAGAAAATGGCAAGCAAAAACCCACTTTAAATATTTGTAAATGTGAATATATACTGTATAGTTGTACAAAGTCAAGCATGAACGCAAAGTATGTAATAACGATAGGCATTTGAAATATTATCTTTATTTTATGACAAAATTAGCGTTTTATAAGAGGAGAAAAATAATAATTTTTCGAAAAATTAAACTGCTTTTGGTTGTTTTGATTTTACGAACGAATATGATGACAATCTCTTTCAGGTCAGTTGTAGCGGATGAGGATGAAAAGGTGAGGTAAATTGAACAAAATTGTATTCTGTATTTGAAACTATAATCACTACTTTATTTTTTTGTGTTCTACTGCACTTTAAGTTAATTAAATTTCGTTTTTACAAGTTAAGCTGATTATATGTTTTCCATGAAATAAAAGTCTCAGTTCATGACCAGTTCAAAAAAAAAAATGTTCAAATCAGGGTTAGAAATGTATTGATAATTTTGACATTATAGGAAAAATTGCTAAATTTCCAATAAATTCGTTAGTTTTGTAAATTCATGGACTAAATGTCGTCATTCTTTTGTATTCGTTTTTAAAAATTTCTTTTTTTAATCTTTATTTAGAAAAATATTTTTATATCACTAAATTGAAACATATTTTTGCATTTAGGTTTTTTTTTACTAATGCACATTTTTCTATAATTGCTTCATTCGGTAAGCAAAATTTAAACCTAAAGTTTTGAATTACTCTCATTTCAAGTGATGTAGTTAATCAAAATTTGATTGCAGTAAACTGAAATTAAATTTTATTTTATTTGGTAATCCATAAGAGCCATAATTTTAGCTAAAGAATGAACATAATAGAAAATTTAATTTTAATTTTGCAATGTTCGGCAAAGTAGCTTATTTTCGTTTGCTGAGTAATTCTCTAATTTCGCATTTTTTTATTGTTTTCAAATTTCAACAAAGTTGTAGGTTTTGAATGAGACTTTTCATAAAAAATAGGTACACGTCAAACAATATACCATTTTTTTTAGCTTTTTGTATTACTAAAAGTTGAACTCCTAAAATATATTTTTTATTTGCGATTTTTTTATATGAGTTTGCTTTTCATTTTTGTTTTTCTTGAAGAAACAAAAATGGAAAATATGGCCCAAGAAAAAAATATATTATATTATATTTTTATATATTAATTTATTGAAAATTCATTTCCAGATGCAAATTCAAATTACAATCGAAAATCGCTTGGTACATTTTTTGATAAAAATATTTTTTTTAAATTAAATTACGTTTGTTTGCTATTTAAAAGTACTTTACGAAGAAAAAAAAAAACACTGCAGAAAATATTACGAGCTATGAAAATTGCCTATAATTTTGTCTTCATTACATTTTTGATCGGACAGATGGTTATTGAGATAAACCCACTTTAATTTTAATTGTGTGAAAATTGAGTTTTTCTCAGTGTCATTAAATCACGATATTTCAGAAACTCCTGGGGTGCTCTGCCTTCTAAATCAGAAATTGTTTTTGACATTACTCTGTTTTTTACTCTGTTTGTTGGCCTGAGTCTGTTCTAACCGAAACCAACCAGAAAAATCAAAATACTGTGCTCCAACATGGTTAAAACTGCTGTCCCAATTCGCCCCATGTGTCCCGATTGACCCCAGTTTACGGTACGATTACTTTTAATGTTTCAATTGAAAAAAATACATACAAATATTTTAACTGATTAGAAAGATTTAAACTTGAAAGGGTTAATATTACATCTTTTGAAAATGTTGTATTAAAACGGAAAAGTGGTGAATTTACACATTTTCAGAGGGAAAATTACACATTTTTTTCTGGTATAAAAGGTTTACTTAGAGCCACATGTAATTTTACCATATTTTTTTTATTATGTATGGAACTAAAAAACTAATTTATATTATTGAAAAAAACATGGCGTTTTAAGAGTATTCAAATAATATTTAACAATGTTTTCAAAAATATAGTTAATCTCTTTTCAAAACTATTCCACATAAGTTGAAAACTACATTGCGGTCCTTTGAACACATCTCTACCAAGTTCAGTATGTTTCCGTTGCATTCCATTCGTGTTTAATTCGTAGCTTTTATCCTTCAAAAAAAATCTTCAATGTCACTATCAAAGTAACCCCGGTTTACGGTATTATGTGCTTGATTGCAAAGAAATATTATTTATTGAATTACACAGTAAAAAATGGTGTAAATTTGGAAGGTGTGATTTTGAAAGGTTGAATATTACCTTTTTTGTGATGTAATTTTACCTCATTTTAAACTAAAAAAGTGTTATTACACTAGAAAAGTGGTAAAATTACAAAAAAAAATTCTTACATGAAAGATGTACCCCTTTCCAGATGTAATATTACCATGATTTTTTTTACTGAGTATGAAATCAAAATTGCCAGAAAAAAATGCAATGAATATTTGATGTAACATGTGTTCTCAGTAATGAATAGCCACTTTAATCAATGTTATGTTTTTATTTGATAAATGGCCACTTCCCTGCTTTTTTCTTCACTTGCACCCTCTTATTTATTCCTCTAATGCGATATGAATATAATTCGCTTCAAAGCTATGTTCAAACTGTCAAATTCAATCGAACATCAGTCGCTGTTTATCTATACAGCAATTCCCCACGAAAACAGCATGGAAAAAAACAAAAGTGCTCGGATCGGGCTCCAAATTTTTCTGGGCGTTCCCTGGCCGAAATAATTAGACCCGTATTTTTTTGTTTGGCCATTAGGGTGACCTACGCCGTGTTAGGGTGGTCTGAAAAATGGTCATTTTCGTCGATTTTCGCAAAAACCACTTTTTTCAAAAAATCATATCTCCGCGTCATTTCATCCGATTTTAGCTGTCTTAGACGCAAAAGAAAGGTGATAAGTTGGTCTTTCAAAGAAAAATAATAAAAAGTTTCAAAAATCTAGCCTAACATATGAAAAGGGCGTATGAAACATTAAAATGCCGTTTTGACGGTGTCTGGACCAAAGAGCCTATGTCTGGAAATATTTTTATCGGATTCCCCGGACATTTTTACATAACATACTAAAAAATGGGAGGAGTTCATTAACAGGATTCCGAGATATGATTTTTTGAAAATAAAATCCGTGTTTTTCGACGCGCCGCGCGCAAAAACCGGAAAATGACGAAATCGGCAAAAAATCAACTTTTTTCATTAAAACTGCGATAACTTTAAAATTTCAGCGATGACCTAAAGATGTTTGGGTACCAAAATTTTCGTTATTTAAAGACGCAACTTTTGGTACCATAACATCTATAGGTCATCGCTGAAATTTTAAAGTTATCGCAGTTTTAATGAAAAAAGTTGATTTTTTGCCGATTTCGTCATTTTCCGGTTTTTGCGCGGCGCGTCGCACGGATTTTATTTTCAAAAATCATATCTCGAATCCTGTTAATGAACTCCTCCCATTTTTAGTATGTTATGTAAAAATGTCGGGAATCCGATAAAATATTTCCAGACATAGGCTCTTTGGTCCAGACACCGTCAAAACGGCATTTTAATGTTTCATACGCCCTTTCATATGTTAGGCTAGATTTTGAAACTTTTTATTTTTTCTGAAAGACCAACTTATCACCTTTCTTTGCGTCTAAGACAGCTAAAATCGGATGAAATGACGCGAGATATGATTTTTGAAAAAGTGGTTTTTGAAAATCGACGAAAATGGCAATTTTTCAGACCACCCTAACACGGCGTAGGTCACCCTAATGGCCAAACAAAAAAATACGGGTCTAATTATTTCGGCCAGGGAACCCCCAGAAAAATTTGGAGCCCGATCTGAGCACTTTTGTTTTTTTCCATGCTGTTTTCGTGGGGAATTGCTGTATAATAATAGTGATTGATTCGCGTAGATAGAACATATCATACCCTACTTTCGCCCGAAAATAGCACACTCCCAAAACCCATCCCGACCCAGTCCCAGCTCATGCACATTACCGAGTAATCAAACATCTGCCACCTTGTACATAAATGAACATCTGAGACTGACACACACCACCACCACCGTACCATGTTCCAGTACCCTACTGACCGAACTGCGTCTTCTTTCCCTCTCAGTGAGCAGCATAACTCGATGCGTTGATATGCTGTGGGACCCAACATGGACGACGAAAGATGATGACGACGAGATGAAAATCGATCCCATTATCTTCAATCATCAACGTCATCGTGACTGTCAACCCGAATTTTGGCCAACCTCATGAAAAAGAAGAAAGCGAAGAAGATTCATTCCGCTGGGTAGGCAAAACAAAAAGTGCTCATTACTTGCCGGTGGGTGTCCTTTTTTTCGAAGGCAGAGAAGACCATTGAACGGGAGCTACTTTATTTGGGCTGAAACATGAGGAAAGAATAACTCCACAAGACGAACGGTGGCTTGAATTTGATGGGCTCAGATGTTTTCGTCATGGTCTGTGTCGTGGTACGCAGCGAGTCGCAACGGTTCGAGCGGTCCAGCCAGATATGACAAGAACGTTGGGCGAAAGCGAGCAAGTTAACATAAAACATAACACACACGCTCGTACACGTACGCACTCATCATACGAACATCTCACCTTGGCCTGATGAAAGTAGGGTTGGTGGAGGTATGATAAACCTGGAGACAGTTCTGTATTTTTTTTATTCAGCAAATGATTTATAATGCAGATTTATTTTTTAAATACAAATTTGTGTTATTATAACTGTAGTTAATATTCTCATATTATATTAAAATAATAAAAAAAGATCTGTAAAGCAATAAAATGTTGATTTGTCAAAAAAGGGAACTTAAAATCATCAATGATCATTTTTCATACAGTATTTTTGTATATTTATGTACAAATTTCCAATTTATTATTTTCTGGTAAATTTTTAAACAGTCTATAAAAAGTAATAATATCTAAATGAGACACAACAATTAAAATTTAATTCAATGTTGTTAACAATAAAGTTATCGAGGTTCGATAACGACAACAACAGACGATAATTCTATCGGTAATAATCTTATGCACGAAAACGAACTCATTTTTTTTAAATATATTCCTAAATTGATTAATGTTTCAAAGTGTAATTCAAAGCAGGTTTTTTTTTTAAATTTTCATAATTTGCAGTGTTGGTATCAAGCGATGATATGTTTTGTATGCATTTTGATTTTATTAAAGTGTTTTTGTAAAAAACAATGTTCCCCAAAATACAGTATTTTTTCGAAAGTACTCAAATTTTAATAATTTGCGATATGAGTGAAGTTAAACTTTGAATGCATTTTCTTTATTAGAGTTTTATTTGTAAAATACACAAAAAAGGAATTATTTTTTCCGTGTATTTTGTCTTGCTTTGATTTGTCTTCTTTTGATTATGACTTTCACTAACCTCCGCTTGAGTGCGGACAATTTCGGGAGAATTATATAATGCAACATTTCAATTAAAAAGATGGCACCACCTGCAACGTTTCCTACCAACCACGCCAGCAAAGCTGGGGCAAGATCCGAAAAGTGCAGCACGTCCAGGTTAAGTTCACCGAGATATATACCTTCTGTTCCATGTCTGAGATTCCACCAAAATTGTGCCAGCGTGTTATCCCACAAGTTGTAGATTCCACTCTCGATAAAGCAGTTTAGCGTGTAAGCGAATGCATCCATCAGTGGGGTTCGTTTCTTGGCTAGTAAAATCAGGGGATATCGTCCAAGCGCTTGGTTCAGACTCTTGTACCGGAACATTCGGTTAGCTGGATCGTAGTACTTCGGCAGAATGTTCCACCCAAAGTCTCTCCTATAAATGTAGGCATGTTTCAGGTCCATTTTGTAAGCCATGCCCAATCCTTGCTCAGAGTCGTTGTCATGCGATCTTGCAACGGCGACGTTATTGATGAATAGGTTTGTCTGACGATCGGTTTTAATTTTGATGCCAGAGTTGTTAAAATCTGCTAACGTTTCAATCTGCTTCGAGGCAGGTTTGCTGGTCATCATCGAAATCAGTATGGTTTCATAGGCGTTGATTGCGAAAAATGTCAGGACGATCATGGAAATTAGAACCATTTTTTCCCAGCGTCCAGCTTTGTGAAGGTCGAACTTTTCGTACCCACAGATTACCATCAAAATTGGTTCATTTTGGAAAATTGTAGGCCAAGTCAAATGCAACGCTTCAACCAATGTGAAAAGAACAAGCAAAAGCATCCAAATTTCCCTGCTGAACGGCATCGTGAACATTTGAAAATAATTTAATGGAACCCTCGGCACGAGTAGTCCTATGTCAAGTTGTAAGTTGGTGTACAAGTACTTGAATCTTTGGGAAATAATTGGCAAAACACGTATCGAGTATAGATTGATATCCACTTTTTCAACCAGAAAATTGTGGTAAAAGCATAGTATTTTCTCATATTCACTGTCCTCTTCACAAGAATGGTAGAATTGCAGAACTGTGGTGTTCATGAAGAGTGCCGTTTTCCTAAGCCATTCAAGCATTGTATTGAGGTTTTCTACTGAGTTGTCTTTTGTGATAAAAGTGATTGGACGTCCAACCAAGTTACGTCTTGGTGTTGTTTTAAACAGCTCCTTTGGATGTGGCCGGTAGTCTAAGAGCTCACTTGATACAATGTCCCCAACAGTAACCGAGTGATTGAAGCCACTAATGTAAACCGTATTGTAGAACGAAAGATTATTCAAAAACTTAATACTGCTTGTCAGTTCTTTCTCGTAGAAGTACGCCACAATCACTTTGGTACTCGGCTTATACTTCCGCAGCAGGGAGCGAGCAAATTCACTTCGCAATTTATCCTGAACGATAATCACCATTGGTTCGGCGAGCAACGTAACGTTCTCAATTGAAGAATTCGATCTCCTGTACACCGTCTTGGTCACAAATTCCAGCCTTGAATCCCTCAAAACGTGTCCCAAAAATCGATCGTGGTACGATACATTAGTATCTTTATAGAAAACACAGTGTGGAACTCCGCGCTCTGCTTTGGCCAGTTCCAGCACAATCGACACGACGTAGTCCACCGTTTTCGAGACTTTCGTCGAAGATCCGAAGGGACTCGTTGCGAGAGTTAGCAGCAGCCAGAGTTTCGCCCCGATCGAGCTCATCGTTGAAGGACGAATGTGGCGGGTTGATGGTTTTGCCACACGTGCCAATCGCAGGAAACCATGACCCTGAGACTGAATCGCTCATACCAAGTGCTGGCACGTGTGTGCTCCATTAAGTGACTACAATGTCGCACTAAACGAAATAAAACGATTTATTTTGTTCATGATTCGATTATTCGATGTCCCGTACAAACCTTCGGATAATCGAAACTTCGGTCTTTTACAAAAACACTGAAATAAATTTAAAAAGCCTTCAAAATTTCGCTTCGTTTCATACCGTTTTTTATGAAAATTTAAGTACCGTCATCAGGGAAATTGGTTCATACAAAAATGGTTAAATTTGTAGAACCAATGGCATCCCTGATGACGGTATTATACAAAAAATAAATAAAAAAACAGCGAAAATGTATTCAAAACTTTGCTTAAATTAGGATTTTTTAAAGTAAAATAAATAAATGGTTCGCTCTACAGCATTGCCTTGGTGTTGTCGATTGCGAGATTCCTGCTCGAAACTAGGTATCCGAAGGCTTGATTGTTGAGGCAATTGCAAACCTCTTTTGCACTTAAGCTTTCATCCACGCTGGGATTCGAACTGACGACCTTTGGACTGTGAGTCCAACCAGCGACTACACCGAGACAGGACACTCTTACGCCTGGACTGAGCTAACGATCTAACCTCCAAGGTTAGACCGGGGCCAACATTTACTTCCCCGTCCGACGGTAGGCGTGATCAGACAAATCTCGTCTCGAAAAAAGCCACCGGAACCGTCTGGGATCGAACCCAGGCCGACTGGGTGCGAGGCAACCACGCTTATGCCTACACCATGGTCCCGGCTATTTAGTGTTTTGTTTATAAATACGGTAGATTAGGTCATGTGAGATTCGCTGACAGTTCCACTTCAAATAATTTTAAATGTAAACAATATTGTGATAAACAGAAAAAAAAAATCCATCAATAGGGGAAATATGCCCATTTTAAGCCTAATAAGTGGTCGTGTTTGAATGAAGCTGGATAATCTGGATTGTTCCTTGAAATTCGCTAAAACCAAGTACACCAACGAGTAGATCAACTTTTTGTGAACATTTCTGTTTATTTTCACTTTTATTAAAAGTTATACTATTCCTTTTACAAGCATTTAAAAAAAATATTTCAAAAATGCATTCTAATCAGTCGAGTGCATTGGGCCACGCCCATTTTCTATTTTCAGCTTAGTTCTTTTTTTCTTCCAGCGTTTCCTGGCAGCACTTGCTCACTCCAACAGGCGCTGCCCCAGCATGTTGGTGGTGTTGGTGGCCACCCTTTGTTCTTTATTTGCCTTCGTTTCTCGCTCGGTTTTCTTCAGCCTTCGATTGGAATGGGTGGTCAAAATTGAAACGTCAAAAGACTTAGCGCGTTTGTTTTTTTGATGGCGCTTGCTAATAATTTACATGTTTCGGGATTATTTTTCAAGTTAGTGACTAATGAATGTGTAAAAGAACATGTTGTCGGTATTTGGAAGCAATTTTATATCTTAAGCGCTTTAAAATCGTTAGCGCAAGTGAAAAGATATTGATGGCGACTTTTGTTAAGCAGTGAACCTCTGATCTTGCATGTGGATGTGTGTGCCACCAAAATGATGAGAAATGGTCTCGCAAAATAGAAATTATGATCAAAAGTGCATTAAATTTGATCTTTTTGGCCAGTAAATGGCATAAATTTGCGTGCTTACTCGAGGCGGTGCTGTTGCTAGTAATTTTATAGCCTAAATCGTATTTTTGTAGCTTTAACACTCAAACGCTCGGGTAGTCATTTGACCCCTATTTTTTTCTTAAAAATCTCATAACTTTTGATAGAATTGACCAATTTGGATGCTTCCGGTTGCAAAAGATCCAGATTTGTCTATATTTTTAACTGTCAGATGCGGGACAAATGTGGTCCATTTTTACCGGAGATATTCCGGATTCCGTTGGGGTACCTCGACCCTCCTATATTGGTATTTGGCCAATATAATTAAAACGTTTCGACAGAAAAATGTCGGAAATGATGCAAATCCTCAAAGCATCATCCTAATACATCATCCTGCATAGATACATGACATGATCAAGACCTTCGGACACCGGAACAGGTTCCAACCGGAAACGGTTCACTGAGCTGATGTCGATTGGTGCCCAACTGGAACCGGCTCCGCTGCCCCGTAGGACTTAATCATGTCAATTATTTTTGCAGGATGATGTATTAGGATGATGCCTTGAGGATTTGCATCATTTCCGACATTTTTCTGTCGAAACGTTTTAATTATATTGGCCAAATACCAATATAGGAGGGTCGAGGTACCCCAACGGAATCCGGAATATCTCCGGTAAAAATGGGCCACATTTGTCCCGCTTCTGACAGTTAAAAATATAGACAAATCTGGATCTTTTGCAACCGGAAGCATCCAAATAGATCAATTCTATCAAAAGTTATGAGATTTTTAAGAAAAAAAATAGGGGTCAAATGACTACCCGAGCGTTTGAGTGTTAATCGAGCATCAAACTCTCCATATGACGAAGATAGGTGTTTGATTAGAAAGGGTATATTTCCCCTATTTGAAATTAAGATTTGATTGATCTTTAAGTAATATTGCAATATTCTAGTGTTTTAATTTCAATGTTTTGATCCGATTTTTTAAACTTAGATTGCTTCCCTAAAAGGTTGATTTATCTTGGAAAGTCGATTTAATTCCAATGATAGTGCTTGTTTGAGTTAATGTTAATGCATTTGAAAGAAAAATAAATGCGAAATTTTCATGTTATCGTCCCAACATCTGTCTCATAACTTTAGAAGGCAACACATCCACAGCGAAGAAGACGAGGATACCTGACGAAAAAACTTGCCTTAATTTGATCGACTAAGAAAAGTGCAAAAAAATAAGCTATCCAACCCGCCAGAACACGCACCACACGTTGCGTATCGGCCTTGTGAACCTGTATACTGCCCAAGTGAAGGTAGATAGATATGGAGGCAGCTCCACACATATGCTACCCAAAACTCTTCCAACATTCCCCAGTCGTGTTCTGTTTCTTCAGGTGTGTGTGTGTGTGTGTGTGTATTGAAGGGTAATCTTCTCGGAAGCATATGATGAGGTACCTTCGTCTTCTTCTCCAAGCACACTATTCCAGAGTGAGAGAGAACTGCCAAAAGCAGACTTTGAGGCCGGTTTCGATGCCTCCGCACAATATCGAGAAAGAGAAAGGAAAAGTTTTATATTACATTATGATTAGCTGAGGCGTCGGAAATTTGAACAAAACTGCTGCTGATGAACCCTCTCTCCCTGCCATATCGCCACATATCGGAAAGGGAAGTGTAAATTAAGGGAAGGTGGGTGGATGTTGGTACGTGCGGGGGACGACCGACGAGGCAGCGATTCTGGAGCCAGATGGGATCCATACCGGGAATTGATGACGACCAGGTGGCGTAAGGAAGTTGATTGGCTCGGGAAGGCCAATCAATCTAGGCTTATTTTTTATGGCGATGTTGTTGTTGTTGTTGGGATATTATTTTAATTTGAGGTAGGAAGACGTAGTTTGCTGAAGTGTTTTTAACCATACATGGTTTGGTTTGCTGAAAACAGATGATTGTGTTTTTGAAAAATGTATACTTCACTGCAGTCAAAAGAATTTTAGAGATTTTACGAGACCACAAACCACATTGAAACATTAGACAGAGAAGAGAGGAGGGAGTTTGTGGACGTTTGAGGTGGACACATTCATGCATTTTCAAACGCATCTATCAAAAAAATCTATGGATTTTTTTTTGTTTTGCTTCTAGTTACTTACTGTTCACATCAAAATTCTAATTCTGCGAACTCATTTTAGCCAAACTTGAAATCCTTTAAAATTATCAAATCCATTTTTTCAACATTTCACCACCGCCATTTTGGCCACCATCTTGGATTTAAAGATTCTATATCACTTTAGAGTATTGTCCGTTTCTCTCGAAAATACACGCCCTTTCAGAATGTGCCGCAGACACTGTTGCCAGCGATTTTCTGAGCTTTTGGTGCAATAAAAAACATACCCGGCAACAATGCCATGCCATTCGAAGAAGAAGATCAACAAATACAAAACGCACAGTATGGGATATGACAGCGCGCATTTGCCGAAAGTGCGGCGCGTCGTTTCGAGGCTGGTATGCCGCGTGTCTTTTTCGGGAATACGCGCAATAGTTTTGGGTTATTCTTAAGGGTCTGAAGGTCCGCCATATTGATTCCACGACTTGAGTTTTTAAAAGCAGTTATAAAGAAAATGCTGCAACGTAAAATTGTTCTGTTTGTTGCAGACGAGAAAAAGAACAAAAGTTGCTCAAATTGACCTCTAGAACACAGGAAAAAATAAAAATCATTGAAAAAATTGGGCATAAGAAGGTTAGAGGGTCCAAAAACCACATGGCACTGTGGCAGTCATACCAAGCTGAATAAAAAACCATTTTCAATTGCTTAAAATCAATGTTGTCCAAAAACATTTAGCCATTTTGTCTACACAACATTCAAGACACATCATTATTGAACCGAAGATCAAAACCAAATGCATTAAAGTATCGCAGATTACAAAAAGTTAGTTTTATAAAATTTTAGCAAATATGACCAGGCTTTGTGATGGGATCTGTAAATTCCCTGAAATGTAGTAATACAGCCATTCCACGTCAAACAGGAAGTCTCTAAATCAAAAGTGCTCCGATTTGGTTCAAATTTGGAGTGGGGGTTCTTTGGCCCAAAAAATTAGACCCGTATTTTTTTTTTGGTGATTAGGGTGGTCCTATTCGAAATAGGGCGGTCCAAAAAATTGCGTTTTTCGTCAATTTTCGCAAAAACCACATTTTTTCAAAAAATCATATCTCCGAAACGGCTGAACCAATTTTGAAGCGCCACAATTCAAAAGAAAGAGTTAGTTGGGCTTTTGAGGAAAAATATGTTGAGGTCCGAAAAAATTAGCTGAATATTCGAAAAGGTCATATGAAAATTTAATTTGTCGATTTCAAGGTCTCGGGACCAAAGAGCTAATGTCTGAAAGTATTTTATCCTGATTCCTTGTAATGTTTTACATAACATATCCAAAAATTGCGAATATCAGCCGTTATGATTTTTTGAAAAATGTGGTTTTTGCGAAAATCGACGAAAAATGCATTTTTACCACCCTATTTCGGATAGGACCACTTTAATCGCCAAACAAAAAAATAAGAGTCTTATTATTTGGGCCAAAGAACCCCCACTCCAAATTTGAGCCAAATCTTAGCACTTTTGAAATTTGAATTATTCCTTCGATCATTCTTCATTTTTTTTTGTAAAATATTGTTCTTCAGGTGCTTTTTTGGTCCATGACTATTAGGGTGCCCAGAAAAAATGACCCCCTGCTCCACAAGCGGAAAACAATTTTTTGGGTTATTTTAAGCATTTGTGTAAATTTTGAGCGAATTTGGTTGAGTTAAACCCATCGATACTCGAGCCTAAAGTTGGTGAAAAATATGTTTGTCATTCAAAAATGACTTTTTTAAATCGCTAATAACTTTTCAGGATAAAGTTTTACAGCTGAGCAATTCTCTCAGATTTCGGTCATTCGATTTTTTTTATTTTTTAATCTGGCTGAAACTCTTTTGGTGCCTTCGATATGCCCAAAGAAGCCATTTTGCATCATTAGTTTGCCCATATAACTTTCCATACAAATTTGGCAGCTGTCCATACAAAAATGATGTATGAAAATTCAAAACTCTGTATCTCTTGAAGGATTTTTTTTATCGATTTGGTGTCTTCGGTAAATTGTAGGTATGGATAAGGAGTACAATGAAAAAAATGATACCCGGTAAATTTTTTTTGTGATTTTTAATTTAATTTTTTGTCACTAAAACTTGATTTGCAAAAAAACACAATTTTTTTATATGGTTTAGGGGACATAAAATGCCAACTTTTCAGAAATTTCCAGGTTGTGCAAAAAATCTTTGACCGAGTTATGAATTTTTAATCAATACTGATTTTTTTCAAAAAATCGAAATATTGCTCGCAAAAAATTTTCAACCTAATTTTTGGTCGTCAGCTTTTGTTCTTCGATAAACATTTAATTTCTTATATGATGTATTCCTTTTTAAATTTTTGGATTTTTTTTTGCATTTAACATGTTTAGTTTATGTGTGTTTGCATACTTGTTTTGATTTTTTTAAACAAAGGGTATGATAGCGAAAACTTAGCCAAAGTTGACCCCTGAAGCATATTATTTTTTTAAAACATTGGCAATATCACATAAAACAAGTCAAATCACCAAACCAACAGTTTTCAAAAAATTAAGTTTTTTTTATACAATGCTATTTGAAAATCAAAAATAGGTGGAAACTGGATTTTTGGCAAATTTTCAGATCGAACCCCGTTTAGAGGCAGGGTTGAATTGTAGAGAGTTGAAAAAAATATTTGGTTTCTTTAAGAAACAAGAAACAAAATAACTTTTTAACATGCTCAAAGAAGTTCAGATAAACTGAATAAAAGGCATGTTTTAGGATTGGATGCCAAAATTCTTTCTCCTAGGCAAAAACAAACTAAAAAGTGAAAGTATTTCCTGCCCGAAAGGAATGACAACAAGCCGCATCCTCTGGAGTTCCCCCCGCATATCACCCCTCTTTTCCCTTTCAACTCGTTGCCTGGAATGATTTTGGAATTGGAGTTGATTTTTTGGCCGAAAAATAGCTCCTGCTAAATATGGCAGAACTGGCGCGTCAGGAGCAAATACCGCGAAGATTTGCCACTGCCTGCCTGCCGAAAAGAATCGTAAGCACGCCCCTGGAAGGCGTGAGCGATCGGATTTGGCGTTCGGATTTAACGGTGGAACACCATCATCCTGACCGACCGACCCTGGAATGGCACGCGAGAATTTGGCGCGCAGATATTTCACCGCGGAATGAAGCGATTCGTGTTGTTTATGTTTGGTTAAGATGAATGGCTCTTTTTACCCGATGTTGGATTGTCGATTGCCGCTGGCGTTTTTGTCGACTCTTGAAGCATAGTTTTTGGCGATTTGGAATATTTTGCTACGGGGACTTTTGTGGTTATCTAAAGTTTGTTTTAAGAAAAACACAGTTTAGAGCATGAGAGTTAAATTGAAAAAAAAAAATAAAACAAGAGAATTTATGAACAATCTTACATGTTTCATTTTCGAAAGCTAAAGAATTACCAACTTTCTGGTTTTATTCGAAAATAACACTTGGACTAACCCGCTCTTTACTTAACCTACTCCCCTCAACGAACCTTCCCAAAACTCCAAATCGCATTTCCAAACGGTCATTTATGGTCTTTGTGATCGCAACTCCCCCCAGGCCACGTTCCCGCTCCGATCGATCGATGGAAAGTTCACGGCGTTCGGCGGGAAAGAAATAATTTGACGCTTGAATTGAATTTGTTTTTCACACTTCATTCTCCGTGCTTCACGGCAGGTTGCGTTCTCCTTCTCAAGAGGTCCCCCACTTGAGAGACCCGCATGGACCTGGTGCTGGTGGTGGCCGCGGCACACTTCACGATCTTTCGGCGTTGATTCCGGCATAATCGATCTCTTTGATTTGTCCAATCCGCTGTTTGCTGGTCGGCTTGTTCAACGATTTCCCCCAAAGTTTGCCTAAAAGTGTTTATACGAGCGCATTCAAATGTCACCCTGACACACGGGGCCGCCGGCCGCGGTCGATCGGCCATCGGGGCAAGCTGCCAGCGGAGAGGGGGTATTTTGGGTTCAATTGATTTCTTTCGGCACGATATCAAACGGCCCAGCGGCTCGGCTCGGCACGAGATCTCGCTGGAATTTGTGGCCCCGATTCACATGCTGGGTCTCGGAGCGGGTCCAATCCGTGTCAGAAATAGTACGGAACCGAGCACGGAGATGGATGGGAGTTGGAGCTTTTTCCGGGGTATTTGCGCGCGGCAAACTGAGCGGTTGTTGAACTTTGAATTGGAGTTTAAAGAGGGTGAGAGTATAAATGAATTCATAGTTTTCGTGTTAAACACGATTTTTTTGTCAATTCTTTCTTCTTAATGTTAACATGTTAAAGTCAGTGTTAACATTCCTTCTCTTTATTAAGCAATCGAATCAAGAAGAGAAAATATCACCAGTTGTGTCGGTCCGAGCCAGGATTTGAACCCCGATTTACCGCTTACGAGGCGGAACGTTATCACTACACTGAAATAAAAAAATGTTCCAAATTCCTTTATTCTAGGAATTTTGGTTCCTTTCCTTATTTAGTAATTGGGTTTTTTTGGATTACTAAATAAGAAAAGTAGGCAAAATTCCTAGAATTTAGGAATTTGGTTCTTTTTTATTTCAGTGCAGGCTACGCAGTTCGGTCAACAAGCTTTTGCAGAATGGTTTTCGTCTGTCATCCTTTTTTAACCTTGAACATTTTGCTATGATTTGCATAATTTTCTATCACCTATAACAATTTTTTTCGGTTTTATTTTTAGTTTGAAAAATGTTTGATTTTTTTAATTAATTATTTTCAATCATTTGATAAAAAAGAAAAACTGTTCGATTGAAAAAAAATAATTTCTCAAAAAAGAATACGTTTTTTATTCTATTTAATAAATTTATAAAGCATATAAAAAAAATCATTTCGAAAAATCAATAGAAATGGTTAAACTTGAACATGCAACGTAAGGTAATAAAAGTAAATTTTGGTCACAACAATTTTAAATAGTTTAAAAGTCTTCGAAATGAAAATTAGATTTTCCAACGAAAATGAATTTTTTTTTTGATCTAACTTAAAATGTTAAATACAAATCTGTCTGTAGAAAGGCATAATTTTCAATTGAGCCCTGAATTTGAGTAATTTAAATTCGCAATAAATGTCACAACAGAGCAAATCCATCTTGAAATAGGTCATTTTTAACAAGGATTGGGCTTAAGAAAATGGTCAATATGGATGCTATGTAAAATTGTCTAGATAGTTGATCCTTGAGTTCGTGTTTTAAGAATGTTGTCGTTTTTTAAATATTTGCTACTACCACCAAATCGAACAGACCACTTTTGAAAAAAAGAAAAAAAAAACAGTTATGTATTATTTATCATTTTTATATTTTTCAAGGAGAGTCATACCTAAAAACTTGTTTTAAACATTTATGTTTTGAACGAAAACAAATCTTAAGCACAATAGTTAGATTAGTATAGACGATAAAGTGCCCGGAATATGGGACTCGCTCCACATGCTGAGCATTGCACAGTGGTCCAGAACGCAAAATTAAGTGGAAAATTGATGAGTGTCTTGCGAACCTTCGAGGTGAACGGACACTAGAGCTGCGGTATTTTTTACTACCCAAGCTCAGAGTTATTTCAAAAAAATTCACAGTCTTTTTAAAGACTACCTGAGTTATTTTCCCAAATTCTAAACAGTCTTTTCAAGACTAACCCCACCTGAAATTTTGTTGTATTTTACAAACGAAGCCATCTTTTTAAGAGAACTTTGCTTGCAAAATGCGTCAAAACAAAGGTAAACGCAAATCTTCTGAAGATTTGGTCGTTACGTCGGTGAAGCGTTTGAACGCTAAACCGGCTAACGGAAACAGAAAAAGAAAACAGCCTCATCCGAGGTCTGATTCTGATTCTGAAAGTGAGGTCAATCCTCCAATTCCATTGACAAACAGTTTCGGTGTTTTATCCGAAACTGTTGACAAGGATCCTTCTCCTCGTACTGAGCCTTCTGCCGTCGAGAAACGAGTAAAGGCTCCGCCAATTGTAGTGACTTCCGTCTCCGATTTGGCCAGCTTTCGAACGCAACTGAAGAATTGCAAGGAAACTTGCAATTTGAAGGTTTCGTTCCAGCTTGGTCGAAGAGGAGAATGTCGCTTGTTGACGGAATCTTTACAAGATCATCAAACTTTTGTTGGTTATTTGAAAAAACCACAAACACAATTTCTACACGTATGAGACCAAGAATGCTCGTCCATTCAAGGCGGTCCTGAAAGGTCTCTCCAACGACTTGTCGGTGGATGAGATCAAAAACGAACTTAAGGTGTTGCTTGGCTTTGTCCCATCCCAAGTAATACCAATGAAGAAAAAATCAAACGGGAATATTTCTCGCTTTGGTTTGACTTCACAATTTTATCTGATTCATTTCAACAGAAATGAAATCAACAATTTGAAACTTTTGGACAAAGTTCAGTTTTTGTTCCATGTACGGGTAAAGTGGGAGCATTTTAAGAAACATGGCGGTAATGGCCAGAATCTGACCCAGTGCCGGCGTTGCCAGGCATTCGGTCACGGTACTGATCATTGCGCCATGGTTCCAAAATGCATGGTTTGCGGGGATTCTTCTCACGACAAGGACAATTGTCCCGTGAAAGAAGTCACCCAATTTAAATGTGCAAATTGTGGTGGAAATCACAAATCAAATTTCTGGGATTGCCCCATCAGAAAAAGGTTTTGGATTCTCGTGCTAAGCATCAGCCGAAATCCAAACCGAAATTTTCTCAAAGTCAGGTTGTACCTGCATCTTTAAATCAAACGTTCGTGCTGTCTCACTCGAACAATGCTAGAAATACCCTACCGTGGAAAAGTTAGGTAACAACAATGGCATTTCTTATGCAACGTCGTTTCGGGTTCGGGTTCATCCACGAATTTTAAATCCTCTACCAATTTTCAAATTGGGCAGGTACCTCAAATTTCATTTGAAAATTTTCTGCTGGCAACGCTTTGGGATCTTCTGATCTCGGCGATGTTACGTTTGAAAAAATGACTTTTTTGCAAAACTCACTGTTTGGTTTGATTCAAACAATGAGTAATGCTACATCCATGATGGAAGCAATCCAGATTGGATTAAAATTTGCGAATGATGTTGTTCTTACCCTGAAGTTTAATCATGGATCTAAGTAATTCCATCAATATTATGAATTTTAATGCTCGCTCTTTAAAAGCGAAAGAAAATGAATTTTTCAACTTTTACGAGTTCATAACGTGCATGTTGCTGTTATAACCGAAACATTTTAAAAACTGGCACTTATTTGAAAAGTGATCCAGATTATAAAGTTATAACCAATAACAGAATGAATCGAAATGGCGGTGGAGTTGCAATAGTTATCCACCGTAGTATGACTTATAGCACGTTACGTGACTTTAAGTTAAAAGTTATTGAAAGTTTGGGCATTGAACTTGAAACTTCTTTTGGGAAAATTATGATTGCAGCTGCATATTTGCCATTCCAATGCACTGGGGAAAATAAAAATTATTTCAAAGGGGATTTGAATAAACTTACTCGGCATAGATCTCGATTTTTGATCATCGGTGATTTTAATGCCAAACACCAATCTTGGAATAATTCAAAAGTAAATTCCAATGGTAAAATTCTATTCAGAGATTGCACTTCTGGTCTTTATTCGGTTTTATACCCGAATGGGCCAACTTGCTTTTCTTCTGTTAGAAATCCATCAACAATTGATTTGGTTTTGACAAATCAAAGTCAGTATTGTGGTCCTTTAGTGACTCATGCTGATTTTGATTCTGATCATCTTCCAGTAACTTTTTCACTTTCTCATGAAGCAGTTACCAGACCCAATAGTTCTGTGTTTAATTACCACAAAGCTAATTGGGACAGGTATCAGCATCATATTGAGAATAATTTAAATCATGATTTTGTTTTAGAAACCAAAGCTGATATTGATTCAGCCTTGGAATCTTTAACTAATGCAATTTTGGATGCTAGGAATATTGCTATTCCTAAAGTCCAAGTCAAATTTGATTCTCCCATTATTGATGACGATCTTCAGCTTCTGATTCGTCTGAAAAATGTTCGCCGAAGACAGTATCAACGTTCTCGTGATCCTGCACTGAAGCGAATTCAAAAGATTTGCAAAAGGTTATTGACCACAGATTCACTCTCCTGCGAAATGAAAAGTTCGCAAGAGATGTCGAACAAATTAAACCTTATTCCAAACCTTTTTGAAACTTTCAAAGGTTCTTAAGAAACCTCAAAACCAATCCCTTCTTTAAAAGATGGTGATAATATTCTATTAACTAATGGGGAGAAAGCTCAAAAACTTGCTCAGCAGTTTGAGAGTGCTCATAATTTCAACTTAAATGTTTTGAGTCCTATTGAAAATCAAATTTCAATAGAATTTCAGAATATTGTTGAACAAGAATTTTCATCAGATGAAGTTTTTAATACGGATCTGAATGAAATAAAATCTATTATCAAAAATTTAAAAATATGAAAGCCCCTGGTGAGGATGGCATTTTACATTTTAATTAAAAATTACCAGAAGCAACTTTAAGTAGCTTGGTCAAAATTTGCAACCAATGTTTTGATTTGGCATATTTTCCCAGTAGTTGGAAAAATGCCAAAGTAGTTCCGATTTTGAAACCGGATAAAAATCCTGCTGAAGCCTCAAGCTATCGGCCCATTAGTTTGCTTTCATCTATTAGTAAATTATTCGAAAGAATAATTCTTAATAGAATGATGACGCACATTAATGAAAATTCAATTTTCGCTGATGAGCAGTTTGGATTTCGCCTTGGGCATTCAACTACTCATCAGTTGTTGAGAGTTTCAAATTTAATTCGAAGCAACAAATCTGAGGGCTATTCTACTGGCGCTGCTCTTCTAGACATAGAAAAAGCATTTGACAGTGTTTGGCATAAAGGTTTGATTGCGAAATTGAAAAGGTTTAATTTTCCGATTTATATCGTGAAAATTATTCAAAATTATTTGACGGATCGTACTCTGCAGGTATGTTATCAGAATAGCAAATCTGATCAACTACCTGTACGTGCTGGCGTCCCTCAAGGAAGCATTTTGGGTCCAATTTTATACAATATTTTTACTTCTGACTTGCCTGATTTGCCCCAGGATGTCAGAAATCACTTTTGCTGATGATACAAGCATCTCCGCCAAAGGTAGAAGCCTTCGTGTCATCACAAGAAGATTACAAAAAGCTTGGATATTTTCAATTCTTATTTGAAAGAATGGAAAATTACTCCAAATGCTGCAAAACTCAACTTATTATTTTCCCTCACAAACCAAGGGCTGATTTTCTTAAACCAAAAAGTCATCACATTATAAAGATGAATGAGGTAAATTTAAAGTGGGAGGATCAAGTGAAATATCTTGGACTTGCTTTTGACAAAAACCTTACTTACAAGGATCACATTGAAAGTATCCAGGTTAAATGTAACAAATATATTAATTGTTTGTATCCACTTACGAAGTTGACTTTATAGCTGTCGGCCACCATTGCTAGTACCAACCACTAGTGTCTTCCTTTTTATCTACAAGGACTTCGCCGCCCTGGGCTCCTAAGTGTATGAAAGTATGGCACGGAGCGACGGCGCCGAATACCCATATTTACACAAAGAATTTTAGAGCGCCCGCCGCGGGATTCAAACCGTCGACCTCTGGATTGTGAGTCCAGTGCGCGGTCCGATTGATCCACACGGGCGGGACACTTATAAACAGGAATTCTAGACTTTGTCTCAAGAATAAACTGTTAATTTATAAACAAATTTTCAGACCTGCCATGCTTTATGCTGTGCCGATCTGGACAAGCTGTTGCTTAACCAGGAAGAAAAAACTTCAGAGGATTCAGAACAAAATTCTGAAACAATGATTCTGAAACTTCCTCCCTGGTTCAGCACCAGTGAACTTCATCAATTAGCCGAAGTTGACACTTTGGATGTTATGTCCAATAAGATAATTGATGCATTTCGACAAAAATCATTGCAGTCTTCAGCTGCATTGATCCGCTCTTTATATAGTTTATAAGTAAGTTTTAAGGTATCCCTTTTCCCTTTTGTACATGTAGGACCTCCTACATTTGAAATCACTGAATAGCGAAAGCTACAATATTTCATGAATAAATGAAAGTTGCTAGTATTTATAATTGAGGTGAAAAGTCATCGATTGTGATTGGACACTCAATAATATTTTTAACTGAATTAATGTACATGGAAGAGAAAATCTAAATAAATATAAATTAAAAAAAAAAAAAAAGTGGAAAATTGATTTTCCGAGAAATGGTAGAGTTTTGGAGCTTTGGTGTATTCAGAAGAGTTGTTGCACATGGAAAGGAGCAACTTTTGGTTTGGTTGAAAATTAGGGTGGTTCAAGATTAGGGTGATTTTGAAAATCTAACATTTCTGAAAAAAAATTTTCGTCTTCTAGAAAGTTGTTGAACTTTAAATTTCCATGTAAAATTATCATTTAAACCCAAAATATGACCAAAAATCGATTTGTTGACAATTTGGCTATAGCCAATTCTGAGGGCAGATTCAGATTCAGCGGGCAAAATTTCATGGAAAAACAAATATTTGGACAATTTTCGAAATTAGTTTAAAGAAAAACACCCTGAAATTTTTTCAGCATTTGTAGTGCTGGATCTCCTTTTTCAAAATCAACCTGGCGCTTAAGGTGAAGCACGAGAGTGGCGTGCGGCTAAAAATTGAAAATGCTTCGAAGTGCTCTGTGTGTGTGCGTGCGCGAGCGCGCACGACGGCCCTACCGAGAGAATGCTAAAAACAGGAAAGTAGATTTGCGTCGCGTCGCTCTGCGGCCCCTGCGTCGTTGCGCTGATGGGTGTTAGGGAATATTTGGCAAAGATGTGGGCATGGTCAATGTTGAACAGGGGTCATTCATAAATTAAGTGTAATGTCTTTACGGCAGGGTAGCGTCCTCGGGAAAACAGGGAATCGAGAATTTGATATTACCGGGAGAAAATATTAGTTGGAGTAAGTTGAAAAGTCATTGAAGCTAAAAGGATGACACTAGTGATTGGTACTAGCAGGAGTGGCCGACAACTATAAGTCAACTTCGTTTTATAGATTAAAATTTGTCAAACTTCTTATAAATGAACTCAATATGTTTTTCTTCACTGTAAGAATATTATTCTAGTTATTATTTATGTGTAATTCACATTCACTCTTTTCCTGATGACACCGTGAGTGACTTTGGCGATCGTTCACGCTCCATGCAAACAATATTATTTTTGTATGGACAATTGTCCACGAAGGAGGGGTAGGGGGTTTGAAATTTCCAAAATAATTGTCCACGTGGTTTATAGATGGTTCGAACATGAGCCGGATTATTTTCATCGCATTGCTGATAACTCATCAGGATCAACTTGGATCTTATTGCACCCTCCGACAAAGAATTTCCTACAAGTATCATACTTAGGCGAGACCAGCTCTACCTACCAGCAAAATCTTGAAGTGATGTTTTTCCCCATACATTTTTGCAATTACTGATAAATAACGATCAATAAAGCCATGAGAACCAAATTGCATATTTTTAACAATTAATCAGAAATAAGTTTTGTTTTTATTTTAAGATAGTCTGGAATAATAAGTACTTCTTCCAAGTTGACAATATAATCAAGATTGATCATGACTTCTATTGGCAAAAAATCACTTTTATACAAAAAATTACTTGTAGGTAGACACAACACAAAAACAATAATTGAATTTTTGTTGGTTTTAAATTTGATACTTCATCTGAAAAATAAGTTAAAAAAATGTTACTATATTTTACTCATTTTCATAATAATAAGGAATTGGGAAAAAATCGCAGTACTTCTAAATAATTTTGTACCATCTTATGTATAACTCAAAAGATGACATTTTCAGTGATAAAAAGCCTAAAAATGACAATTTATATCTTGAGTCTGCAAAAAACAACAGCTTGAGATGAAAAATCTCAAAATTTATGGATTTTATTTATTTGATTTTTTTATATTTATTTATTTTGATACTCAGGCCAGTTTAAAAACATTGTAGTTTGATGTAAAGATTGTCCATGTAATTTTTATTTTGACTTCATAGTATTTTTTTATTTGGCTAAAATTTTGTCCATACATTCTCTTTGAGTAGTTCTCTACGATTTTGCACATTTTTCACGATTTTCAAATGTTCAACTTTGTTTATCATTCCCTATATTAAAAGCAGCCATTTTTCATAAAAAGTTCTATAATAAAAGTCTACATATGCTGTATCTTTTTTTAGGGGCAAGCTAGCACCATACTCTCTTCGGGAAAGTTTTAAAGCACTTCTGGAGTAACCAAATACGATTTTATAAATATAAAATAAAAATATAAAAAATAGTTTTCCCATAAAAATTTCCATTGAAAATTGAACCGCTTTGCTCAGAATGAGGACTAAACTAATCGTTACCAAACTTTGGGGAGTTGTTTAGTACCAAAAAGGAACTGAAAAATTGCTGTGCTCACTAAATTTGGACAACTTTATTTTTTTTCTATACAACCATATTCCACCCTAATGATTTCTTTCGTTTTTATCATTTTAAAAATACTTGTTGAAAGAAAAGGACATCTAAAACTAAATGTTTTTGAAAGACTGAGATTATTTTTACAATTTTCATTTGAGGATTTTGCAAACTTTGTGAAATTTTCTAAATTTTATTTCTTCTAAAAAAATTCTTCTATTTTTTTCTTTCAATAAAACTAAATTAAAATTTTTAAAATAAAGCATTGATTTTGAAAAGGTAATTTTAGATAAATTTTCTTATTTCATAGTTTAGACCATAGGATCATAGGACCAAAGAACCGATAGAAACTAATTGTTCAATTTACAAAGCTTACACTGAAAAAAATTAAAGTACCAAAATCCTAAATTCTAGGAATTTTGGCTCCTTTCCTTATTAAGTAATCCAAAAAACCCGATGACTAAATAAGGAAAAGAGGCAAAATTCCTAGAATAAAGGAATTTGGTACTATTTTTTTATTTCAGTGTAGAAATTTCCTCAACAAATTGTATGTTTTCTCGATTGCAAATTAGATTTTGCTTTGAAAAATTTGTATTAGTATTTTTTGTTTGTAGCCGGGACCGTGGTGTAGGGGTAAGCGTGGTTGCCTCTCACCCAGTCGGCCTGGGTTCGATCCCAGAAGGTCCCGGTGGCAAATTTTGAGACGAGATTTGTCTGATCACGCCTTCCGTCGGACAGGGAAGTAAATGTTGGGCCCGGTCTATCTTAGAGGTTAGGTCGTTAGCTCAGTCCAGGAGTAGGAGTCGTCTCCCTGGGTCCTACCTCGGTGGAGTCGCTGGTAGGCAGTTGGACTAACAATCCAAAAGTCGTCAGTTCGAATCCCGGGGTGGATGGAAGCTTAGGTGTAAAAAGAGGTTTGCAATTGCCTCAACAATCAAGCCTTCGGAACCTAGTTTCGAGTAGGAATCTCGCAATCGAGAACGCCAAGGCAATGCTGTAGAGCGAATCATTTGATTTTTTTTTTAATTTTTTGTTCAGAATTCGATATTCCCAAAAAAAAACTCGATTTTTTTAAATCATGTCTCCTAAACAAGATTTTGTTAAGTACTGAAGTGAAATTTTGATAAGGGACCATTCATAAAACACGTTGACACCTTTTTGTAAATCTCAACCTCCCCCCACCCCCTTCGTGGACGATTGTCCATACAAAAAATCTTTTTTGTATGGAGTGTGGACAATCGCCATACATCCCCCCACTAAGTGTTCACGTGGTTTATGGATGGTCCCCAAAGTGCACAATTTTTAGGTAACTTTTTTGAAAATAGTCTCAGTCATTCATTCTTTAAAATTAGTACCCATGTTTGCCCACTTTTGAAAAAAAATATTTTTGAAAAGCTAGGAAAATTCTCAATATTTTGCTTTTTTGAACTTTGTTGATACGACCCTTAGGCTTCATCCATAAAGTACGTCACGCTAAAATCGGCCACGCTTTTCCTATACTTATAACATACAATGTCACACTTGCTAGTGACAAAAAGAGAAATTAAAAATCAACAAAAAATGTTTTACCGTGTATAATTTTTATTCACTGTAGTCCTTATCCATACCTACAACTTTGCCAAAGACACCAAATCGATCAAAAAGGTCCTTCAAAAGGTACAGAATTTTCATACATCATTTTTGAATGGACAGCTGTCAAATTTGTATGGAAAATTATACGGACAAACTAATAATTATGAATACAAAGAGACGAGTTGTTCCTTTCGTCTCTTTGTATTCATAGTAATGCAATCTGCTAAAACGCTCAACCAAACCACAAACTATTAATGCAAAATGGCTTCTCTGGGCCTCCCGAAGGCACCTAAAAAGTTTTAGCCGGATTAAAAAATACAAAAAAAAATTAGAAAGCGACCGATTTCGCAGAGAATTGCTCATTTGCGAAATCGTAGAGAACCACAACATTGTCAAAAAAAGCAATAATAAGTTAAGTTAAGTTAAGTTTTTTCACATAAGTCTCAATACAATTTTGCGGCGAAGTCATATAAAGTGGGTACGTAAATATATGAAAATTTGTATCTTGAGATGGACCAACTTACACAGAAGTTGCCCCGACCCCTCTTCGATTTGCGTGAAACATTGTCCTAAGGGGTAAGTTTTGTCCCTGATCACGAATCCGAGGTCCGTTTTTGATATCTCGTGACGGAGGGGCGGTACGGCCCCTTCAATTTTTGAACATGCGAAAAAAGACATGTTTTTCAATAATTTGCAGCCTGAAAAGGTGATGAAATGAAAATTTTGTGTCAATGTGACTTTTATGTAAAATTGGGGCGTATTTGATGGCGTACTCAGAATTCCGGCCAATCCATTCTTCGTAACTCAACTGTAAATTTTTTTGAACACGTCATTTTAAGGAAAATTCAATGTTCTTTTCGAATCTACATTAACCCACAAGAGTCATTTTTTCATTTAGAACAAAAAATTTCATTTTATAATTTCGTGTTTTTGTAACTTTCAAATGTTATTTTTTAGAGTGTAGAGCAAACAATTACATAAACATAAGGGGTGTGATCACACGAATCGTGATTTTACTCGAAAATCTAGTGAACTACCATCGGAAGATTTTTTTTGTAAAAATGTGTAATTTTACATCAAGAACTGGTAAATTTTTCCACAAGGTTATGTTGAATTTTTTTTTTTAATTTATTACTAAACATTCCAACACCTAAGCCTCCAAAAAAGTCGGAACGGAAACTTCAACTCGTTGGATCTCGGCCATTGCTCAACCAATTGATACGATTCTTTTTCCAGAAAATTCGAAGTACACTCATCCCTCATATTCGGAACAGTTTACAGATCGGCCAATGTTCAACAAATCATATAAAATCGATAATTGAACATAATGAATTGCTTTTACCTTCATGAGAAAGCTTTTCTTGCGATCTTTCGATTGATGTATAGACCGGCTGTACATTTTTACGTTTTATATCAAGTTTTCAAAGAAAAACATTGGCCCTTGAAATCCACAAATTCGGAACACTTTTTTCTTACGATGTAAACAAACTTTTTATTCTCTCCAGGAGTACATATTTTTTACAAAATAATGACTTCGCACGCCGAAACCAATAAAACTCATGCTTAGTAATGTTTTATAAATGGTCTGATAACCTTTTTGTGAAAATATCAGTTAAATACAGGTGTTCCATAATTGTGGGAGGCACAATAACATCCCACGATCATGGAACAGGCAATTTGGAGGCAGTGTTTTGCTGATCTGGATAAAAAAGTCTTGAAATGAAGTTTTTTGTTCAAAATGTACTACTTTTACTAGTGAAATAGCAAGAAAATGTCCAAATAAAGGCCTTAAAAATATCAGGGTCGGCAGAAAAGTTGCATTTTGCATTCTATTGACAAATTACCACAAAAGTGTTCTGAATTTGTGGGATGACTGTATGTCTAGATGAGTTCAAACTTGTTTTTAATCTCTACAAAACAGTTGGAGCGATGCTTTCGTTGCAGAAATTACAGATTTGTTCGAATCGAGTTCTACAAAATTTTGAAAATGGTTTTTTGATTTGGTGATTTTTATGTAGTAAAACTCCGATTGTTTTTAAATCAAGAAAGGTTAACTCGGTTAATTTTGCACCTCTCGACAGAGTTGTAGTAAATTGAATTTCAATCACCCATAAAAGAAAGCAGCCCTACCAAAATCAAATGGTAAAATAAACCGTTCGTTCAATGCAATAGTTCATACCATTTGGTGGATTATATTGGCAAATGACCATCTCATATTCATCGAACCTTTGTAGCTGATGTTGCAAAGGCGCAAAAATGAACCCATAAGAATAATACTCTCGCCAATCTTAAGATTTATTCGCTGTGTCCCTTCACAGAACCTTTGTACTACCAGATCGTTATCCTTTTAGAGGAATGGCGTTTTTATTTTTAGACCACGTTAACCATATTTCCTCAAACCAACTACTTTATCGTCTTCATTTTGCTGGGCGAGATATGGCACCGTTGATTTTTAGACGATGACTCCAGCATTTTTTCTCTTTTGCACTTCAAAAAACCAGTAAGCACCACGATGTATTGCCATCTCACTATAGAGTTATCCGTCCGCGCGGAAATGGTCATTTTTGAGGCTAATAACTTTTTAGCAAAATATCATAAAAATATGGAAAGTTTTTTCAAGTTTAACGAAGATATTCAAATTGCCTTAGCGTTCTCGATTACGAGATCCCTACTCGAAAGTAGGTGTCCGAAGGCTTGATTGTTGAGGCAATTGCAAACCTCTTTTTACACCATAGCTTCCATCCACCCCGGGATTCGAACTGACGACCTTAGTATTGTGAGTCCAAATGCCTACCAGCGACTCCACCGAGGCAGGACCCAGGGAGACGACTCCTACACCTGGACTGAGCTAACGACCTAACCTTTTTAGGTTAGTCCGGGGCCAACATTTACTTCCCGTCCGACGGAAGGCGTGATCAGACAAATCTCGTCTCAAAAAATGCCACCGGGACCGTCTGGGATCGAACCCAGGCTGACTGGGTGAGAGGCGACCAAAATCATGGTAATATTACATATGGGAAGGGATACATCTTTTAAGTCAGAAAAAAATGTGTAAATTTACCTCTGAAAATGTGCAATTTTTCCGAATGGCTGATGAAATTTCACTTTTTCAGTCAAAATTGAGGTAAAATTTAATAATAATAGAAGTAATATTCAACCTTCCAAATTTACACAAGGTTTTATTGTGTAGTTCCAAGAATTGGTAAGAATCGGACAGTTATTGCACATTCCACAGGTAAAAAACTGAAACAATTGCTTTTCTCTATAAATTTTGAAGAATTTTCCCATATAAACTTCAAGCGATTAGAGGGAGGGGTTCCCGTGGTCAGAATGAGCTCAAATCTGTAATCTAGTCTAGCGATCTTCGATTTCAAGAGGAAACCCGGATTTCGACCACCCTAGTGTACAAGAATCACACTTGACAAAGTTGGGTTAGAATTGCACTACCTGCAGGCAAAATCCTGAAACGAGGTTTTTTCCCAAACATTTTTGCGATTTTTTATATACAAACCTCAACTCTCAACAGCGACCCCTAAAAATCTTAAAACTGTTTTATTTTTGCCAAAGAAATCGAATCAGGGAGTGTCCTCAGAAAAATAAAACACTTTGGATTATCAAATCACAAAATATTTTTGTTTCGTATAATGGATTTTTGAACTCAAATATGACCCCAGAAATGTTCGAAAAATATTTAAAATATTAAATCCAAAAAGGCGACCAGAATGGCAGAAATTTAACTTTGAGAATATAAATTTGGTAATAAAAAAAAAAATTGAATTATGATTTCAGTAACGAAAAGTAAAAAAATAATGCAAAAGCTTTAGGAGATTGATAATTAACAAAAGTTGATAAATCAGAAAGAAAATATTGCTAAAAATGGGAGTTGCAATAATCAGAAGTAGATTAAATTGTGTATAACCAAAAACATGATGAGATTTTTAAAAAGAGTAAATACATCTTTTGTGTGATTTGTGCCCTATAAATAAGAATGAAAATGGTGTAAGAGATTCAGATTAACGACGCTCTGCATAGGTTAAAGAGATTAGCTGTGAGCGAGTTCAGAACAAAATATTTCTAAGCGGGATTGATTTGCGAACATTTTCACGATAGGACTCATCCAGAACATTCGTTAGGTGGGACAAACAAACAGACAAGATTGCCGTAAATTTTATAATTTTTGGAGCAAAACAGTCAGTCCCCGGCAAAAAAGATATGCGTCGCATCTCGCGACGCCCGAGACCCCATTTGATTTTGCCGGGGCCGATGTTAAACTTTGAAGGTCCGTTTCGAGCTCCAGGGTGCTCCAAACTTCAATGTTATATATACCAAAAGATGCGCAAGGATCTTACCTACACGCCAGTGATGTTTTTGGTAAACGCATTGGTAGCCAAAGTGCCTCAAAAATAGACATAGCGCCAGCTCCTGTTACGTCCAATCAAGCTCATATTTGGGATTTGGGCTAAGTATGCCCACCGGAACAAAGCCCTGAATGCCCGCCAAAAAGTCATTTTTGTTACATCCTATTACCTACACACGCAAAATTACTCCACTGTATTTTGTTTTAGTATTCCTGTTATACAATTACTATCTTCTTGATTTTGCTTTCAACCTCGAAATTAGGTTTTTTTTTCACTAAAAGAGTTTTCATGTGTTCCACTAATAATTAACAAAACAAACGTTGGGTATTTTTCATATACCCCAAATGGGATACATTTGGTAAGAGACGCAATCATCTAGAAATTTATAAAATAAATAAAGATCCCTAATGTTGTCGGGACCGTGGTGTAGGAGTAAGCGTGGTTGCCTCTCACCCAATCGGCTTGGGTTCGATCCCAGACGGTCCCGGTGGCATTTTTCGAGACGAGATTTGCCTGATCACGCCTTCCGTCGGACGGGAAGTAAATGTTGGCCCCGGTCTAACCTAGAGGTTAGGTCGTTAGCTCAGTCCAGGTGTAGGAGTCGTCTCCCTGGGTCCTGCCTCGGTGGAGTCGCTGGTAGGCAGTTGGACTCACAATCCAAAGGTCGTCAGTTCGAATCCCGGGGTGGATGGAAGCTAAGGTGTAAAAAGAGGTTTGTAATTGCCTCAACAATCAAGTCTTCGGACACCTAGTTTCGAGTAGGAATCTCGCAATCGAGAACGCCAAGGCATTGCTGTAGAGCGAATTATTTGATTTTTTTTAATGTTATGAGAACGAGATTCCCATGTCGAACAAGCTCGTCATACAATATGGTATTGTATAGCGTTCATTTTTAACAACTTTTAGAACATTGAAAAATTCCCAAAAATAATGGTAAAAAGTTACAGCACTTTAGACAAAATATCTCTGATAAAATCATTATTATTATTATAGTTTATTATTGACACTTTACCATAATGTGGCATTCGTGTCATCTGATAAAATCGTTTTTTTACTAAAATATCTTAAACTTATTTATTTATTATTCCAATGATGATAGTTGATGAAAAATAATTATTGAAGAAGTTTCTGCTAAATCTCAAAAAGTTTTGATGTCTCATTTTACAAATTATAGTAAAAAACATTGAAAATATGGTAATTTTGGAAACAACTCGGAACTGCTAGGAGCCGTTTTGCCGAGCATTTTTCTAAAAAAAAGCGGCGGGCGCTCTAAAATTCTTTGTGTTAATATGGGTATCCGGCGCCGTCACTCCGTGCCATATTTTCATACACTTAGGAGCCCAGGGTGGCGAAGTCCTTGTAGATAAAAGGAAGACACTAGTGGTTGGTACTTGCAATGGTGGCCGAAAACTATAAGTCAACTTCGTTTTTTCTAAAAAAAATATTTGGTCTATTTGCCTATAAGTTATAAGCCTCTCCGAAAACCAGACATGAATTTCACCTATGTATTATATATTTAGCTAAAAAAATATTTCGAGCCTTTGCTATGACTAAAGTTATTTTTTTTTGCATCTTTGGATTGCCCTAGTTGCTAGTCTTCATGCAATTTTGGCCGCTGTCCTTATACGAATATCATGTGAAAACTTAAAAATTGAAAATCTCTTGATTTTTTTTTGTTGAATTGGCATGTTTTTCCGTAGTATACTTGATGTAGGCACATCACTATTATTTCAAGTGATGAATAGTTTATTTAGAAGAGAGCAAACAAGTTACTATCACAAACTTTGCAAAATATTTTTAATGTAGTTAGAATTACAAATTGTATGAAAGAGCTAAATCATAAAAAATGCCAAGAGAACAAATCCTCCACCCCCCCCCCCCCTGGTCCAATAATTATTTTCTACCTGACTCTGAATACTGGATTGTTCTAACAATTTTCTAAAACTTTACTGAAGGTATCCAATCAATCTGAAAATTTCTTTTCAAGATTTTTGATTTTCAAATTTTTACATGAAATTCAGGACATCGACCAAAATTGAATGAAAACTTGTAGGGGCAATCCAAATGTGCAAAAAAAAAATGAACTTTGGTCATAGAGAAGGCTCGAAATTTTTATTAGCTAAATATATAATACATAGGTGAAATTCATTTCTGACTTTCGGAGAGGATTGCTAACAACTTATAGGCAAAAAGACCAATTTTTTTTATTGAATAAATGCTCGGCAAATCGACTCCTAGCAGTTCCGAGTTGTTTCCAAAATTACCATATTTTCAATGTTTTTTACTATAATTTGTAAAATAAGACATCAAAACTTTTTTAGATTTTGCACAATTTTCTTCAATAATTATTTTCCACCAACTATCATTATTGGAATGATAAATAAATAAGTTTTAAGATGTTTTAGAACAAAAAACGATTTTATCAGAGATATTTTGTATAAAGTGCTGTAACTTATTGCCATTATTTTTGGGATTTTTAAATGTTCTAAAAGTTGTTCAAAATGATAAATTACACAACTTTGTCGAAGAGACCAAAGCTCTACGACCCTCTTGTAAAAAGTTAGATTTCAGCGCCACCTATGCGGTGAAGTTCGGAACTAAACATTGGTGCCAAAAGATGCGCACTACTAATACGAGCAACTTTGCCGAAGACACCAAAATTCCCAAAAATATTCCCGAGAAGATATTCATTTATTTCGTAAAATTTCGATTATTCCCCTCGTGCCCCGTGTGTAGAAGAACGATGGTGCAGCAGCGAACGAGAAACAATGACAAAGCAACCAGGCAAAACCATTTTTGCCACGCGGCTAGCAGTTATCACCGTTATGTCGGTTTCTCCTTTTTTTCGTACGTCCACTGCTGCACGTTCTGTCGCGTGGTCTGTTGGCGGCCGCGAGTTTTTCAAAAATATTTTTTTCATGCGTTTAGTGCTCCAATATTTTTCGAGAAAACTATCAATGTTATGGTATCATAAGAATCGTAAGAACTTGCTCTTTCCTATCATGTTTTCCTATTTGCGAAAAAGTGACCCCAGTCAGAGTTATCGCGGTGGGAACAAACCAAAACGGGGGCAGACGGTCTACGAAGTTTTCACAAATCGACTCATTGTGAATTCACAAGAAAAAAAAAATTTGGACTACGCTCTGCCACTCTGGACCTCCACGTTAAAATTTGGATTGTGCCTTTTCGAGATATTTAAGTTTAAATTTGCATCTTTGCTACCTTAAAATTGCTATAACTTTTGACCTTTAAGTCCAAATTGACTTGTCAAAAAATAAAAATGTTCGGTTTTTAAAGCTTTAAAAGTGTTTCGAAGATTACTTTTCTCTAAAACTATACCTAAATTGCCATGTTCAAAAAACTATTTTTTGAAGTTTTATCCAGATGCTTTCTATAAATTTGGTCGTAGAAGGTGTAGATTACGAGTCAAAATTTTGATGTCTTCGACAAAGTTGCTTGAATTGGCAGTGCGTGGCCGAATGGTTACGCTGTCCGCTTTGTAAGCGGATGATTATGGGTTCGATTCCCATCTGCTCCAGCCTTCCATCGGATGAGGAAGTAAAATGTCGGTCCCGGTCTTGGTTGTTAGGCCGTTAAGTCATTCCAGGTGTAGGAGTCGTCTCAATGCCATAAGTACAAACAACACACCAAACCAAGCCTACTCCGGTGGAATCGCTGGCGGCGGTTGGACTCACAATCCGAAGGTCGTCAGTTCAAACACTGGGGTGGAAGGTTCCTTGGAGTAGAAAGAGGTTTGGGTGCTCTCGCCAGAAACTTGCAATAGAGACCACAAAAGACCCGGGGGTCGTTAATGTGGATGGTTTGTTTTTGTTTTTGTTTTTGTTGCTTGAATTGGCAAATCCAACAACTTTCTAGAAGACAAAAAAAATCCAATAAATATTCCTGAAAAGTTAGATTTTCAAAATCACCCTAATCGTGAACCACCCTAATTATCAACAAAACCACAAGTTACCCCTTTTATTTGCAACAACTCTTCTGAAGACACCAAAGCTCCAAAACTTCACCATTTTTCGGAAAATCCATTTTCCACTAAATTTTGCGATCTTTGAACTAATTTAGAATGCTAGGCCTGTGAGTAAAATCGGTCAACATTTACCCATTGGTACTCAAAAGTGAAGTTTGTATGGGAAAAATCGGAAAAATGAATGAAACACCCAATTTTCTTAAGGTTTGGTCTGCACGGTGCGCTGGCTGTTGCTCAAAATTGTCACAGATGTTTAAAATAACCCTCAAACTCGTTGCTTGCTTGTGGACCGTGGGTAATTTTTTCTGGGCTTTTTGAATTTTAGGACAGCTATTGAAATTAGACCGTCTTCTGTCAACTATCAAATTAGAAAAAATGTATTACACAATTTTAATTCAATTTTTGCAGGACTGCGAACCTAGTACAAAGAAAAAAAATGATGGTAATATTCATCAGGAAATGGTGACAGATTTTGTGGCAAAAAAAAATGATTAATTTTATCCCAGAAAATGATGAATATTCATCAGGTTCACATTTTTACACATTTTTTATGTAATTTTACTCAAAAAAGAGGTAATATTCAAGCTACTAAATTTTCAACATTCCAAAATTCAACTTTTTTTTTCTGTGTAGCTTTTGACGATTTTTTGATTTAAGATTCTTAAATAAAAGTAATTCAGACACCAGCTTTGGAGATTTATGGCCTATCTACAATCAACTTATCTTAAGTTGTTACCCAATCACCAAGATTGGTCTAAGCTTGCTGCGATGTTTTGGCAACAATTTATTGACTATGTTGGCAGAGTCATAAATGATAGCTACGTTAACCGATTGTAGATAATCCATCATACTAAAGATCCGACTCCAATAACAACCCTCATATAAAGTTATTGAAAATTAGTTGACCTTGACCGATCTCTGCAAATTTTGCAACTCCAGCAAAAATGTCTTAAATACATGTTGATTTCTTTGTTATATTTTAACTGAAATTAATATTTTCTTAAAATTTAATTTTAAGTTTGATACTTAAGTTCCACTAAAAAAACAAAAACATACGTTCACAACCACACCCAAACCTGACCGGCTTCTGCTCGCGTATACGTATACGCGCACGTTATCCGCGTCCATAAATCTCTTCACACTTTGATGCGCGACGAATTTGAATTTTCACAGTTGATGCAAAAATTTGTTCGGCAGGATTTTTCCGTCCGGTGGCCAGACCGAGACTCCCCGGTTGGCCTTTGACTACATAAAATTTTTCACGCCATTTGATTTGTTTTGATTTGTCTCTTTTTTATCGGTGCAAGCCGGAGCGAACTGATGAATAGTCGGATTTTTGTTTTTTTATTTTGTTTTCTGTTTTGGTGTTTTATGTTTCGGATGTGCGAGGGAACCGCTAAAAATGTGTATCTGAGAAATGGCACATTTATTGGGTGTTTCTAGTTATGAACGTTTTGTCACCCCTCTGGGGTTGATTTGATTTATGAGTGACAGGAGCAAATTTGAGATTTTTAGTAGCGAGGTTTGTTGGGGTTTTTTGTCTTGTCCGTCGGATGATCGTTAAGAGTAAAAAAGTATTGATCTGGCATTTTAGACTCCCCTATAGAACATTAATTGCTTTTAAATTAGAACTAATTTGGCATTGAAACAGTCATCTTACGTTTTTGTCAATGTTTCGATGATTTCAAAAATGTTCGATTGCAGGACAACAAAATTTTGCTGTAAATTTTCAAATTTGTCATTTTGACTACAACACAAAGCTACCAAGCAAAAAAGATGTCCGAACTATTTCCCCTCTCAATTCCTCTTGGAGATGACCACGGTTGGTGGCGGCTGGCGTGGCCCATCGACCGGAGGGAGGAACCACACCACATCAGCCGAGCTCACCACCCAGCCAGCCGTCTGAGAACGGAAGCATATGGTTTCACAGTTCAGGGTGGCGGCCGGTCGGTCTTTACTGTTTCAGGGCGTCATCGTATCACATTAGCGCCACCATTCGCGCCGCCATTCTCGGCTCGACTTTTTTTTTCCACTTTGATGTGAAAATCGTATTCCGTTGAGTGTTTTTTTTTCAACTTTTTTTTTTCAGAGCAATCGATGGAATGTACTCTTTTTTTTCCTTCTTTCCCGTACTATATTCCTCTTCTATCTGTTTCATCCATCGCTAATGGCACTACTCGATTATTTAGGGCTTAGGAAACATCATTACAGGGCAAAAGTGGCAAATGAAGTGTTGCATAACAGAAAAATAAAACTGAGTGAGAAAAAGAGCGCTAAACTCCCCGGGAGGTCCCCCAACCCAGCAAGGTCCAATTTAAATCTTACGCCGAATGCAAATTGTAAAGCAATTAGAACCGCCACGTTCGAGTCTTTCCCCACCGGTTGTCATGAAGAGAGAACTTGGCCCCTGAAGTTGATGGTATACTGTCACAGCACACCCCTTTTGTTTGGTGAAATGCACCCGTGCATGGAGCCGTGAAGGAAGACACAGTCACAGTGCTAGGACAGGACATCAAGAGCAGAAGAAAACCGACAGGATTTGGCGATGTCCTGGTAATGAACGCGGGAGAAACGATTTGCCGATGAGGCCTTTTCTGAAAATGGATAGCGGGATAAAACAAAAAAAACATTTAAGAAAGAGCATGAAGAGTAAAAGCAAAAAGCAAAAAGCAAAAAGCAAAAAGCAAAAAGCAAAAAGCAAAAAGCAAAAAGCAAAAAGCAAAAAGCAAAAAGCAAAAAGCAAAAAGCAAAAAGCAAAAAGCAAAAAGCAAAAAGCAAAAAGCAAAAAGCAAAAAGCAAAAAGCAAAAAGCAAAAGCAAAAGCAAAAAGCAAAAGCAAAAGCAAAAAGCAAAAGCAAAAGCAAAAAGCAAAAGCAAAAGCAAAAGCAAAAGCAAAAAGCAAAAGCAAAAGCAAAAGCAAAAAGCAAAAAGCAAAAGCAAAAAGCAAAAGCAAAAGCAAAAGCAAAAGCAAAAACAAAAAGCAAAAGCAAAAAGCAAAAAGCAAAAAGCAAAAAGCAAAAAGCAAAAAGCAAAAAGCAAAAAGCAAAAAGCAAAAAGCAAAAAGCAAAAAGCAAAAAGCAAAAAGCAAAAAGCAAAAAGCAAAAAGCAAAAAGCAAATTCCTACTGTTTAAATTCGAACCGCTGTGCACTTTTCCAGTCCATCCCAGGACACACACCCCACGCAGTGCCCGTGACGGCGTCGTTCGTCACTGCCGATGATTATGACGTCGTCGCGACGCATCTCTCACTGTGATAAACGCACGACGATTCCAAAATGACACTTTCACAGCAGCAGCTTGATGAAGACGCGACTTGTTTTGTTGCTCATTGTAGCGTGTCACGTGGTGATCGTCCCCTCTCCAGCTTGGTGAGGGGACCATAATTCGCGCATCATTTACTTCCGTCTCTGCATTGCGTGAGGCGCGGCGCGAAATTAGAACTGACGGCGGCGTCTGGCGTAAAGCGTTTGGGATGCAAACGGTTCACAAACGACGACGCCCCAGTCATAGTCACTGACAGTTTGATGCTGCTACTGAGGAATGTTCAACGGAAGTGGGCAGGAATTTCTTTGATGAGCTGATTCTGCTGACGCTGGTGGAAAACGATTTAGGTGGTCTCAGGGGAGAAAAACCAATTGTTTTTGGAATAATTGCTACTGTCAGATTTGAGAAATAAGAGGATTTCAAAATTCACTTGATTCAAGATTTATATACAATTTCTTGTTTTTAGGTCAATTATTTTACTCTTATTTGTTATGAAATCTGTCATTTGGTATTTCATATATATCTATCATATCAATAACCATAAACTATGTTTCTCCATTCCCATCCTTCTGGTTTGCAATAAACTTCATCGTTCGTGTTTATTCAACTCCAACTGATTGCATCCAATTACGCCGCGCGTGCAAACAGAACCTCGCACTGAAGTTGTAGTACATTAATCAACTCCCAGCAAGATCGATTAACTCATAACAAACATCAACTAAACCGTCGACATTTTCCGTTCGCTTAAACACACCGCTTAAGTCAGGTAGGCGTGCATAATCCAGTTTGCATGTCATCTCTCTTACAGTCCCCATCTCTCTCTCTCCCTTGAACTAAAGTAGTGCCGACTGCACCGAAAGTCGATCATTACGATCGGGAAGTCATGCGCGCAAGATCGCATGCTCACGCCAAAGACCAAGACCAAGACTAGAGGAGGCGAAATCTGCGCGCGAATCTTTGCGCACCACCGCGAAGAGATGGCTGCCTTATAGCAGCACACTAAGTGCGCGTGGCGTGTTGTTTTAGTGCGCCGCCGCCGCCGTCAACTGTTGCTGCTGCCGTTTTGTAATCGCAAGGGGTGCGTAGGTTTGGTCATAACATGACAACATCTTCGGGCGGAGTAGTGAGCAGTTCAAGAATAATCAAGGGAGACTGGGGCGGCGTTTGAATAAAAATTAGTTTGTTTAAGGAAAAATGTGAGCTACTTGGTAATTTAATTCTATGGTTTTGCCTTTCTTACAAAAGAATGGTTCAAGGTTTGCTTTTGGAAAAACGCTTTTCTTAGAAATCTTAAAAAAATCGTGCACGGTGAGGATTCGTCCCAGAAAGAAATCCTATTACTAAACTGAAGGTTTAGTTGCGCTCTTTCGATTGAATTTTGGCCCGAAACCCGGAACTCAAAGTCTGATTTTTGAGAGCTATTTTTCTGAAATACTTGAGCGATGTCTGTATCCGCTTTTAAAAAATTGTGTCTTCCATCATTAGAAAACCGCTCGTAAAACCCACAATTTTTATATTTCAGAGCTGTAGTCGTGAGGTCGGAGACGAACATTTTATTTTTTTGATTCACAATTTTCGGCCAGCAAATCGACGTCGTCGTGCTATCTTGTCGCACACGCCATTTTGACGTTCCGAGAAAAACGCGTTTTAATGTTTGACCTTGAATATACAAAAACGAGAGCACGCAATGTAAACAATAACAAACACGTTTTGTTTGGCTGACCATTCTGTGCATTGTCCCGAAGTTTGGTTGAAGTTTGTTGCTGGAGCCCCGAGTTATAATTACAAATGTTTACGGTAGTCTAGCTTGTACGTGCGACAAACGCATCCTGACTTTCTTGGCCTGAAATCCCTTTGGCCTTTTGTCGCACTTACATCAATTTTCATGGAGTGACAAGATAGCACGACAAGATTGAAACTATTTTCATATGTAAAGTGACAAAAATGCACGGAGTTTTTTCGGTTTTTGTTGAATATCTCAGGATTGAAATCGAATTTTGGGGATCTGTGAAGGTCAAAAGGTGAGGCATTGTGAGCTGCACAAAATGGCGTTCTTAACTCAATTTGGCCCAAAATGCACGTACGACAAGTTAGCACGATGGCGACGAAATGTGGTCAAAGCCATTTTAGAGGTATGTTTTGAACTATTTTACAGATAACACTATCACATTAAAAGAATTCAGTTTCAAACAAAAAGCCATTCGAAAACATGAGCCATGAACTGCTTGGGCCCAAAATTTGAAGCTTTTCCAAAATGTATTTCCAGAGATATAGCCATATTAGTTAAGTCTTATTTTTACCCAATTTTTTTCTATTAAATTTTTGGTTTTTTACAAAATCATCTACTGAACATCAAATTCAAAGTCCCGACTCGTTCTCGCTCGAAAGATCGACAAGTCGTCAAGTAGAAGCATAAACGCCAGCACATTTACGCTGCACGTCAAAGTGTGCTTTCTGGCTTCTCATAATAGGTCGGCAAAGTGCAATACCGATATATATTTTTTTCAAGTTAATCATAGACCAACATTAAAGACTGAGCACCCTTTATTTTTTTTCTAATAATCAATCCAATCCGGGTCCGTTGGTTTAAGGGGTTAGCGTGGTAGCCTCCAAACCCCAGTATGGCCTGGGTTCAATCCCAGACGGACCCGATGGCATTTTTCGAGACGAGATTTACCTGACCACGCCTTCTATCGGATGGGGAAGTAAAACGTCGGTCCATCAGCGTAAACGAGGTTTTGGGTGACTCACCACACATAACCTTCGGACGCCTAGAAATGAGAGACCACAAAAGACCCGGGGGTCGTTAAAGTGGATTACTTTGCTTTGGCTTCAGGAATTGATCAAAAAGTATGTCAATAATATCCGTAGTTTTAAAGACATTAAAATAAGGTAAGAAAAATGTGATAAAATAAATGAACAGTTTGATAAGACCAATTGTACAAAAAAATCAACGTCAATAATATATATAAGCGCTACTTCGATGAACGGATCAAAATTTATAATGATATCGTCAACAACATTGTCATGAGATGTTTCACCAAATATTGACTGATCAAAACTTTTACGATTGTGTTTCTTTACAGAGAAAATCTGCAAATTAAATGAAAAAAATTATTCATCCTAGCAGAGATACATGACTTTCCCTAATTTGTTTATTAGGGAGAAGTTCTAATTATAAATAAAATCATATGCATGGAGTAGATGCATTTATCGGAAATTATGTGTCTAAAATTTACCTATCGCACGGAGGTTCTCAATACAAACACTAACAGTTATTAAGGGGTTAAATACATGTAGAAAATTCCAAAATTTCATGTTCAAGCAAATTCACTAAACTCACTAAAAAGATGATTTTTAATCACTCCTGAAAGTTGCATGAAGATATTTCGTGACTGAACTGAGTAAGAGACGATTTAAGTTCACAACTTTGCCATGCGCAAAGCGAACTGTCAAACTTTGAGAACGTTTTTCTCTAAACACCGAGTTGATTTACGGGTGCCATGACATCTCGAGATGGGATAGACCAAATTGGCTGAAACTTGGGGTGAAGACAAGACAAGACCCAAGACATAACCCGTGTGCATTTTTAAATTACGATTTTTTTTAAATACAAAAATCAAAAACTGACGATTTTTTATATGAATACATACAAATATTTTTATCTTTTTTTAAAATTAAGTTTTTTGAAAATCGGCCTTCGTCATGCACACAGGACCAGTTTAACGAGTCTTCACCAAAATTTTGAATCGATTTGGTCGAAGCAGTGTTATCTCGTGGCACCCGTTTTTTGAAACTGCTTACTTAAAGTAGCTTTATCTCGGCAATGGTACATCCAAATGTCTTCATATTTATTTTGTTAATAGATGAAAATGTACATTTGAATGCTCTGCAAAAAGATTTTGAAAAAAATTTAAGTGTGTGCTCATACCAACCTCTGACTTTTTTGACGATTTACATGTATGTAACCCCTTAAAAAAATAATCTAGAAATAAAAATTAAGGTGTCATTGCTAATCGCGCAAATTCTGGAAAATTTTAACAAATAGAAAAAAATATAATTCTGAAGACTACAAATATTTTTCAAAGTTTATGCCGAAAAAAAGTAAAAAAATACTGAAAAATAGATTGGAAATAGACGTCTTATCAAAAGAAAACTATCTAAAATGCATTTTGCAGCCTTGAGAATCTAGTTTGTTCAACAATATGTTGAATTGATATGAAATTATAATGTTTTTTTTAATCAAAAATCAAATCAAATCTAATTATTCGCTCTACAGCATTGGCCTTGGCGAGATTCCTACTCGAAACTAGGTGTTCGAAGGCTTGATTGTTGAGGCAAATACTTTAAATTAAATTTTAAAAAATAATTTACAAAAATGCAAATCCTAAACGGAGAAAAAGATAAATATTGTTTCTCAGCAAAGGGACCATTCATAAATTACGTGGAGATCTGTGGGGGAGGGGGGTCATCGATTGTCCACGCTCCATTCAAAAAATATTTGTTTTGTATGAAAAATGTCCACCAGGAGGGGGGGGGGTCTGAGATTTCACACAAAGTGTCCAAGTGGTTTATGGATGGTCTCTTTGCTGAAAGCCATGCCATGCCAAAATAAAATATTTACCTTTTTCTTCGTTTGAATTTGCTTTGTTTTTAATATATTTTGACAATTTTAACAAATTTCTTAAATCAGTTGCAAAGTAACCGCCGACCTTACAAGTCGCATTCTCAACGCCAGTCCGCAGTTTGTGTGCGCGTCGCCGCTTTTTTTAAAATGTGCACCGTAGACAAAAACAGTGTGGTTCTGGACTTTTGTCAACTCCAAAACCAACCAAGCCCAAAGCTTGTAAAAAAACTTCTCGCAGACCTTCAAGTAAACCAAGAAAACTTGCGAGCATTGCAATTATGCAATAGAAGAAGAATAGCCGTGCTGCAGTTCGCCGACTCAGCAATGGCCTCGTCCATCATCGACAAACCTCTGGTATATCAGGGTTGCAAAATCCCGATTTACCTGGACAACAACGCTACGGAAGTTCGTGTGCTTGACCTACCTCTAGGCATAAGCAATGATGACGTAGTCAAAGTGATGAGTAAATACGGCGAAGTTTTGACCATCACCAACGACCGCTGGATTAACTTCTTCCCAGGAATCCCAAATGGAGTTCGGACCCTGCGGATGTTGCTGAAACAGCCAACGCCGAAATCAATTACTGTATACAATGCTGCTGCAACAGTGACGATTATAGGCAAAAAATCGCTTTGCAAACTCAAAGCAAAGAACAAAAAATGTGCGGATTCGAGTAAAAAGGTGGACCAAAAAAGCAGTACACAACCGATTGAACCCGAGTCAAGCAGCAGCAGCAGTAAAAGTAACAACAGTAAACCAGAACAAAATGCAATGGAAACAAGTGAAATTGACGAAGAAGACAACGATGGATTCGAGACCGTGCTTTCTAAGCACACCCGCCGCCGAAAGCGCTTACAGGCATATTTGGACGCGGATGACGAATTGACAACAAAACGAAGAGAGATGGCTGCAGAAGAAACAACAGATGAAGAAGATGAAGATGTCATAAAAGCAAAATATTATAAGAAAAAGTGTTGTGAGATAACTTCTAAATCCCTGGAAGAAGAGGACGAAGAAAAACTTGAAGAACTTGATAATTCACTCTCTAAATATTCCGCTAAATATTTGAAACATAGACAGAAATCGTTAGAAAAAAGGCATGGTAATAATTATTGAAGTGATTTTAAACTCTGTAATCTTTCCTCTTTCACTATCCACCTTGAAGAGATGAATGCACAATAGTGTAAAGTCTCTATAATAAAAAAAAAAAATCTTAGATCAGTGTTGACACCGGATGGCTGAATCATAATTTTTTCTGTTGAAAATTCTGCAAAATTTCAGTAGCTGTCAGTTCATGGATCGTCCAGTAGTTGAGCAATAAATTAAAATTTATGTTTAAAAAAAGTTTCTATTTTCTAACTTTAATAAATATCTTACTGAATTAGTTATGTGATTTGATTATTTTTCCTTTAACGAGAAAAACAATTAGTATGCAATAGAGGTGGGCAAAATTGCTCTTTTTTAGGAGCCGCTCTTTTACAATTTTTTTCTGAAAAGGCTATTTTAAAGAATGGTGTGATTTTTGAGGATTTTTTATTTGAATTTTTAAATAATTTTTAAAAAGAATTTAAAACGACAGAATTCGCTTGAAAATCTTAGGTCTTGGCAGTCTCTTTGTCATGAAACATTCAAATAATTTTGAGAAAATTGTTTTTAATTTCACCAAATTGCGTTGATTTCTGCTCAAATTATACAAATGTTTATATTTTATTTTGAGAAATATTCTATAGCTATTTTAAAATATATTTTAATCGATAAAGTAAAGTATTTTTTTCCAAGATTGTACGAAATATGTCGAATCAGCTCTCAAAACTTCGGAAAAATCCTCTCTTTAATCTCTCATTTTTACCATAAAGTACCATCATCAGTGATGACATTGGGTCTAGGGAGTGAGATTGAGTCATACAAATTTGAGCATTTTTGCTATGATCAAATTTTAGCTCCCAGACCCAATGCCACCCCTGATGACGGTACTTAAAAGTACACAGTGAGACAATTTTACATATTAGCACATTTTCGTGTCTCAAAAACTAACAAAAACACTATAATTTGCTGTTCGTTAATTCGCTCTTTTTAGTGAACCAGTTCTTTGAGCGGCTCGCTCGTTTTTGCCCACCTATAGTATGCAACAATATTAAAATTAGTCAGAAATAAAATTTGGTGATTATTTGATGGTATATAGTATATCTAGTAATGTAATTATTTGCTCAAAAATACTTATTTAGTTGAACACTGATTTTGTCAAAGTGATTTTTAATAATCTTATCCAATTTTCTCTATAAATTCATCTGCCGATATTCAACTGGCCAAGGGTAGGACGTGTCGCGAGACAACCATCCATTAACCAAAGATCGTTGACGACTCTGCCGGGTTGTGGTCCGTCGGGTGGAATCTGCGCCGCGCCATGAGTAATTTACGACGACCCCCGGTTGAATGCGGGAGACCAGCAGGGTGGTGGTGTCGTTACGGTGGTTTTAAATTTAGAAGCGCCAATTGGAGGAAAAAAGAGTTACTCCTACTAGAGAGAGCAAAGCAGCAGCTAAGGCGGTATGATTTATGCGCGTATGGGTTATAAGTGGTGACGCCGCGCCAGCTTGGTCATGGCAAGTGGGATTTGGGCGGTCTGAACATTAATTGGTGTCTCCTCCCCTGGTTTTTTGACGGTGGTTAGTAGTTGCTGCCGGTGACTTCAAAAAACCATACGCAGCACAAATGGATTGAGTGACATAGTTTCGGAAAGAAGCGACTTGAAGAAAATATGCATTCATAAGCAATTTTTGGGTTTAGAGAAGAATGTGAAATTAAATAGTGACATTTCTAAAATACTTTTAAAGCATTAAATTTTCATAATATCTTGTATCCCAGCATACGTAACTTCTGGTCAAATGTCCAATAATTTGTTCCCTCAAAATTTCCCAACGGACATCAACCGCAACCCAACGCAAGAGGGGGAAGAAACCATAACCGCAAAAGGTAATGACACTTATAAATTTTCCGTTTTGTTCCCTGAAACCGATCTAGCTCGCTTTACCGGCTATTCTGACGGCGGCGTCAACTTGTCAGATGGGCTGAGCTTCCGAGTTTAGCTTTCGGCTTCATCCGGCGCGCCGACCGTGGTGGGAAGTACGGACAAATTGAATTACGACAGCACAATGGCTCTAATCCACCGAGACATCCCCTGCCGGCGCTAGTGGGTTAAACTAAAAGCAACACCAACATTACACACACGTACACACCAAACGGTTAATGGGAATTAGTGCATGTTGCCACCAGGTTATTATTACCGGCGCGCGGTTGCAAAAGGTGATGATCACTTAAGCCTGCGCCGCGCTCAAGACCTTGGCCATGAAAGCTTGACTGTGACGTGTCGTGTCGTTTGAAGGGGAGGGGGATAAAAAGCATTTACGCGTAATTTTTTGTTCCATTTCTAGACGGAATCAAAACCTGTAAGTTGATACCACAGCCACGCAATGTCGGTGGAATGAGGGAGCAACTGTCCGTTGGAAATTGTTTCCCAGCAGAAAAGGCAACGTCCTCGAAAGGGTGGTGATAACCCTCTATTGACACGATTCTTATGCCCAGTGGTTTTGGATTCATATGTTTTCAATATATCTAACTTGACGATTTCAATTTTCAATTTGGTTTTATTGGTGAATTATCAATATACAATAAGTTCTTTTGAAATACATAACAGAGTTTTGGAGTTCCTTTCAGCTGTGTGTTACATCATAATCCATTTTGGAACAATTGTTGCTTGTAGTTAAGGGGTTACCGAAAGTAAGAAAAAGATAAGAAAAAAAACTTACTAAAATTGCAAGGGAAAGGGGATAGAAATAGAAAGCTTAAAACTAGATCACAATTTTTATCCTTTATAGATGTGCTTGATCATCAGCTCCCCGAGGGCCAGAAATTGCTCCGCCTTGTTACGGCAGGTCCGAAACCGCGTCATCATCTCCCCCGCGAGAGCAAAGAACTCCGGCAGGGTGAAGAGATCTTCCGCGGTGACTCCTTGCTGGGTCGCATCGCCGCTACCGGCAGCGACCACGCTCGCAAACGACCGCCCCCATCCAGGAGGGAACGCTGGGTTGTCCGCTGGAACCGTACGCTGGCCAGCTGCAGGAACGGCTGCGCTCGTACTTCGCTGAGGAGGATGGGACGCTGCTGCTTTCTTCTTCCTCTTTTCCTGCTCCTCGAGGTAGGACTTCCGCGCGACGCATCCGCGGTAATTACCGGTATGGTTACCGCCGCAGTTCGCGCACTTGATGCGCGCCTTGGTTTGCTCTGCCTTGTCCCCAGGTCCGCCTTGCACGGCAGTGCACGCCTCAGAGAGGTGTGTTTCACCGCACTTCACACAGCGGGGCGGGAGGTTGCAGTTCCGCGAGCCGTGGCCGAATTTCTGGCAACGGTGGCATTGTGCTGCGTCCGACGGGTTCTTTGAGTAGAACCGCCAGTTTACCCAAAAACCGTCCAACGCCTTAGTCCGCCGCAGGTCTTGAAGTTTGACGGTGCCGCGGTCGAAGTACAACAGGTACAGTGTGTGTGTACCTGTGACTGTTGTCTTCCGCGAGAGGACTTTTATGTCTCGCGGCGTTATTCCGACACCCGAGTGGTGCTCCTTGAGGACGGAGGTCGGGCGGTCTTGGTACCCCTGCAAGACGATCTTAACAGCGGTCTTCTGCACGGGGTCGAATGTGTAGAATTTGAAGTTTTTACGCTTCAATTTCTCCACAACCAGGTCGAAGTTCTTTTGGTCAAATGTGAACACTTGCACTGACGATTTACCTATTTTGAGGCAGTACACGAGGCCTTCCAGCTGCTCGTCAACATCGTCCGCCAACGTGTCCAAAACGAAAATTGGTGGTGGTCGTCGTTCCTTTGGAGTAATTACTTTTTTTGGCGAAATCACTTTCTTCCGTGTACGACCATCGTCGTCGTCGTCGTCGGTGGTGCTACCGTCGGTGTTGTTGTTGTTGTTTTCCTCGTCACTCAGTCTCGCGAACTTGTTACTGGTGGGAATGTTGGCGGATGTTGAAGCGCCATCGGTCGACGGATTGCCGGAAGTAGCTGAACGGAGCCTAATAGGGCTGCGATCCTGGACGCGGTAATTAGCGTGTAATAATTTCGGGTCGAATCCTTTGGCGCACACACTCCCCGGCGCGATGGCGGACGACGCGGCGTTGGGTTGTTTACCTTTTGCACACGGCCGGTAGACGAACTTCGCGGGTTTTCGAGGCCGCACTCGAACTGCCACGGCCACGGCCGGCCCTTGGCATGCTGCAGGAGCAAACTCGCGGCTAATCCCGGTAAATTACGGCGAAAAATTTCGAAAAAACGATGGAGCACTGAGCACTTGACTGCTACTTGCACTCGTGCGTACGCGGAGGTGGCTTGACGATTTCTTTTCCGCCGATACTGTATATCTTTTTGCGATACTGTATTTTTTTTGTCAATCCCAGACATGCAAAATATGATTCTAATTGCAGGAAAATGCATTTCAAATAAACATATACTTTGAAAAATATTTTCACAAAATACCGCATTTTTTCAAAATACTCAAATTGTCAAAATTTGCAATATGGGTATCAAATGAAGCGAAATGTTGTCTGCTTTAATAACTTTAATAGAGTTTGTTTTTGTTGAAAACTGAAATTTTCACATTTTTTTTAAATCTGAGTTTTTTTTTGAAAAATATAGTATTGTGTGATTTTTTTTGATTTAAAAAAAAGTGAAATAGTATACAAAATTGTGCTTCGCCCCCCTCTCAACTGCTCACGTAGTTGATAAATTCCCAATGCCCACATTTCAAATTATGAAAATTTAAGTACATTAAAAAACACTGTATTTTGTGAATTTTAAATATTTTCAAAAAAAAATTAATAAGGTGAAAAAGCATACAAAGTTTCGTTTCGTTTGATATCCTTATTGCAATTTTTCGGAAATTGGGGTATTTTCGAAAAATACAGAATTTTATAAGAATTCTAGTTTTACCCAAAAAAAACTCTAAAAATTGTTTTTTTTTTTGAAAAATATAGATTTTTTTATTTTTTTTAAAAGAAATATAAAAAGTGGAGAAGCATACCAAATTTTGCTTAACTTAACTTTAAACTGCTCACGTAGTTTATGGATGGCCCCGTATCCACAATTAAAATTGTGAAAATTTTAGTACATTCGAATAAATACGGTATTTTTTGAAAATTTAATTATTTTCATTTTTTAAATAAGGTTAAAGCATACAAAATTTTGATTCGTTTGATATCCATATTGTAATTTTAGGAAATTTGGGGTTTTTCGAGAAATACAGTATTTTGTGAAAATTCTAGTTTAAACAAAAAAAAAACTATAGTAAATGAAGTTTTTTTTGAAAAATACAGTATTTTGTGAAGTTTTATTGTTTTTCTTTTCAAAAAAAAAAATATAAAAAGTGTAAAACATACAAAATTAAGCTTCGCCTCAACTGTTCACGTAGTTTATGAATGGCCTCATATCCACATTACAATTACGGTATTTTGTGAAAATTTGCATAGGGACCATCCATAAACCACGTGGACACTTTAGGGGGAGGGGGGGTGGGGGGTTGAGATTCCCAAAAAAGTGTCCACGTGGTTTATGGATGGTCCCATATTTAAAAAAAAATAATAAGGTGAATAAGCATACAAAATTTTGCTTCGTTTTGTATCCATATTGCAATATTGAGAAATTTGGGTTTTTTTTTCGGAAAATATAGTATTTTGTGAAAACTATAGTTTTAACAAAAAATTCAGAATGAAGTGAAAACGCATACAAAATTTCGTTTCGTTTGATACCCATGTTCCAAAATTTGAAAGCTTAGTTTTTTCGAAAAATACAGTGTTTTGTGAAAAATTTAGTAAAACTATAAAAAAGTGAAACCGCATACAAAATTTCGCCTCGATTGATACCCATAGTGCAAATTATGAAATTTTGTGAACTTTCGAAAAAAATATGGTATTTTGTGAACAAATTTTAATATTTCTACTTGATACTTACAACATTTTCAAAAAAATATATTCTTGGTGAATGCATTGGGGTAATTCTCTACCAACTCACACGAAATCGGGAAAAGTTGCCCCGACCCCTCTTCGATTTGCGTAAAACTTTGTCCTAAGGGGTAACTTTTGTCCCTGATCACGAATCCGAGGTCCGTTTTTTTATATCTCGTGACGGAGGGGCGGTACGACCCCTTCCATTCTTGAACATGCGAAAAAAGAGGTGTTTTTCAATAATTTGCAGCCTGAAACGGTGATGAGATAGAAATTTTGTGTCAAAGGGACTTTTATGTAAAATTAGACGCCCGATTTGATGGCGTACTCAGAATTCCGAAAAACGTATTTTCATCGAAAAAACACTAAAAAGTTTTAAAATTCTCCCATTTTCCGTTACTCGACTGTAAAAATTTTGGAACATGTCATTTTATGGGAAATTTAATGTACTTTTCGAATCTACATTGACCCAGAAGGGTCATTTTTCATTTAGAACAAAATTTTTCATTTTAAAATTTCGTGTTTTTTCTAACTTTGCAGGGTTATTTTTTAGAGTGTAACAATGTTCTACAAAGTTGTAGAGCAGACAATTACAAAAAAATTGATATATTGACATAAGGAGTTTGCTTATAAACATCACGAGTTATCGCGATTTTACGAAAAAAAGTTTTGAAAAAGTTACTTTTTGCGTTTCTCTTTGTTTCGTCGTCCGTGTCTGTCGCGGGTGACAATCAACGGCCATGATCGATGACGACCAACTTTTCAAAACTTTTTTTCGTAAAATCGCGATAACTCGTGATGTTTATAAGCAAACCCCTAATGTCTATATATCAAAATTTTTGTAATTGTCTGCTCTACAATAATTATTTTCACTAAACGTTTTTCAAAATTTTGAATACATCTTTCAATGTTTTCGATAAAAGAACACGATCAAATTTTATTCATCACCGTTCGAAATATTGAAAAATTTCTCATTTTCGCTGTGAAAAATGGAAGGGGTCGTACCGCCCCTCCGTCACGAGATATCAAAAAACGGACCCCGGATTCGTGATCAGGGACAAAAGTTACCTCTTAGGACAAAGTTTCACGCAAATCGAAAAGGGGTTGGGGCAACTGCTGTGTGAGTTGGCGGAGAATTACCCATTGAAAATTGATACGGTTGAATTAAGTCGATTTTAGAAAAAAATAAAAAATAAGATTGAGTTATGGTCCATTATCGGTGATAAGATTATCGAAGATAGAATTATCGAAATAACGATAACGATAACGATAGAATTATCGAGCCTTTATAATTGTATCGTTACCAACCTTGTAAAACATGCTTTCAACATGATATCAGTTATAAAAAATATTGCAAATTATTGTAGGATTTATGAAGATGTTCACAATTACTTATTTTTTTAACCTCGCTCTTTAAACAGAAACAAACTACGCGTTTTACATTTTAACCATTTACTTTCATTTTTTCATAAAAAATTTCCATTCATCTGCTATTTTTACCCTGACATTTTGGATCATTTCAAGGGGAGTTATTCTTTTCTTTCCAAATTTCATTTTAATTTAAGAGCTAATTTTTGGTTTAAAAAAAAGGTAATTTTTGGTGTACAAAAAATTTAGTTTCTTGAAAAATATTATCATAAGAATAGAAAAATAAAAAAATATGAATAATGAAATATCAAGTCATAGTTTCAGCATTTGCAAAAATATTGTTTAAAAATGCATTTTACACTGCAATCATTAGTTTTAAAAAAATGTAAGATTGGACGAAAACAAAAATTTCAGCAAAACAAAATTTTAGTAGTGATCATCGAAAATTTTATAAAATTAAAAAGATTTTTTAATTAACCCAAACATATTAAACATGATTCTAAACGTACGGGAATGGATTTTAAATTGATTTCAGCTGATTGCACTTATGTTTCCATTGAAATTTTGAAGTTTGTTTTTGTTAACATATTTGTTTGCCCCCTGATTTTTCGGCCCAATTTTGAGAAGGGGGTGGGGGGAAACAACATTCATTATTACTCATTATTTACTCTAAATTTATTTTTAAAAAAATTGGCAACACTGCCAAATGAATTTTGATCAAATTTTGCCATTGCTTTATAAGAGATGGATTTTTTTTTCATTTCAAATTATATCCAAATTCAGTTTTTTGATTTTTAGATATTTTTGAAAGTGTAACTTTTTACTGAAAAGTTCTAAGCAGAACCTACAGCTTTGCCCAAGACAAGAAATGGGCCAAATGTACGGATGAACTAATGATTCAATAAATGACTTCTTTGGTCATAGAAATGGTACACACAAAGTTTCAACCAAATCAAAAATTGCAAAAAATAATCGCTTTCCAAAGTCTAAGACAATTGCTCAGCTCTGAATTTTTTATTTTATTTATATTTTTAAAATCTCATTTATCTTTTTGAAAGTATTTAATAATATTGTTGAATTATTTCCTAGCCTCTCATTAAAAAAATCAAAACAAAATTAAACAAGCCTTCAAGTCGCATGACAACCAAGGGTTAAATGCTTCAAAACTAGTAAAACTGTGCGAAATGAATGCGCAAATGAGATTCTTTCCCCCTTTCCCTCTGGAGGACGCAAGTTAAACACTATAAAGTGCCCTCTTTTTTATTCCCGCCAACCCAACTCGGTACGTCACGCATCAGTTACTACGGTAATGGATGTTGCTCAGCTCGGCTCGGAGTGCGTCGTCATGACCAACGGCCGGCCGACGTAACCGGCAGGAGGGCGCTTGACCCTTTGCGAAAAGTGAGCAATTATACGGCACTATAGTTTGACTAGAAGGGGAACTGGCTTGATGCAAGAGTTTGGAATGTGTTTTTGAGCTATTTCGCACTAAATATGTTATCGAAAACTCTGCATATGTAAAGTTCAAAGGATTTTTTCGTCTTATCCAATTTACATAAATGTGTAAAACTAATTAATTTTTGCTTCGAATGAGATTTCGAGCAACTTTTGAAATTCAAAAATGAAGCAACACTTAAAACAGAATTTTTCTGTTCAAATTTGCCATAACTGTTGCTCTCCTCTCTAAAAGGCAAAAAAATCTCCACTTCTTCAATTCCACTTGTGAAGTGCAATAAATTACGGCAGCTGATGAAGTTTATCCATTTTTCCTATGAGTATCTCTTGATGGTTGTTGGTACTTGTTTTTCCTCATTTTAATTTGTTTTTTTTTCTACCCTGCCAGCAACGTCTCCTTCTCCCTTCTTCCACATTTAACGTCATTTTTGATCCTTCATCAAAGGGGGAGTGAAAGTCACCCCTCAAAGATGCAGTTCTAGGAAAAATGGATATTTTTTCTCCCGCTGAGCTTCGCGATTCGTCAGAGTCGAGGAAAACCTGCAATCCGTGTCTGGTTAGGGAAGATGATGGATGCGAGGTAGTTTGGACATTTCCTTGCCAAAACACGACCGTTATGCAATCCCTGAGGATTGGCACAGCAGTACCGAAGGGTGCTTGCAGGAATTACGGGAATTATGAAGGGAATTTCTTTCTCTTTTCTGGTGATTGCTTTGGGACATGGCTATACGGGATCAAATGACAATATTTTATGCATTATCTCCGGAGCAAATTGATGTTAATTAGATTCTCATCAATTTTTGATTCGGTACGGAGTTTAGAGGGTTCACGGTAGAGAAAAATTTCTTTTGATTCTTTTTTGTTAGCACTGAGCACATGATTTCTCTTTGATGTTTTTAATGCTTTGTTCTAAGAAAATCAAGGAAACAACATTTAAAAGTTCAAATAGGCAAATAGTAAATCATCTTTTTTTTTTGTGTTAAAGAGTTCACTTGTTCCCATTACCAGTTCTGTTCTGTTCTTAGTTCTGAGCAACAAATTCATGCATTTTGTAATTCTAAACTCGATAACTTAAAACAAAAAATATAATCAAAGTTAAATATTTAAAAAAAAATTTAACGTCATTCAAATGTTTCAAGATCTAACAAATAATTACAGCTTTATTTCCAATAATAAGTTTTCGCAAAATTACCCCAAATTTACAAAACCCAAATTAATAACGCATCTTTCAGTGATTATTGATGAAGTTTTCTAGATTTTTTTTTTTATTTTGGTGCCATTTTTAAGGTGATGGCAGGGTTGCCAGGCCAAAATTTATAAAATCTGGCCAAGTACCGATACAAAATCTGGAAAAAAAACTGGCAGACGAAAATGTAACAATCATGAATGGGAAAGGGGAGGAATGATATTAATTAAATAAAAAGTTTTTAGAATTCAGATTGCTTAATGGATTTTTAAGCCTCAAAAAGTTTGAATTTATATTTTCATTGAAATAAACATACACAATTTTTTAAATTTCTATAAAACTCGTTCATTTTAGTCAAATTCAGTTAAATAGTTGTTCAAAATTGCCGGAAAATTAAAAATCAGTCAAAATCTGTTTAAATCTGGCACAGATAATGATTAATCTATTTCTGGCTGAATTTGGCAATGGCCCTAACTAATTTGATATTGTAGAAATTAAATTAAATTAATAATAAAAAAAATATATCAAAAGTCCATTGACAATTGCATAGTATCTTATTAAAACAAAACGTCAGTGAGGATGACTTTGGAATAGTGGGTTTTATTAAGCCATCTTTCGTTTGAATTTGTGTTTTTTTGTTATTTTTACAATTTGCAAACAAATATTTTTATCAAAAAACTTCAAAATTTTATATGGAAATAAAAGTCTTATCAACTGAAAACAAATTGAAATGTATTTTCCTGCTTTTAATATCATATTTAGCATGTCTTGGATCGACCAAAAATATTTAATTTTTTTGTGAAATTCCGTTGCACATGCAAAAAGTTTTTTTTCGGCTGAAAAAAAAGTTCGTCAATACTTAGATGTTTTAAAAACTAATGATTGCAATACAACTGGGCAGCTTTAATAGTAGTTTATGCAACAAGTTGCAAAAAGAGGATTTTTTCAGCATGAGTCGTACATTTATCCAACGAGGTTCACCGAGTTGGATAAATACGTCGAGTGTTGAAAACACTCTGAACTTTGCTGAACTATTCAGCACTTATTTTGAAAAGTGTTGCTATTCGATTCTTTTATTTTTGGTACAGAAAAGTAGGCTATTTCGTCGTTCAAGAATGACAGGAAAATTAAGTAGTTTCACGACGGAATTGCAAAAAATGCATTTTAAAACTCTTTTTTCATTAAATTAAATGGCTTACTATTTCTATTTTTATATTTTTTCTGCCCCCTCCCGTCGGCTTTGGCCAGGGTCGAGGGACATAAACTTCAAAAAATATTTGCAGCGGGATTACATGAAAAACAATTTTGGAGGTTGTGTTGAGGAAATTCTCATCTAACTTTTCTAAGAAACCTACGTCTTAAAGAACAATTTCTAATTTTTTGTCGGCGTTTTAAAGCTGAAAATATTATTTTTTTCTTTTTTTTCAATTCCGTTTTGAAAGTAGCTACTTTGTCAATCTTTAGTGGCAAAATAGCCTTCAAATAATTAAGAATAATAACAATGCTGAAAAGTTTCTTATAACACTCGGACGCCAACTGAAATCGGAGATAGAAACGTTTAACTGACAAATACTTTTCAAAAATAATTTTCGGAATTACAAAAAAGTTGCATTCCATCCGTAACGAAACTCATTATCTGTGCACTGAGAAATAGCATAATTTTTCTACTGTCATTCTTGAACTACGAAACAGCCTACATTTCTCAACCAAAAGTAACAAAATTGAAAAGTTTGATAAAGGGCTGAAATCATCTATTTTTCATCACGAAAATGGGTGAACTTCTTTGGATAAATGTACGTATTGTGTGCTGTAAATTTCTTATTTTGCAACGTGTTGTATAAATTATTTTTTTTATTTTTTTTATATTTAATATAAACTGAATTAATATAAACTATATTTAATGAAAACTAAACTAAATAATTTTGCCATTAGAAACTAATGTTAAAGTATCTAACTGCTTTCAATGTAATACAATATTTATAAATTTCATTGCCATTTTTCTTCTTCTTCCTAATCAAATATTCACTATTTCACTATGAATTTTGTCAAAATGTGGCATAATGAACTAACAGTCTCCATAAATCAAACATCATAAACTTGCGTCATGAAACACAAAAGTTTCCATAAATCATTCTCAATTAGATCCCTTTTTCTTCTCTTTACCATGTAACCAAACATCATCAAACCATAATTTGATTTTTTTTCTTCGCCCTGTCCTAGCCCTTTATTCGCATTTAATTACCTCCCTCCACTCAAAGAGAGTCTATCTTTTGCCCAGCCCAACCTTTGCATCATCCCGAAAAAAACCCAAAACATCTGATCTTGCGTCTGGAGGAGAGAGTGAGCTTCTTCCGTTTGCCAGCCCGAACCGAGTCGAATGGTTGTGTCACCACATCCATCTGTTCCGCAAAAGAGACACACACTCGAGGTGGAAAGGAAGGAAGAACGACAAAAAAAAACTATGCACACACTCGCACACACCGTTTCGGGGATGAGTCTTGGCGTGCGGCTGTTTAATTAAGCAAACTTTCATCCGGGCTCCGAGTCTGCTGCTGCTGCTGCGACTGCTGGATGTGTTTGTTCGTCGCAGTAGATCAGAGAAGATGGGTGTGTATGTTTTGGGAAATTACATCGGTTCCCGTTAGACCTTGCGTCGTTGTCGCGGTGTGCGGCGTCTGTGTAGACTAGCTAAGGGCTATTTTTTTGGCAATAGTTAGATAGGGTTGTTCCCGGAAGAATATGTTTTTTTGAATAATTTAAAATTTGTATGATTATTTACACTGATTGCCATACCTATGGGATAAAAAAATTGGAAACAGTTGTTCCGATCTTTCTCCGATTTGCGTGAAACTTTCTCCTAAGGAGTAAATTTTGTCCCTGCTCGCCCTGTTGTCCCTGAGCTCCATTTTTGATATCTAGTGACGGAGGGGTGGTACAAATCCTTCCATTTTTGAACATTTGCAAAAGACATGTTTTTCAATAATTTGCAGTCTGAATCACGATCACAAACAACATTTTTTTTCTTTTTTTTTTCTTTTTCGAGATCTGCGACCCCATTTTAGTTAAATTCGAATAGCTGATTGCCTATCAAATAATAAAATGCATTTTTCAATATTTAATCAATGCAATATTGGCCACCATCTTGGATTTAAAAATATTGAATCACTTAAGCGTAGTTTAGGGGTCATAGGTATATCAAAAAATAGACAACGAAAAAAAAATCGTGTTTCCATTATCCGAAGTGAAATTTTTCCGAGGCCTTCGGATAATCGAGTCTGGACTGTATAATGTAAAATAGGACGCCCAACATGATGGCGTACTCATAATTTCACAAAAACGTATTTTCATAAAAAAAAATTACAAAAATAGTTTCAATTTAACGCACTTTAAGAATTTTGCCCTGGGTTTATGGCAAACGGCAAACGGGTAATTTTTCATGTAGAATAAATTTTTCATTTTAAAATTTCGTGTATTTTCTAATTTTAAAGGATTATTTTTTAGACAAAAAATAACGCAAATCGAAGAGGGGTCGTGCAACTTTTCCCAATTTCATGTGAATTGATAGAGAATTTTCCATGTATGGGAAATCCTGAAGCGGAATAGCACTTAAAAATTACCATCTCCGATTCTGCCCAAATTTGGCAGAGCTGTTGAGACTATCAAAACATGCAAAAATCCCGAATTTCATCCGAATCGGACCACCCCCTCCATTTTTGTAACCTCCCAAAAAATCAACTTTTTGGCGATTTTTGAGCGAAACCCCTATCTTCAAACGACGATAACTCAGGAACCACAAATCTTAGAGGGTCGGTCTTAGACTCAATTTTGAAGGAAATTGGACGTAGAATCCATTTCTGTGATATATTTTTTATATTTTTTGAAAATTGTATTGTAAAAACTCTGTAGCATTTGCAAATAAATATTCAAAGTTTAAATATTACTTAATTTGTAATTTGTAATTTGTTGTTTTATTGGGCACGTCAACTTGTTAGCATAACACTTTAAATCAAGTCAAGGAAGAAACAACAGGAGGTTTAATATGGTTTAATGACACTGAGATCATGATGATCAGTGCATTGAAAATTGCCCAATAAATATTCCTTAAACAAAAAATAGACTGTTCAAGGTATTGATTATCTCAAAATCGTATAAAATTATAAAAATAATTCATCTTACAGAACACCAGGTAGTAATTATTCATCAGCACGACTTAGTGCTTCTAGCAGAGGCGGCGAGTGTAGCTAATTTAGGTAATCTCAAATAGTCAAAACTTTAAAATTCGATATCTCTGGAACGAAACATATTCCTTTCTGTCGATAAGTGATTCTTATGTAAAATCGGACGAGAAATACGATGGTGAGGTCAAATTTGTAAAATAAATAGAGCTGTTTTGAGATACAGCCATTTAAAGTTTTCAATTGCGCAATACAGGTATAAAACATACTTTAATCTTAATTTTGATCACAGAAATGGATTCTACGTCCAATTTCCTTCAAAATTGAGTCTAAGACCGACCCTCTAAGATTTGTGGTTCCTGAGTTATCGTCGTTTGAAGATAGGGGTTTCGCTCAAAAATCGCCAAAAAGTCGATTTTTTGGGAGGGTACAAAAATTGAGGGGGTGGTCCGATTTGGATGAAATTCGGGATTTTTGCATGTTTTGATAGTCTCCACAGCTCTGCCAAATTTGAGCAGAATCGGAGATGGTAATTTTTAATTTTGCATTTTTTCTTGCACACTTCAGGTGGAATACCCGTATTTTTAGTGAATATTTTTTTAAATGAATTTCTATTTTTTGGAAGCAGTTTTATATTGGTCTGTTACACATTTTATTTAAGTTTATTTTCTTGTTTTACATATAATTTAACAGTTAAGTTATGTTAGACCATGAAAAAATATTTTTCAAAGTATATGTAGTACCTCCTTTAAAAAATTTCCCGAAAATTCAAAAGGTACATAATTGTTTTTTAAAATTCAAAATTTCATTGAAATAGAAGTCTAATAAACTGAAAACAATTTCATATGCATTTTTCTGCGCTGATAATCATATTTAGCTTGTTTGGGATCGTCTAAAAATATTTTTAAATAGATATTTTTAAAGCTACAAATTGCAAAACAACTAGATTCTACTGAAATACATTGTAAAACACATTCATTCAAATATTTATACGTTAAAACCATGGCATGTAATTTAAATTTTTGATATATTGTTTATGATTTTGAATTTTGATAAAAAGAACCGTTTTCAAGATAAAACCACAAATAGTTTGATTTGAACTTGAACAATTACATTTCTCAATAAAAAAGTCTATGATTATCGATTTCTTAATTTTTTTTTTGAAAATTTCAGATTCAAGAATGTCAGGGCTTTAAATTGAATATTTCTCAATAATAAAATGTTACTCTCAAAAAAAAAATCTGGAAAAAAATCTAAAGAAAAAAATTGGAGAAATCGAAAAAAATCACAAATCATTTGTTTGGTAACATTGTAAATTAGACCTTTAGTTTCTGAGATACTGGCATCAGAAAGTGAGGGACTGTTTGAGTAAGACTTTGAAAATCTTAATTTTCGTGTTTGATTTTCTTTTATCCGATGTATTGAGGAAACCTGAGGTTTATTCTTCATTGATTTTAGACAATTTTTGAACTTAATAAAATAATCAAAAAAAAAAAAAACGAAACGAAACTATTTTTAATTGATTGAAAAACTGATTTGTTAAAATCAAACTATTAGTGGCTATATCTTTAAAAGGTGGTACTATATCTTAATTTCTATAAGGCTGGTACTTATTATATTTAAAGTATTTTTCACCCATTATTTTTTCAAAAAACTTCAAAATGTCAATTGAAATTTAAGGGCAATTAGCTAAAATCAATTGCAAAGGCATTTCCCTGCGTTTAGAATCATTTTTATCATGTAATGATTGCAAAACAACTGAAGCATAAAATGCATTTCAAAACACTTTTTTTATTCTAACACTCGGACAATGACTTGTTATTTCAATTTTTATATTTTTTCCCCTCCTCGACCCCGGCCAGAGCCGAGGGACAAAAACTTTCAAAAATATTTGCATCAGCCTAAAGGAAAAAAAAAATGGCCCTTTCTTAAGATTCCAAATCGACTTGAAAATTTCCCCAAAAGATAAAGATGCGTATAATTTTCGTATGGACAGCTGCCAAAATTGTATGGAGCCTTGTATGAGTAAACCAATTACATTAAAAGGTTTCTTTAGTCATTTCAAGTCAAGTTATGCAATTTAAAAAAATCCAAATAAAATCCAATTCCGATTTTGAAGGAGAATCGCTCATTTGTGCAAAAATGGTAATTGATTAAATTGATTAAATTAATGTTAATTTTATGATCTGGAACATTGAGCCCTGGTTTATATTAACATGGTAGAAAGTTTCTATCCTTAAGAATTATTATTTGCAGGAAATTAGAGCATTATAATGGTCTACCCTATCCATTCAATTTTGAACTCATCCCCACTTACACATTACCCTACAGAATGGGAACAAACATTCCCAAGGCGCTCCTCCACGATAGAGAGCCTCATCCTGAGTAGCACAAATTGGCAACATAAGGGCACCCTCCAATACCGCACACACTAGACGATACTATTTCTCTCTGTTGTATAACACACATCATCCTACCTCCGCGACACAGCATCGAAAAGATCAGAGAAAAGTTTGTTCCTGCTGGAGGCAACACGTGCCACGTGGCTTGCTACGGGATTACTCATGCCACACGCGCCTCAACCTCGATTGGCAGCCAAAGGGAGAAAGGTTGAGGAAACGTACGGGTGTGTCGACGACCGCCAAATTGATCGGGAGGAGCATATGCTTCCAGACGGTGAACCCAAAACAAACAACAAACGCATGCTGCAGCAACAGCCCAGAAACGCCCAGTCGGTGAACTTGGAGCAGAAGTTGGCTTAATTGAAGCACCTTTGCATCTGCTACCGTATTGCTGACTGTGCAGATCTTGCTGCAGAAGAATCAGCTGGTTGTAAGGTGATACGTCGAGCGGTACGCGATGGCATCAGTTTTGACCTCGTTAGAGCAGTTGCATTTTGGTGACACCTTGTAGGGGATGAAACTTAAAACGCATTCGTGGTCGTCAATCAATAAAGGCTCTATCCTTTACATTACATTCTACTTTTTACATTTTAGGAAGTGCTAAGAACATTTTTTAAAATGTGTTTCAATCTTAATTGAATAACATTTAATGCTAAATAAAATTTTAGATCTTGAAATTTACGACTGATTTTCCAAGCAAGAAGATATGATCTGAGTAACGGTAGCCATAGTCATGCACAAAAAATAAACCGAAAGCACACGCTCTCTTTTTATTCGCAAAAAAATGCGCTTGTGCCAGCATAAATCTCACGCTGGATGGCCTTGGGCATCGTAACATCTGTGCAAATATTACATAAACGGTCTGAAAAATTGTACATTTTACATTCCCCAAGCCACAGAGCCACCACCGAACGAAGGGAACATCATCGAGAGTGTTCCCATATTGTGTGTGCTGCTCGTGAGCTGGTTACCTGGGCTGCTGCATGATTTATGCAACATTCTATTCGAGCTCCCTCCCAGGAGCCCGTGAGTTGAGTATGCGCTCTCAAATATGTCTCTCGCCGCAAGCTCACGTGTGTGCGCGCGCGCGATCGTTTGCTTTGTGGCTGCACTCGCAAGTGCGCGCCAAGGTGCCAACATAATGTACTGACTCTAAGATACAGTCACTGCTAAAAATTATGGTTCATCCTTACTTATTAAAATTGATTGGCGATTGTAAGCTCTTTGAAAATCAAGTTTAAAAATGCATATTTTGTTAGTTAACTGATCTTTACGAAACATATTTTTAAAGATTTTAGTAACTATACATTGTGAAATCGTTACAATTTACGAGAAATGCGTGTTTTTTAAATTCCAGTCTGATTTTAATATAAAGTAATGTCTTTAAAGTTTTTCATCGATTTTTTTGACGAATTTTACAAACATTCAATGTTCATTCGTTATTTGAAACAGTAAATTCCCAACGAGAGTCATACATCGACTTCTGAGCACTTTTGATTTACCATGGCCGTGACAGTTAAGTCATTGGAACAGTACCGTAAACTGGGGTGACTATGATAGCCGGGGGTGACATTGATAGAAATTTGATTTGGCCACTTATTTTGATACATCCAATGTAACAGTCACATTTTTGCATGTATGTTCGATAATAAGCTATCCTTTAAAGCTACCATACTGAAAAAATTCTCAAAAATGTTTAGATATTAATTTGACGGGCATTTGAAAAACCTATCAAAGTCATCCCAGTTTACGGTATGTCTAAGGACCTTGGTTCCATTCCCTTAGTATTTACACCCGTTGGGCACTATGCACATATTGTGATGAAATATCTTAACAATTTAATGTTGACAGAAACCTAGTACTACGTTTTGTTCAGAAACTTATGCCAGACATTTTGCTACCAAAAGCTCATGAAAAGATGATTTCTATAAAAAGTTATATAACAAATACTATTACGAAAATAAAAAAGGTGCAAAAAAAGTTTGTACACCTTTCGAAAAATTAACATAAATAATGTTATTTGTTGACAAATCACCATAAATCCAGTCTCCCAACTCCAAATAGGCATCCTGATCTTTTGATACCCAAACATCTAGGTTTTCTTTAAAACCTACGTTTTTAAATACCTGGACTAGGTTCCTGTCAAACTTTATTTTTTTTACATGTTTCATCACAAAATGAGCATAGTGCCCAAGGGGTGTAAATACTTTTTTTACATACTGTACATTTTCAAAACGTCCTATGTGCTGTGGGTTTTCATAGCAGGTAGTATCTTTGAAAATTTTATCGAAAAATCACGTTGAATGTCTTTTTCGAGTAAATCAAACTTGTTTGCTTGCTTTTAGCTTAAATAATTATCACAACCAGTGCTTACGAACACACCAATCGTCTTCACCACGGCAACCTGGTTTAGATATTCTGCTGTCGTTCGTTTCACACACAAACGAATGAGTGCTATGCAAAATCACTCACACAGTCATTGATCTCCCTTAAAAATTCGCTCAGAGAACGATTGTATGACATACTACCGAGATTCCGCTCATCTCTCCCATGATCGCATTGAAATTACTTCTGTCACCACGCAGCAAAGACAAGGAAGAGAGAGACGAAAAACGAAAGAAAGAGAAAGAGAGAAAAATTTTAGTACTTTTTCAAAAATACATAGGATTGTGAAAAATTTAAGGATTTTCTAAAAATTGTGTAATAACTTTCGAAATGTTTGAAAAATGTCCGATCATTTGATATCCGTATTGTAAAAAACTGAAATTTTTAATGTTTTTACGAAAATAAGTAGTTTTGTGGAAATTATAAATATTTCACAAATTATATTATAACTTTCAAAATGTATGATAAAATCCCGATTTGATATCAATATTGTTTAAACTGAATTTTTTAGCACTTTTTCGAAAATACGTAGCTTTGTGAAAAATGTTTGCAAAATTCCAAATCATTTGTTATCCATACTATAATCTAATCTAATCTAATCTAACCCTAGCGCAGCCAGTCTTTTGAGGGCATCCTGGAAAATGCCTTAGGTTGATTAACGCCTAGCAACCTCTTGTCATTATTAACAATTGCAATGCCCCAATGCAATATATTGCTTTGAAACATCACAAACGTTAAAGCGGCCAGGCCTACTGCGTAAAGTTTACCGCAAAGATGATTCGTTGAAGTGGATTGAGTTTGAGCACGAATGTTCAGACAACAATACATTTCTGAATCTACAGGGGAGGAAGAAACGTGGGGATCCCCCGCTCACGTTCCTGTTTCGTTGGGAGCACCATGCTAAGAAGTTTTGGTGCTCCGGGACCCTCGGGGATGGGACATTGTATTTCCTCAAATGCCCTGGACACTATTTGCCGTGGTTATAGCGCCACAACTCGCTCTCATTTGTTATCCATACTATAAAACAATGAATTTCAAATATTTTTACGAAAATACGTTGTTTTGTAACTTTTTAAGGTATTGCACAAAAAATATTGTAAATTTCGAAATGTATGAAAAAATCCCGATCATTTGATACCCATATTGATAAAACTGAAATTATAGTACTTTTTCGAAAATACGTTATTTTGTGAAAATTTTGCGTATTTTCAAAAAATCGGTCATACTAAAAGTATTCATAAACCACGAGGACACTTTCTTGGAAACATCAACCTCCTAAAATTCCCAAGATACGTATTTTTTAATTTTTGATTTTTTTTTTATACATTTATCTGGTGCAGGAGATATAAAATAAAGAAACCTTTTTTTATATCAAAAACTGTCAAAAACATACTTTACTCATTTTTAAAGCAAATTCGAATTTGCAATCGAAAAACACGAGTATTTATTTTAGATTTCTTTACGTTTGCATTTTAAAAATACTTCTTGAAATAAAAGAACCTCTGAGCAAAATGTTTTTGAAAAGCGGAGAAAATTTCCTATGATTTGTTTTGTGAAGTTCTTTACATCAGGCAATCAGTTTCTGATCTGAGCCTCTCAAAAAATTCGAATAGCTTAAAAATCTTCTTTCTTTTCTTCTTTTCAATAAAAATAATTTCGAAATTTAAAATCAACTTTCAAAAAGGTCTTAAAATAGATAATTTAAAGCAGAAAATTAAAATCAAAAAATCATTCCGCGAAAACTACTCAGCTGTAATCGACTGTCAAAGTTTTGATATGCCAGAATAGACCATTTTCCAGAATACGATTCCACAGAAATCCATCCACCATTATCCATTATGAACCATTCCTCAAAATTTTGTATTGTTTTTGTTTATTTTTTCTCTATAATTAGGATTATTTTTTATGAGAATAAATATTGAAACTAAAAGAGATTATTTTTTTTGCGGTATATCTAAATCTTCTATTATATATTTTTTAATCTGTACAAATAATTGTATCTGTCTCTTCATAGTTCTAGGGTATGGGTCATTCTGGGGAATGGTAATCTTGGGAGTGGTCCATTCTTGCATATGAATGTCCAGTAGGGTGCCCAGAAAAAACGACCCCCTGCTCCACAAGCGGAAAACGGTTTTTTGAGTTATTTTAAGCATCTGTGTAAATTTTGAGCAAAATTGGATGAGATTAACCCATTGATACCCGAGCCTAAAGTTGATGAAAAAACAGTTTTTCATACAAAAATGACTTTTTTAAATCGCTAATAACTTTTCAGGATCGAGTTTTACAGCTTTGGTATGTTCTACAAAGTTGTAGAGCATTAAATTTTCATTAAGAATCTCACTTTTGGGAATATTAAGATGGAAGTAGCTTACCGTGCAGACCAAACCGTAAGAAACTTGGGTTTTCCATACATTTTTTCGATTTTTCCCATACTAACTTTACCTCCGAGTATCAATGGGTAAATGATGACCGATTTTGCTCATATTTGGCCCAGAGTCCTAAAATAGGTCAAGGAACAATATTCAGCTTGTGGAGCGAGGTTTGAAAAAAAGTCCCATATTCTGGGCACCCTAATGTCCAGGGAATAGCTTTCTGGGAAATTGTATTGAACCGATATACCATATTTAGATGCCCGATTTTAAAACATGATTTTTCCCTATTTATGTTTTTGTGTAAGTAGAATACAGTATTGGTTTCAGGTGCCTCCTGAGCTAAAATATGATTCTAAGGTTTTGATGGTCAACAAAAGGATTGTTCGCGCACACTAGCTATTTCAATAAATATCAATCTCCAGAAGCCGGATTTGGAGTCGTAGACAGAATCACCTTAAAAGCTAGCCAACTCTGCACGCAGTACTACAAAATAGCAGGAATAATATTTTGGCCTCAACTGTACTCGTGACGCCGTGGCACACAATGCAGGTGAGAGGAAAATCATTCTTCTGGTCTGGAGGCCAAAGATGAGTTACCTAGACACACATGCTGCAATGCAATGCAAAACAAAACAAAAAAATGAATGAAAAAAAATAAACATAACCAGCAAACAGAATAACTGTAATGGTTTGTGGTGGAAAATCATATCAAGGAATTTGCTGATGCTGGTTGGTTGCTGGCTGAATAAGGGACTAGCGAAAGGAACACGTACGATTTGAATGAGGACTTGGGGTTCATTTATGCTGGCTGACTTGGCGGATGATGAAACTCCCCTCCGCGGCGGAACACGTGTGCAAAAATGCAACAGTTATGATTTAACGCTTGGGGGGATTGTCGTAGGGACTGTAGTTAACCAGTCAAGCATAGCCGAGAAATTGAAGGACGTTTGTGAAAAGGGATTATTACTTTTAGTGAAATACATAGCAGATCCAACCTAAATTACAAATTAACAAACCATTACCCAGAGACCACAAAAGCCAAACCCAAATCCGTAACGGATCCGATGGACCAGAAATTCTCAAGAGGAAGGCAGGCTTTTTTCCGGTTTTCCACCGCCGACTCTACTGGTTTTTGGTCTACCACTGACAATGACATCGAGACGTCGGTGGTGAGCCCAACCGGTGGAACCCTCAAATTCTAGCTCGCGGTTACCCCGGATGGTTGTTGGGGGCCCAGTTCTCTTTCCAGCTCATTGCACATGAACAACTTCGGAAACTCATTTCCTCTCCGGTTGGAGCTGATGCGTACTGGATTGCGGTCAGCTAAACGCGTTTTTCTGCTGGTTGATTACGGTTTTGGGCGGTTAGAACTATTTCAGGTGAATTTTGAAAATGTGTGTTCCTTTCTAAATTTGGAAAAGTTCTCGTTTCTATGGCAGGAGGTCTAATTCTCACTGTTCAAACTAGTATTTTTGTAAAACTATTGAAAGTAAAATGGACGAGCGTGCTCTATTACTTTCACTTTAATTTCACCCACTCTCTGATTGTCAATTTTCATTAAAAGATTCCATCAGATGAAGCGGTTTTCATTTTCTAACAGCGTGCCAATCTCCGGGCATGCATCGCCTTCCCCTCGATATCCACAAGTGCAAGAATCCGATCCGACCGAGCTGATCCGATCAACCCCCTTAATCTGGTCGTTCAATCTCTTGGAAAAATGAAATCGAGAGTGCCCTCCATCGAAAAGGGACAAAACCATTTTCCCACCACCATCACCACCAGTAAAGGTCCACGTGTCCACGTGCCCACGTGAGTTGGTGTGTCGGCATCGCATAGTTTTATTGTGTTTTGCCGGGAAATTCGATTACTTTTTCGATATTAGAAGGAATCTCTCCAAGCCAAGGGCCCTTCAACTCCTCGTCGTCATCTTCTAAAAAGTGACTGAAAAAACGCCGGCAAAATAATTTAGAAAATTGAAATCGGTTACAAAGTGTCTCTTTGAAGTCGGTTCGAATTTCTCGTTCGCACTTAAGTGTGAAATAGTAGCAGCAACTAACGACTCTGGCGGTGGTCCACGTCGTATCCATGGCAAACGGTCCTCCCTGGGTGATGATGATGCTTTGGTGTCGATATCCTCAGAACTCATTTTTTTCTCGGGACGTGGAAACTGTTGGCTGCTACACGGTCGATCGACGCTGTTGTGCGACTTGAAGATGAATCTCCCTGGGGGTGATACTTATCACTTTTTGCACAAGGTAAACTTTTTATTCAAAAAATAACACAAATGCTCCTGATTAAAATTTAAATCAAAAAGTCCGAAACCACTCCCAACCATACAACCCTGAACCATTGCCACCATTCACAAGTTCACAAATAGTTTCCCGCCGGAGTAATTGATAAAGTTGTAAAACTCTCATGTTTCATGTCTTTCTCAGCAGCATCGTTTTCCGCTTCTACCTTTGCGTCGATTTCGCACCATTATTTGCAAGCCACGACCGCCTGGATATGGGCATCGTGAGGCATTGTGGTGGTGAGGTGGCCAGCAGTCAGTCAAAAACCATCACAATCTTGCCCCATCCTGGTCTTTCCCCCCACTTGAAGTATGCTCGTCCCATCGATGACTGACTGCGCGCATGCAAAATCATGTTGCTTCGGTTTCTGTCCTCTGTGGATGTGGTTTTAAGATTGGCACTGTAATAATACTGGGTTTTTCTTCTCTTAAACTCAGAATATAGTTTGTGAAAATATCATGTAATCATTTTGCTGTAAACAAAAACAACTCATTTTCCCAAATCTTTAAAAACATTAATTTATTGCAAATTTCTTAAGAGATGGTTTTATTTAATTTGATGGGAGGGGTGGGGGGTGTTTGGCGATTGTACACGCCCCATACAAAAAGATGTTTTTGTATGGACGTTAGGGTGCCCAGAATAAATGGCCCCCTGTTCCACAAGCGGAACACGATTTAAAAAAAAGTGTCAACTTAGGAAAATACTTGATTTCATGTAATTTATCAGCAAAGACTATTTCAATGTTTATTGAAAGTGTTTGTCTCCTGCCCCCTTTCAACATTTTCTTGAAGAATAAGGAGGCAAAAAATTAATGATAAAAATAGAAATAAAATTGAAAAATAGAAAAAAAAAACTCGCAAAGTCGATTTTTAATATTCAAATGCATTTGTTATAAGTTTTTTTGCATTTTCATTCAGATTGGGAATTTTTTAACCTTTTACAAATTTTAAATGTTGGCACCACAGTTCGGAAAAAGACTTGTCATTCTTTGAGTGAATGTATTATTATGATGTCATCGATATTTTGCATTTTTTTTACTAACAAATCACTACACACACTCGACTTTTTAACCGTATTTGCTAAGAAAAACACTTCAGACTTTCTTATGTATTTTTGAAACGAGTTATTGTTCGATTAATGAATCATTTTATTCGTATTTTTTTCAGTTCTCTTTATTCTATTCATGCATTGATATGTTTAAATGTTACGAAAGCCTTTCTACGCGGAGAAAAAAGAGTTCCCAAAATCGTGAACAAGCGTTCATTAAAATGGGAACCTCGAACAAAGTGTTCAAATCCCATGGTACGATTTTGAAAAACGCACTATGAAATTTGAACACTTTGTTCGTGGTTCCCATTTTCATGAACGCTTGTTCACGATTTTAGGAACTCTTTTTTCTCCGTGTAAGTTGTTAATAATGTCATTTTTGAATCGCGAATAACTAGCATGCAAACATCAGCACTCAACGGAAAGTTTAATCTTATAAAATTTCGTTAGAAATTGCCTAAGATATTAAAAAAAGAAGTGAGCTCTACTACTTTAATACTATTAAGTGACGTAAGCGCCAATTTGACATATTAGGGTTTTTTAGGTCCCCAATATCGCTTATGTCACTTAGTATTTTTAGGTTACTCTATAGCAGTGTTTTTCAACCGGTGATGATTTCTCCCTGGGGAATTTGGCCATTCTTGGGGGATGACGATGCGTGTATTTTTTAAAAATATATTCGAAATATTCGTGAATTTCTTTAATAAGATAAAACATCATATATTTACTTAGATTTCATATTGCTGGTGTTTCAAAAATATAGCGGACAAATACTTATATTTAAAAATGTTAATCGAAAAGAATGGAAAGTTCCGTGAATTTTTTTTTGAATAATACCATGAAATAAATAAAGTTATGAAAATATTTGCGTTCTCTCAAACATGCGCAGTTTTTGAAGAATAGAATTTCATAAATCAATTTCTGTGAATTTTCACATGAGCATATTTTGTCATAGTTCAAAAAATTGCTGTTCTTATTATTTTTTTTCTCTATAAATTCAAGCCAGTTTTCATTTTTTTAAATGAGCAGTTTTTGAAAATCTATTAATTTTATATAAGATTCTTTTTTGGTTTTTTTGGGTTAGGTAATTTGTGAAAATAAAACTAAATCTAAATTCTTTTAAAACTGGACAGCCTTTGAAAAAATATATTTGTGATTTTTTGATTTAGGCGTTGATTTTTTGATAACTTTTTATGTATTTTTCTTGAAAATTATCAGTCAAGATTTTTTATGAGGTTTTGCATTCCATTGAATATAAGCAGGTAATGAAAATTCTAAAAAATAAATTGTTGTAATTTGTTTCGAGCGAAGAAAAAAGATATTGTTATGAAATATTTAAACTTTTTAAAAACATTGATGCCATAGCTATGATATTTGTGCAATGATACACATTAGTTGGATATTAAAGGGGGAAATGAAGTTCTTGAAATTCAGCCTAGGGGGAATGGATCAATAAAGGTTGAGATACACTGCTCTATAGGGTGTTAAAATTAAAAAAATTGAAAAATCTCAAGAGATTCCCTCTGGTTCGATTCTTTAGGTAAAAATATGTAACTGTGCCAATTTGAGCCAAATCGGTTCAGGTTAAAGGGTTGCTATTGATCGTTGAAGTTTGTATGGGAAAAATATTTAAAAAATTGAAGAAAAGCTAAAAAATCAAAATTCTACCAAAATGTGGCGTTAAATATATCGGATCACTGTTGAGTGTCAGATTCTTATGCAAAATTTTATGACAAACAACTTTTTTATTCATCAACTTTAACGATCTTTAGCGACCCTTAAACCTTAACCGATTTGGTTCAAAATTGGCAAAGTTACTTATTTTAACCCACATAATCGATCCAGGGGGTATTCATGATGACAATTTTCTTTTATTGTCACCCTAATAGTCTATGGTCTTCCATTTTTTTATGTCGTAGCTTTTATCAACTCTTACACTCTTAAATGTGTTTAACGAATTCGGTCAATTTTACCGATTTTTCAACTGCTGAACAGTTCGGTAAACTGAAAATACCGAATTTGGTAAAAATTTACCGAAATTCGGTAATGAACGATTTTTTGTAAAATGTTGTTCATTTTTACAGATGGGTTAACCGATCTAAACCTCACCAATTTTTCAACTACCAAATTGAAACGATTAACCTTGAAAACTAAATGCAGGAATTTCATTTGATTTTTTTTCCATTAATTTTTTTAAATAAGTTTATAAAATTGAAATTTTGAAATATTTTTAATTCTAAAAAAACATTTTTAAGATGTTGAAACACCGATTAAATTGCCAATGTAAAATTGCTATTGAGCTCTAATTCAATAGATTTTATCAAATCTACTTCATCAAATATACTGGTTCAAATTGGTGTGTTAAATTTCACGACACTTGGTTTTTAAACACCTTTTCTTTGTTAATTGAATATATGTTTATTGAACTTTCTAATAATAATTACATTTCTTCTACATTCAAGTGGTATGTCTACATGCTTTCCATCTTTGGTGTATTTTAAAACATCCTTTGTTCTTGTTCCAAGCCTCGTAGCCTACTGGCAACGTTTTGGTTTGAGTTCGGGGTTCAAATCCCGGCTCGGATTTACATAAATGGTGATCTTGTCCAAACTAAAATATGGTTTAAAACCAATATGACATGGTTTAAAATTTCCAAGAGAAATGTTTCAATTAAAAGTAATATATACCGTAGTTTTTGAAAATGTTACTTTCAACTGAAGATTTGAATCCGAATCCAGTTAAAATCACAGTTTTTTTTTGCAGTGCATCCCAGAGCAAAAGGGGTTTCGATTCATCCCATATAGACAGAAGGCATCTCAATATTAAACTCGTTGTTCGGTTGATGTCCCCTCCTCTCCTCTAAACCCCATCCTTCTGAACATTACTACTTCCCGGACTTGGTGTATCGCGGGGGGGTGAGCGGGAGGTTATGTGTGAGCATAATAATACGATTGTTGTTTAATATTTGCTGTCTGCTGGAGACAAAGTGGTTCCTGGGGCACCATCACCGGCGAGAGAGAGAGACGGGGCAGAAAGAATGGCGCGAGAGTCGCGTTTTTCACGATCATATATATTTCAATTTATGCTGCGCGAAGGTTTCCCCCGTTAACAAGGGGGGAGGGGTGGGGGTTGTTTCATGGGGAGACGAAATTAAATTGTTCGAATATCATTGTGCATGCAATATAGCGGTTTTCGTTTATTTACATTTGTCTTGCACTGCGAGTTCGTGTTTGACTTCTTTCCACTTCTAGCTTGCTGTTGCTGCTAGACCTGTTGAGATCTTTTTTTCTTATTGTTGGAGTTAAATTTGAACATTTATCTTTTTACAATCAAGCTGTATTTTTTTGGGAAAACTTTTTCGCATATTTTTCTAAGATTTACATTATTCCAAACATCAGACCACAGAAAAAACTCTTGTTGCTTCTTCTCAGTTATGATGATGATGATGGTGATGTGGGCATATTTCCACCACCAATTGACCTCCCACAAAAATGCTACCTCCTGCTTCCCCTCATCTGGTTCCGGCTGGCAGCTAGGGGCAGTGACCAGTCAGTGCTCTTCAGCAGTGCTATTTGTTTCATATTCGCCGTGCTTATTAAGTTCTTTGTTCTGCAATCACGAACGTGGAAAGAATCTGTGATCTCTGCGCAAAAGGTTTCTTGAACGAAGTTGGCCACAGTGAAGACACTGACTGGCCGGCTTTAAGGTTATGACAGTCTTAACGGTTTAGAAGGAGTTTTTGCTGGACTAGGAAATACACAGTTAAAAATCATGGTAATATTGCATCTGGAAATAAGTACATCTTTTATGTCAGAAAAAAAGGTCAATGCAAAAAAAAAGAACTTGGAAGTCCTCCTTTATCAATCTTCAGTTTTCATAAATCGCCTTTTGACATTTACAGATCCCCAAAAATCGAATTTCAATCCTAAGATATTCAATAAAAACCGAATAAAACTCCGTGCATTTTTGTCACATTTCATATGAAAGAAGTTTTAATCTTGTCGTGCTATCTTGACACAAGTGCGACAAAGGGTAAAGGGATTTCAGGTCAGAACGCGTTTGACACAAGTGCGAGCTCGACTACCGTAAACATTTGTAATAATAACTCGGGACTCCAGCAACCAAATTCAGCCAAACTTCAGGACAATGCACAGAATGGTCAACCAAACAAAACTTGTTTTTTTTATTGTTTACATTGCGTGCTCTATTGTTTGTTTATTCAAGGTCAAACATTATAACGCGTTTTTCTCTAAACGTCAAAAAGCGACGTGGTACAAGTTAGAACGACATTGTCGAAATGCTTCAAAGATTATTTGGTTTTTAGAAAAAAATAAACATAGAACAAAACATCACGGAGCACCTAGCTATAATATCTTCGCAAACAATTCCGTCCCATCTGGCTCTAACTAGCTCGTTACTCCAGCATCAGTATCTCCACAGATCGTGTGGCCATCATTGCTGACTAACTGTGTCCTCATCTCGCGCGGAACCTGTGTGCCAGCGGTTACATCAAGTAAATCCACGTACATTCCACGGAATTGAATCACGAGAGAGGCATAACCAGCAAAAAAGAACCGCCAAACCAAAGTCATGTCATGCAAATGATACCAAAATGCGGGTTATTAAATTCTTCCCTTTCCCCTCTTGCTCCTCTTCCAGGTCAAAAAATCCTCTCCTCAAGATTCGGGTTCGGAACACTCGTGGCCTGGAGTAGGTGACTTCCCGACAAAGATTGGTGGCGTTCCCGGGGCATGGATTCCATGTTTCATGTTCTATGTGCCTTGGCCTTCCTCTGAGATGTCGATGCCGCGCCGTCGATGTTCTACAAGGTGGATATGTGCTACCGACCGGCGGCGGGTCTCCAAGGGGTCGTCATTTGGCCAGGCTTCGTGTACAATTTAATAAAATGCCTTAATGCTCCCGTGTGTGTGGCTGACTCTCAGGGCATCGACGACCGTCAAAAAGTGGGACCACTCGGGCTCGAAGTTGAAGTAGCTGAAGTAATTCTTTGCGAAAATTGTTTTTTTTTTGTAATATGATTGAAAAAGGCTCTCTTCCAAAGAACTGAGTTTTTTTTGAGAATTGTTAAATATTTAAAATAGGCTTTTCACGTGACATGTCACTCAAAAAATACGAACAAGTTGCGATTTCTCTGAGAATTGTTCAGTAGCTGGGTGAGCTGGCCGGGTGGAACAATGACAAGGTTATGAAATTCCCCCGGTCTGGGGTTCACGACGTGCGCGGGGCCAAAAGACCCCTTTGCATGCGCGGCAGGCATTTAATATGAGAAGGAGACCATTTTTGCCCTTTCTTGATACATCATTATGATTTAGCAATTTTCCCCCCTCGCGCACTCTCCTTCTCGTTTCGGGACTGGAGTTGCTGGAGGAGTAGGATGATGATGATGTCTTCTTCAGACCATTCCCCAGTCTATATCTACCCGGGAGGAGTAGTCCTATGTTGTTGCGGTTTGCGCGGAGACTAATGTTAACTCGTTTAACTGGTTGGAAGAGGCCCTCCTCCATAGAACCATCAAAATATTTGCTTAATTGATTCGAGAATTTCGGGCCGTCATTCCGGCTAGCGCAACGTGCCACTGCCTCGAGCGGGGAGGAACCAAATATTTTAATTTATATTTGAACATATCGTCTGAAAGCATTTATCAAAAGAATGAGGAGCGTATGTCGATTTGACATGGTTCTTTTTTTTCTAGTTTTGGCAGTATGGAATGTATAATTTCTTTCAAAGCTTTATAATAATTTCAATTTCTTTTTTTTTTTCAAAATTATCCTTCAAATTTGGAAGATCTTTCCTTTAAAAATCCCTGGATTACTGTGGTCCTGATCGCAAGAGGTGTAAAATGGATTTTCCGTAAAATGATGAAGTTTTGAAAATTTGGTGTCTTCAGAAGAGTTGTTGCATATGGAAAGGGGCAACTTTTGGTTTGGTTGGAAATTAGGGTGGTTCACTACTAGGGTGATTTTGAAAATCTAACTTTTCAGGAATATTTTTGGGTTTTTTTTGTCTTCTAGAAAATTGTTGGGCTTGCCAATTCAAGCAACTTTGTTGAAGATACCAAAATTTTATCTCGTAATCTACGACTTCTATGACCAAATTTATACAAAGCATCTGAGCAAACCTTCAAAAATCAGTTTTTTGAACGTGGAAATTCAGGTTTAAGTTTTAGAGAAAAGTGGTATTCGGGGCACTTTTAGAGCTTTAAAAAACAACATAACAGTGATAGCGATTTTAAGGTAAAAACGTTACTTAATCCACCTTTAGGTGGTTGGTGCCTTCCTCATATTCATAAAGTCAATACATTCAGTAAAAATAGCAAAATTCCCCCTTAACATGTTTAACAAATCAACTTTATTACTCATTTCTTTTTATATGGTTCGCAGACCATCAATATTTCTGGCTCATCGGCAAGGTCTGATAAAAAAACCTATCCAACGATAGTTCGCATGGAAGATTCAGACAATATTTTTATCACAATATCTGAAATCAAACCTCTAAAAAGTGTATAAATAACACTTAAGTGCCAATAACTTTTAATAGGGTTGTCAGATCCTTGATGTTTTAGGCTCATTTGAAAGGTCTTTCGATTATCTAACTAACGATGGGTCGCATGATAGACCCGGACATCATTTTTACTGAAATATCTGAGATCTGGCCTCCAAAAAGTGTATAAATAACACTTAAGTGCTAATAACTTTTGATAGGGTTATCAGATCTTTAATGTTTTGGGCTCATTGGAAAGGTCTTTTTAATACCTTTCTGAAAATGTATAACATGACAGGGTTTCTTACAAAAACCACCCTTTTTACAATCTTCCGGACATACGCCAAAATCGTTTTTAGCATAACTTTTGAAGTACTTTACTAAACTTCATAATTTTCAATAGGGACTTATGGGACCCCAAGACGAATCGAATGAGACCAAAACGGTCCAAATCAGTTAAGCCAGTGCTGAGATAATCGAGTGCATATTTTTTGGTGCACAGACCCACATCCCTACACACACACACACACACAGACATTTGCTCAGAATTTGATTCTGAGTCGATAGGTATACGTGAAGGTGGGTCTACGAGGTCAAATTAAGAAGTTCATTTTTCGAGTGATTTTATAGCCTTTCCTCAGTAAGGTGAGGAAGGTAAAAAGATGCAAATTTAAAACTTAAATATCTCGAAAAAGCGCAAACCAAATTTTAAGCGCCAAGTTGCATTTGCATTTCTTCAAACTCGAGTTATCGTCATTTGAAAAAGTATTATTTTCAAGGGAAAACCTTATGGGACCACCCTAACTAATTCCGAAAATTGTCCAAATATATGTTTTCCGTGCAATTTTGCCCGCTGAATCTGAATCTGCCCTCAGAAATGACCCAAATTGTCGAAAATTCGATTTTTGGTCATATTTTGGGTTTCAATGTAAAATTATCATTTAAACCCAAAATATGTCCAAAAACCAATTTTTTGACAATTTAGGTCAATTCAGAGGGCAAATTCAGATTCAGCGGTTCAAAAGACTAAAGAAGACAAAAAAATTCCCAAAAATATTCCTGAAAAGTTAGATTTTCAAAATCACCCTAATAGTGAACCACCCTAATTTCCAACCAAACCAAAAGTTGCCCCTTTCCATATGCAACAACTCTTTTGAAGACACCAAAGCTCCAAAACTTCATATAGGAGCGGCCGTGGCTGACTGGTTACGGTGTTCGCTTTCAAAGCGAATGGTCCTGGGTTCGATTCCCATCTGTTCCCAACGAGAAAGTATAGGAAATATTAATCTTGAAACTCTGAACATGAACGAAAAATCAAAGTCGCCCGAGTCGGGGTTCGATCCCCCGTCCTTTGGATGGTAAGCAAAAATGCTAACCACTACGCCATCACAGCTTGGTGAGCGATGACTGGAATTAGGAATACTGTTACTATCAACTATATACGCGCTGGGTCCTTGTCCATTTGACAAGGGTTCGGAAGTTCTAAATAACGTTTGAACCCGATTGGTGCAAACGTTCTTCAGGGCGGGGCTTGTCGATAAAGCAGAAGTACCTCGCGCTCGGCTAGCCAGCGTAGAAATGGGTCACCGAAGCTCGGCAGAGCTAACACCTTCCAAATGCCTATGCGAGTTATTTGCATGTATAGAATGTAGATCTAAAAAAATACATGGAAACAACTCAATTTGTAAGAAGCGACCGCGTGGTCCCGTTTGGTTGGTTGCACACACACACACACACACCAAAGCTCCAAAACTTCATCATTTTATGGAAAATCCATTTTCCACTTAATTTTGCGATCTGGACTACTGTGCAATGATCGAACATTTATGAAAACATGTGCAGAACATGACTACTTTTCATTTTTTTTTTTGCAATGCCATTGTAAAATGAATTGCAAAATCAGATAAAAGTTATTCCCCTCAATTTTGTCTTTTTTTCGTGAGGACAAAAAGTGCAAACTTTTGTACTATAGGGTATGTTTGGTGGACATTAAGTTTATGCCAATTTATCATCTAGAAAAATATTGAGGTTTTGGAAAATATTAAAAACTAACCTAAAAAGCATCCAACAAATCATTTTTGTAATTGTTGGATGTAAATTTAAATTGGTATTAAAATGTTTCGAAAGCGAAACTATAAGAGGCAGATCATGCTGAAATTCCAGGCACAATATTGAGCAAATACAATTGGACGGTATGGAATAATATTTTGGTAAAATTTTATTTAATGTATTGTTGCCGCGGCATTAAACCGAATTGAGCGAGTTTAACTCTCGCGATGATTTTCTGTCGCGAAATATCGGTCAAGCTGTTTTGAATCAGTGTGTTAGCTTTTTTGATTTGATTGCTTGGTTTTGCTTGAGTCGTTGAAATAAATCGTGGAGTTCTACGTGGATTTAAGAATTGGGACAATTATGTTTAATTCGTGATTAAAATCTTATGTTCCGGTAGATTAGGGGTTCAAACTAGCATCTGAATTGTTAAGGTTAAGTCATGTGATGATTTTGAGTTTGTTCCCAGCTTTAGGAGGAGACACAGAATATCAAGAGTTTTGGTCACAATCTTGGGCTGGGTTGATATCCGGCCTCAACAAAATTACCGAGTGACCGTCAATCTGGTCCGTTAGTACCGTCACGAGTTGATCCGGTTGCTGATTTGGTGGGCTCATGAAAATATAAAATTTGAATTGACCTTCTGAAACCCGAACTCGCCGTCATCAGCCTTTTTAGGCTGTACTTCATGGAATTATCCATCAAATTCACGCCCATAAAGCGATTCCTGGCAGAACTTTGAGGTCGGTTCCTTGATCCTTTTGGTTGCGGCGCTAGTCTCTTCGCAACTCCACTCGCGACATTTCAGTTTGATGCCGCGGCGAAATTTTGTTTTGGTTTTGAATGTTGACCGAGCCACGTAGCCTAGTGGTAACGCTTCCGCCTCGTAAGCGGTAGATCGGGGTTCAAATCCCGGCTCGGACCAACACAACTGGTGATCTTTTCCCTTCTGGATTCGATTGCTTAGTAAAGGGAAGGTAGTGTATCGTCACAAACTGGACCTTATCACGACACCTTAGGGAGGCGACCTATGGAATGTTAACATTAACCTTAACATGTTAACATTAAGTTGAGAATGAAACTGCCACTGAATCCGCTTTGTAAATGCCGGCCCCGATACTCTTCACGGGTGTTCCCCTCAGGAACAGGGAAAGATTTACTTTTTTACTTTGAATGTGACATTTGAGATACACTCAGAAAAGAAACAACCCAAAATTGCTTCGCGAGATGAAACACACTCGCGCTGTTATTTCGATTTATTTCCGAAATCACAATATTTGAAGGGAACCTTTTGAAAAGTCCAAAATCAAACTTTCTATGTGTGTTGATTTTCAGAGGCTGTATCCATAAGCAACTATAATTAAAATCTTCAAAATATTAGAATTCTTGCTTGTTTTTACATAGGAAACCCATGGCACAATTAGAATTATTTTTTAGCTTTCCAATATTTTCAAGACAGTAAAAAAATCATGGTAATAACAAATCTGGGAAGGGGTACTTCTTTTATGTCAGAAAAATGTTTAATTTTACCACTTTTCTGGTGTAATGTCACTTTATATTATAAAAGAGGTAATAATCACGATTTTTTTTTCGTTGACCCTTGAACTACGCTAAAATGATTTAAAATTGTTCAATTCAAGATAGCGGACAAAATTGCGGCGATGCAATATTGAAAAAATGCATTTTATTTTTAATAAGCCTGCAACAATTCAAATTTGATCAACATGTGGTCACTAGGGTGCCCAGAATATGGGACTTTTTCTCAAAACCTCGCTCCACAAGCTGAATATTGTTCCTTGAGCTATTTTAGGACTCTGGGCCAAATATGAGCAAAATCGGTCAACATTTACCCATTGATACTCGAAGGTGAAGTTTGCATGGGAAAAATTCAAAAAATGTATGGAAAACCCAACTTTTTTACGGTTTGGTCTCCACGGTACGCTACTTTCATCCGATTATTCCCATAAGTGAGATTCTCATTGGAAATTTAATGCTCTACAACTTTGTAGAACATATCGAAGCTGTAAAACTTGATCCTGAAAAGTTATTAGCGATTTAAAAAAGTCATTTTTACATGAAAAACATTTTTTTTCACCAACTTTAGGCTCGGGTATCAATGGGTTAATCTCAACCAATTTCGCTCAAAATTTACACAGATGCTTAAAATTACCCAAAAACCCGTTTTCCGTTTGTGGAGCAGGGGGTAATTTTTTCTGGGCACCCTAGTGGTCACAGAACTCAAATTTTATGATAAAAACAAGAAAATGAAAAAAAACGCGAAAAAAGTTTTGCTCGTGATTCGATTCCTATACAAACCTTCGGATAATCGAACTTGGGATAATTGAAACTTCGTATAATCGAGGCCTCGGATAATCGAGTCTGGACTGTACTGATTTATGAACTCAGTAATAAAAGTTTGGAGAGTAGTATTGTACTATCAAGTCAATGTTGAAAGGCATTACACTATGCTTTCAAAGAAATTGTCAATTAAACTATCTATTTTTTAACTCAGTCAGATGCTATATTTTTCGTATAAAAAAATTGTTAAATACTCTACCGCTAAAAAAAGATGTTGAATGACTCCAAGTGTTTTGTGTTTTCAGTGCATTTGCATTTCCAGCGAAAGAAAGCGAGAGAGCAGACCTTTAGTTGGCCACCACACGGGTGTCGACGACGAAGCATCCCTGCGTCTGGCCGTCCTGGTCCTGCAGGTCAATCTCGATGGTAACGGACACCAGCGGGTAGATGGCGGTGATCGGCATGGTCAGATGCCAGCTGAGGTCCTCTCCGACCGAGGTTGGGCAGCGAGCTCCGACCAGCCAGTTGCAGGCGGCGGCAATGTTCGCGGGCAGCTCGTAGGGAGCGGTGATTCCCAGGGCGATAGCGGTGACGACCGGACGCAGCGCGGTGGCATCGGTCACTATAAGGTTGAGGGATTGTTAGTATTGATAACGAACGCCGAAACGTCGAAAGCATCACTTACGGGAGGTGTAGTCCATGACCATCATGGCGCTGGATCCACGGCGCAGCTCACAGGGCATCTGGGGGCAGTTCTCGATGCGGAGGGTGGCCGGTGGCGGGCGGGCTCCGGCGCACGGACGGAACGGAATGACATCCCAGTTGTCGTAGTTGATGTTGTCGGCGTTCTGCAGCATCACAGCTGGAACCAGCGCCACCAGGATCAGGAACTTGAACATTGTGAGTGAGGTTTTCGAGGTAGCGAACTGACTGCGGAGAGTACACTGTTTCACTTGGAAGTTGCTTGTGATCGATTTACGCTCAGGAACCTAGTTTTATACCTCGGGGACTGCGTAACGCTGAGTGATAAGCTTATCACACCCGGTGAGTTATACGACCGCAGGTGTGCCTGGGTTGCGAAAATTGACCATCTGGACCGGCGGCGTTAGATTAGTGACCTTGCATGTATTAACAGGTGGCTGGTAGAATTTTGCGACATCTTGTCGGCGGGCTGGGTCAGTTTGAATCAGTTGTTGATAAGAGACCACTCGATGAGTGGTTATTGTGGATGATACGGTTCTTACAGAATACTGATATGGCAAAAGGGATGACGTTTAATGAGGTCAGGGTAATATTATAATGAAATGATTTGAATTTTTTAAACATTGTAACAATGTATTGCTCAATCTGAAACTAACCTTCAATATGGAAGTTTTGCCCACGATTTGGGTTCCGCCCGCGAAACTCCCCCAACTCGACACAGCAAATGTTTTGAGCGGTGCCCATTGCTTGGTTTGGGGTCAACTAGCAGCCAGCAGTAGCAATTCCAAAAATCGAGAGTTCCAGTCAGCACAATAAACTTGGTGAAGTATAATTTATAGGTGACCCCAACGCATACCCTTGATTTCGTCCAATTGCTCCGGCGCGGTTGCGGCGGTGGTGATCGACTTCAATTGAACCATCATCATCCCACTTCGAGGTTCCCTGCTGGATGCTGTCCGAGCGAGAATTCAGAAGCGGACGCCAACAAGCTGCGGCTGTATTCATTTGACACGATTGCTGTGCACTTCTTGGATTTGGTTGGCTGAAACTGGTACAGGAGACGGACTTTTGTGGAAAGGTTTCTTCAAAATATTGTAGGCAGAATATAATTTGGCATAATTTTCGTAATTGATGTCGTGCTAATTTGTCGCACGTGCATTTTGGGACAAACTTAGTTAAGAACGCCATTGTTTGTAGCTCACAATGCCTCACCTCTTGACCTTCTCAGCTCCCCAAAATTCTATTTCACTCCTGAGATATTCAATAATACGCGAAAATAGTCCGTGAATTGTTGTCACTTTCCATATGAAAGAAGTTTCAATCTTTTCGTGTTATCTTGTCACTCCTTGAAAATTTATGTAAGTGCGACAACTGGCCAAAGTCATTTCAGGTCAGAACACGTTTGACACACGTACATGCCTGACTACCGTAAACATTTGTAATTATAACTCGGTACTCCAGCAACCAAGTTCAACCAAACTTCAGGACAATGCACAGCATCGTCAACCAAACAAAACTTGTTTGTTATTGTTTACATTGCGCGTTCTCGTTTTTGTTTATTCAAGATTATACAGTATGTAAAAGTATTTACACCCCTTGGATACAATGCACATTTCGTGATGGAACATGTAAACAATTTAAAGTTTGACAAAACCTAGTACTACGTTTTGTTCAGAAACTCATGCCAAACATTTTGCTACAAAAAGCTCATGAAAAGATGTTTTCCATAAAAAGTTATATAACAAATACTATTACAAAAATCAAAAAAGGTACAAAAAAAGTTTGTACACCTTCCGAAAAATTAACATAAATAATGTTTTTTATTGACAAATCACCATGAATCCAGTCTTCCAACTCTAAATAGGCATCCTTGACTGATTTAAAAAATAATTTGGATTGAATATAAAGTTTACTAACTACTTAGTATAAAATTTTATATAACTCTGAAAATTCTATATAAAACTTATCATAACTTAATTTTGCAAACTTTTAATTTAACTAAATGTCAATATATTACCATAGAATTGCTAAATAAACATTTTGGAGCGGGTATAACACTGTTTTGGGAGTCTTTGTATCGATAGAATAGATTTTTCGTTGGAATTTCGTACCAACCCGGAATTACGTCGTCGGAAAATCCGCCGGCATCCAAACCGGTCCACGATTCACAAGTCAACCTATGTAGCATCGGAAAGGGCATACAATTTCCAATCTTTTGATACCCAAACATCTAGGTTTTCTATAAAACCCACGTTTTTAAATACCTGAGCAAAAAGTAAGTTTGATCCACGAGAACAAAAATTACGAAATTCCATACATTTTTGGCAGGTTGCTCAAACGAAACCATAACAACGTTTTTACCTAGGTATTTAAAAACGGGGGTTTCAAAGAAAACCTAGATGTTGGGTATCAATCGGAAATTTTATGCCCTTTCCGATTCCACATAAGTTGACTTGTGAATCGTGGACCGGTTCGGATGCCGCCGGTTTTTCGACGACGTAATTCCGGGTTGGTACGAAATTCCAACGAAAAATCTATTCTATCAATACAAAGACCCCAAACGATGTAATACCCACTCCAAAATGTTTATTTAGCAATTCTATGGTTATATTTGACATTTAGTTAAAAAATTTAAAATTTAAGTTAAGATAAGTTTTATATAGAATTTAGAGTTATATAAACTTTTATAATAAGTAGTTAGTAAACTTTATATTCAATCTAAACTATTTTTTTAATCAGTCAAGGATATTGAGGATGGAGACTGGATTCATGGCAATACATAACTTTATTCGTGTTCATTTTTCGAAAGGTGTACAAACTTTTTTTGCACCTTTTTTTGATTTTTGTAATAGTATTTGTTATATAACTTTTTACAGAAATCATCTTTTCATGAGCTTTTTGTAGCAAAATGATTGGCATGAGTTTCTGAACAAAACGTAGTACTAGGTATCTGTCTAACTTTAAATTGTTTACATGTTCCATCACAAAATGTGCAAAGTGCCTTAGGGGTGTAGGGTAGAGTAGTCATCAATGAGACACGGGGAACAACGATAAAATGGCTCTCACAAGTCGTAGTTTCAACCAATCAGGCTCATATTTGAGGGAAAGGTGTGTCTACTGAATACACGTCTGCCATATTAGTGGCTTTGGTTATGGACGCTCCCTTGAAAAGTAAATCATAAATGTTTGATTCTGGGGTGTAAAAGTAAATTATGGACAAAAAAAACTTTTTCGCTCGTAGGCTGCCGTTTACACAAAAAATAATATTTCTTCAAATTTCTTTCGACGTTCCATAGGGATTAAGTTGGGCTACAATGTCCTTTCATTAGATTTGGCCAAAATTTAGAATATAGCCAGAATCCAGGGCTGTCTCATTGTTCCCCACTCATTTCAGCCCATGGGTAACAATGAGACACTTTGTTTTTTCTTCAATAAACTTTTCAAAATCGATGGAAGTCTTTCAAAACATGAATTAAAAGTGATTTTTGGCATATTTATAGAGTTTAAACTTCATTTAACCAAAAATACAAAGTTATTTGGTATTAATATATGGATTTTACAAAATTTAAATACTTTTTAGTATAACTTTTGTTATTAAAAGTTTCATGTTGGCAAAATTGCTCTAAAATGTTCAATGCAAGTCACCTGCAATTGAACAATACAAAAACATGATGTATTGCTAGAAAAATTTTGATTTTCGTAGAGTGTCTCATTGTTCCCCAGCTGTCTCATTGTTCCTGCCAAGTGCGTCTACAATGAGACAGTTGAATAACTCTGGCTGTAGATGTCGGATCGATCTCATATTTTGGTCAATATTAGAGCACATTAAAAGAAAGATAATGCAACTAAAAGCTCATTAAAACATGCTGATGAAAAAATTAGAATAATCGTTGAAGGTTGAAAACCAAAAGTGTCTCATTGATGACTACCCTACCCTAAATACTTTTTTTACATACTGTACATCAATATGCGAAACGTCAAAAAGCGAGTGAGACAAATTAGCACGACAGCGTCGAAATGATAAAGCTTTGCATCAACATAAAAAAATTGTTCAAGGTTTTTTTTTAATTTTTTCTAACTATATAATGAATTAAAAATTACTTGCAAAAAACTTGGCTGGTAGCCCTATCGCCACCCCGGCTGATCTCCGCCAGTCTTTATGGGACGCTTACCGGACCAAAAAATGCGCCCCATTCCATATATTTCCCATTCGGTCAAATTGAATCATCAAAACATGACCATCCCACCCCCTTCATCACCCCCAACGCCAAAATTGGAGATGCCGGCAACTGGCTAGGAAGCTGAAGGAGGTTAAAGGCACCAAGCTTTTTTTATTATTTCTACATTTCAAAGCTAAAAAGCTCGCCCATTTTATGACTGTGAAACGTTTTGATTTGCATTGATTTGTACCCGTCAAAACTGGACACGTATCATTCCGAGCGAACTAGCCAACCCCTCGTCATCGCACCCAGGGGTCCCTCAACGGCCCCCGGAACAGAAGAATGCGTTGAAATTGCGCGCACGCGGGTTTCGGGGAGGACTTTTTTGAGCGACGTCTTTAATTTACTAGTTTTGTGAGCCGGGAATGGAATTTTATATCTTTTTCCCTCCTTTTTCAGGTGGACGCGTAAACGAATTGCTTTTGCGTAGGAATAGAACAAATTAATCCGTCTTGGAATGATATTTCCCCTCCAAACTCGCAACGAGCCATCAACGCAGATCGTCGCCGTTGTTCTAGCTGGCCACAAGTGTGAGTTAGACCGAGTTGAGTTAAATTCGTATATTCTACAGGTGACAAGATGGAACCACGCCAACGTGATGAGTCGCGGCAGATCTTGCTGCTGAGGCTCGTCCATTAGAGGTTGAGAAGCCAAACGGAGATAATTATACGGCACCGGGTTGGGGTTGATTCCGAGATGTATGACCTACCAAACAACCACCACATACTTTGCTCTGTCCAGTGTGCCTCGTAAACATTCATTTCGACACGTACTTAAAATGGATTAAGTCATTATCGAAATTTTGGATACCGCTAATGACACGGTTTAGCTGAAATGTGTGCATGCGTTTGTGTGTGTGTGGGGTAGCGTGGCTCACGGATATATGAAAAAGACAAAAGTGTTCAATTTCGAACGCCTCAACCGGAATTTTGTAGCAATATGGCCCCAAAACATAGCCTGAAATTTTGAGCGCATTTGGTTAAGGTTTAGAACTTCCACCATTGACCTGAAGTTATAATGAAATTTCAATAAATTTAATTTATTTATTTTCAACTTTTTAACTCTTCTTCGAGTATATTTCCCTATGCCCTATGAATTTTTCTCAAAGTAGTGGTTTCTTATAGGTTTTGATCCGGGGAACAACTTTGTAGAACATCACACAGCGCTAGGAATTAATCCCGGAAAAATACAGGCAAATTTTTAGAGCACGTTAAAAAAAAATTCCTAGCTCCAAAAAATATCCTATATCTTTTCAGGATCAATTCCTAGCGCTTTGCGATGTTCTACAAAGTTGTTCCCCGGATCAAAACCTATAAGAAACTTGAGAATAAGAAAATTTGATTGGGTTTTGGGAAACTTTATCTAAGAAGAGGTTAAAAGTGAAAATTTCCCATAGTAAATCTTTAAAAGTTCCATACTAACTTCAGGTCAATGGTGGAAGTACTAAACCTTAACCAAATGCGCTCAAAGTTTCAGGCTATGTTCTGGGGCCATATTGCTACAAAAATCCGGTCGAGGCGGTCGAGAATTGAACACTTTTGTCTTTTTCATATATCCGTGAGCCACGCTAGTGTGGGGGCTCAATCCAAATCAAACAAACAACTCTAAAGCTGTCATAGCTGGGGCTAGATTTGAGTGCTTGGCCGGATTTTGGCGTAGGAAATTGACGGTGTGTGTCGATTTAAATTGAACTCCATGTCAAGGCGACGAATGGCGTGTCAACTCGGGGCCTTTCTGCACGATGGCAATTATTCCGAGCGAATGTTTGCTTAAGCGCTCCGAAAATCTGTCTCATGGCGGTGACAATCGACGGCCAAATTGGACCGGATGCAATGGTGATGAGAACCTAATTGGCAGGTGTCGCCACACTTCTAGAGATTGTTGGAACCAAGGCGATCTTTATCAACGGGTGTGATGATTGGATTTTGACTTTTATTTTCTTAATATGAAAAAAAGCATTGAAGAGCGGGTTTTGAGTTCTAATAGAACATTCATATGTTTGAAAATTAATTCGCTTATTTTTTATAATTTGTGGCTTCAAATTAAAATTAGAGGATCCAGAAATAAATCATTAACATTTATGTATTTATGTAGATTTAATAAAATATCAGAAACATTCTTCAAGCGCTTTAAAATTAATTATTAGCACAAAATTATATGAAAACTATCTGAAAATCCAAGTATTTCTAGTTTAATTTATTAATCAATCCAACGCGGTGCAGAAAACTTAAACATTGAAGATATACTTTGCGGTCCAAATCATGAGTTCTATTTTTCTATTTTTTTTTAATTAGGCAATAAGGCAAAACCAAGTTTAAAGTTGAGATACTAACATATTTTTGCATATAATTATAGTGCAGGGACACCCTGCGGGAGACATCTGTTTTTTTCAGATTAAATGGTAGATTGGAAAGAAAGTCCAATAGTTAACAAAATAATTAAAGCGGGTTCATAAAGCTGTGCTGCCAATTAGATATATATGTATTTCGATTTTAAGAATGGAAGAAAGAAGAAACTTTCAAACATTCAAATTTTGGAATGAATAACATTACATGGCAAATTTTTTTTCTTAATTTTTAAAACATTTACAAACTTTTGAGGCTGCAAATGTATTATAAATATAAATTCAGTAATTAACAAAAATATCAGAAGTCTTATTTTGCATGAGAAAACACTTAGAATTATCGAATGATATATTTTCGTAAATCTTCCAAACTACAAAAACTGTGTATGGGCCATCCAAAGAAAAAAATGGAGCATGGGTTTAAATTTTGTTTACGAATTTTCACTATTTACATAATTTTTTAAAATGATTTCAAATGAATGATTGTAAGAATTTTTAAATGTTCTGGAAAGATTATTAAACATAAATTTTCATGCACCCTTATTTTTGATAAATTGACGTATAGGGGTAATTCTCTACCAACTCACACGAAATCGGGAAAAGTTGCCCCGACCCCTCTTCGATTTGTGTGAAACTTTGTCCTAAGAGGTAACTTTTGTCCCTGATCACGAATCCGAGGTCCGTTTTTGATATCTCGTGACGGAGGGGCGGTACGACCTTTCATTTTTGAACATGCGAAAAAGAGGTGTTTTTCAATAATTTGCAGCCTGAAACGGTGATGAGATAGAAATTTGGTGTCAAAGGGACTTTTATGTAAAATTAGACGCCCGATTTGATGGCGTACTCAGAATTCCGAAAAACTTATTTTCATCGAAAAACACTAAAAAGTTTTAAAATTCTCCCATTTTCCGTTACTCGACTGTAAAAATTTTGGAACATGTCATTTTATGGGAAATTTTATGTACTTTTCGAATCTACATTGTCCCAGAAGGGTCATTTTTTCATTTAGAACAAAATTTTTCATTTTAAAATTTCGTGTTTTTTCTAATTTTGCAGGGTTATTTTTTAGAGTGTAACAATGTTCTACAAAGTTGTAGAGCAGACAATTACAAAAATTTTGATATATAGACATAAGGGGTTTGCTTATAAGCATCACGAGTTATCGCGATTTTACGAAAAAAAGTTTTGAAAAAGTTACTTTTTACGTTTCTCTTTGTTTCGTCGTCCGTGTCTGTCGCGGGTAAAGATGAACGGCCATGATCGATGACGACCAACTTTTTCAAAACTTTTTTTCGTAAAATCGCGATAACTCGTGATGTTTATAAGCAAACCCCTTATGTCTATCTATAATTTTTTTTGTAATTGTCTGCTCTACAACTTTGTAGAACATTATTACACTCTAAAAAATAACCCTGCAAAGTTAGAAAAAACACGAAATTTTAAAATGAAAAATTTTGTTCTAAATGAAAAAATGACCCTTCTGGGACAATGTAGATTCGAAAAGTACATTAAATTTCCCATAAAATGACATGTTCCACAAATTTTTACAGTCGAGTAACGGAAAATGGGAGAATTTTTAAAACTTTTTTAGTGTTTTTTTCGATGAAAAATACGTTTTTTCGGAATTCTGAGTAGGCCATCAAATCGGGCGTCTAATTTTACATAAAAGTCCCTTTGACACCAAATTTCTATCTCATCACCGTTTCAGGCTGCAAATTATTGAAAAACACCTCTTTTTTCGCATGTTCAAAAATGGAAGGGGTCGTACCGCCCCTCCGTCACGAGATATCAAAAAACGGACCTCGGATTCGTGATCAGGGACAAAAGTTACCCCTTAGGACAAAGTTTCACGCAAATCGAAGAGGGGTCGGGGCAACTGCTGTGTGAGTTGGCGGAGAATTACCCATAGTTAAAACCTAAAATAAAAAATGTTTTTCTTAAAAAAATACATAAACAACAGACTTTGTCTTAGGAAAGGGAAAACTTTAACAAATATAAATTAGGTTTTCTTTTGTACAATTTTGACCATCAATTTAAGTTTGTTTATGATTAAAATATTGATTCTGATTGATGGTTAAATTGTATAGTAAATTCCTAGACAATAAAGTATTGAATACAAAAGAATTAATTTCAAACAAAGCATCTATTTTAAATAAATTTGAAACAATAATATTAATTTTAAACCAATTTTCAAGTTTCAATATTTCTAGGATTTTTTTTAAATATGCCTTACTTGATCTCATAGTTTCATTTAGTAATTTTGGCCGTTGAATCAAAATCTGGAATCAAAAAACATGTAATCAGTGAAGATATGAAGGTACGCCTGTTCAGAATGTTATTTGGTGGAATTCTTCTATAATCAAATCGTTATCAAATTTGGTCAAAACTCGGTTTTCATTCCTCTTAAAACATATTTTGCTAATAGAACACTTCTGTAGCGACTCAAGAAAGGCCGGACAAGCTTTTTGACAGCTGAAACTTTTATGAAAATTCCAAGGCAGGTAATTTTTTCACAAAACTCGAAATGGTATACAATAGCTGGCCTTCCCAGCTGAGCAGTTCTCTCAGATTTCGGTCATTCGATTTTTTTTTTGTATTTTTCAATCCGACTGAAACTTTTTTGTTGCATTCGGTATGCCCAAAGAAGCCATTTTGCATCATTAGTTTGTCCATATAATTTTCCATACAAATTTGGCTGCTGTCCATACAAAAATGATGTGTGAAAATTAAAAAATCTGTATCCTTTGAAGAAATTTTTTGGTGTCATCTAGTATCCTTGGAAACGAACTTAATTTTCAATAAATGTGAATCGAAGGTGTAATATCAAAATCGGTTTTCCAGCACAGCATTATTTTAGTTCCTTTTGGGGTCCTAAACAACTCCCCAAAGTTTGGGAACGATTGGTTTAGACCTCACTTTGCGCAAAGCGATTCAATTTTCCATACAAATTTGTATGGGAAAAATCATTTTTTTTGAATTTTGATATTTAAAAATTCCAAGTTTCACGCTATATTAAAACCGGATTCATATTCGGGTGCTCTGGAATGTGCTCTACAATTTTCCCGAAGAGAATATGGTGCTAACTTGTTTCTGAAAGAAGATACAGCGTCCTCAAAACTCGTCTAAAACGTGATTTTCGATCAAAAAACACGTTTTAGACGAGTTTTGAGGACGCTGTATCTTTTTATAGGAGCAAGTTAGCTTAGGGAAAGTTATAGAGCACATTCCAGAGCATCCGAATATAAATCCGGTTTTAGTATAGCGTGAAACGTGGATTTTTTAAATATCACAATTCAAAAAAAAAAATTTTTCCCATAAAAATTTGTATGGAAAATTGAATCGCTTTGCGCAAAGTGGGGACTTAACCAATCGTTACCAAACTTTTGGGAGTTGTTTAGGACCCTATAAGAAACCAAAAAGTTGCTGTGCTAGCTAAATTTGGACATCTTTATTTTTTTCATACAACCTTATCACACCCTAATGGACTACACTGAAAAAAAATGATACACGATAAAAAAAAAATTGGTGATTTTTTATTTAACTTTTTGTCACTAAAACTTGATTTGCAAAAAAAAACATTATTTTTAATTTTTTTTTGATATGTTTTAGAGGACATCAAATACCAACTATTCAAAAATTTCCAGGTTGTGCAAAAAATGTTTGACCGAGTTATGAATTTTTTAATCAATACTGATTTTTTCAAAAAATCGAAATATTGGTCGCTAAAATTTTTCAACTTCATTTTTCGATGTAAAACCAAATTTGCAATCAAAAAGTACTTTTATGAAATTTTCATAAAGTACACCGTTTTCAACTTAAATCCATTTTTAGGTGACTTTTTTGAAAATAGTCGCAGTTTTCCATTTTTTTTTATTAGTGCACATGTTAGCCCACTTTTGAAAAAAATATTTTTGAAAAGCTGAGAAAGTTCTCTATATTTTTCATTTTTGAACTTTGTTGATACGACCCTTAGTTGCTGAGATATTGCCATGTAAGTGTTTAAAAACAGGAAAATTGATGTTTTCTAAGTCTCACCCAAACAACCCACCATTTTCTAATGTCGATATCTCAGCAACTAATGGGCCGATTTACAATGTTAAAATATGAAACATTCGTGAAATTTTCCGATCTTTTCGAAAACAATATTTTCAAAATTTTTAAACCAAGACAATCATTTTAAAAGGGCGTAATATTCAATGTTTGGCCCTTTTGCCAGCATCTAGGATAACATGTTTCAAAATTGAATATTCCCAGATTACTTTGGAGCAGTCCATGAATCATTTTTGATCAACGATTCAAATTGACACTAGATTTTTTTTAAAAAGTATGTTGTTTTAAAGATGTACAATTTTATCAATTAAGGGGGAAGAAATTGCTAGAGTGCGCCAAAAATGTCTACTGGGTTTGGTTTTTTTATTTATATTTATTCAGATTTTCTTTTCCATGTACATTCATTCAGTTAAAATATTATTGAGTGTCCTAATGGGTTTGGTAAGGAATACTATGTAGTCACTTAAAATGATAAAGCTCCTAACAACTCAATGAGCGCCTCAATAAACTTGATGCTATCAGGCTACCGCCCGTAATCTGCAATTCATCCGACCATATCCACCTGTATGCCATTCCGCAGCCACACCTGAAGTGACTCTGCAGCTACGTACGGCACAAGCATTTTCGGTGGGGCCGTGCGACTCACGCGATAGATAAGCACAATTTACTGCACGCTGAATACGTAGCCGTTCGCAAACGGTGGTTATGAAGTTTCGGGTTTGCGCTCTGCTACTATGGCCAGATAAGCTGAAAGGGCGTGCTGCTGCTGAATGACCATCGCCGTATCAAAACCCCCGGATGGCACAGATTACGGAAAGGTTAAGGTCTTGTTCCGCTCACTTTCGTGGGTTGATTTTGTTTGCGCCCCCTAATTGAGCTCCACGAGCTTCAGTAGTGAGTGGAACTTGAAGGCGGATGAGCCCGTGCGTGGAAGTGACCAAATTAGGCTTTATCAAGTTGGGGAAGTCCGCACACACGATTGGGCGCGACAATCGGAGAATCGATTACGTCTTTTGAAACACCTGGCCTGTCTGAGAATGACGAGTTTTGGATGATCTTGATTGTCGGCAAACTGCAGCTGAAAGTGAATTTGTCGTTTTTGAAGACAACCTTCAATCGAGAGATGTTCTCTGGACACAAACAATCCAAAATTATAGCTTGCCAACAAAGTTAGCTGTTGTGTCCAGATCTTCAAGCGATTTGAATATCTCCACTGTGTGATTTGGACCTCGGTAATTGAGATTCTCCACCGACTGAGCCAAAGTCCTAAGTGCGTCTCCGTCGCTTGCCCACTTTAGTCGGTGACTTGACGAGAGTGGCTCGCCTGTTTCATTTCTTAAATCGATTTTAACTAGCCCCAACGGCCATTTGTAGGTCCGTCGCGCCGTACAGACTTGCGGAGAAGTCATCTTCGGAGAGGCCAGCCAGGCCAATTGCCGGGGTGATTTTTTGGCCTCGGCCTGTTTCACCGGGCCAGTGTGTCGGGCCACGGCGCAATCAGAGATGATCATTTAGAAGTGATTAGTTCCTAAGACAAACCGACCACGGGTACGATACGGTAGAGAGGGAAGAGGATAATGATTGCGACTTGGAGGGCAGGGTTGAAGTCATGTTTGTTCTGCTATCAGATGTCGTTATAATGATTAAACCCCTGGAGGTATGCAACGTTAAACCAATATAAGCAATCACAAATCGTCAACAGATGGCGCTGTTTTCGAAAATCTCCTGAAAGTATGCAATGCCCAAGAATTAAACACTGAGTCTACCCTAGCCCTGGAGTCAGTATGGCCTCACCTATAACAATTCTCGGATTGCGCGGCCGTTGAAGCTCAATCGACTCGGGAGTAAGCAAATGAACAGAAGAAAAAAAAAACGCACACACAGTTTTGACGAACCACCTCGAAATGAGCAAACGAGAGTGGATAATACACGGGACGAATAATGATACACAACTGTAATAATAGTTCAAATCAATCATCCTATGATTTGTTTCTTTCTTCGTTTATCTAACACGCACCGACGCGGGATTCGATCTTGGCTCGAAAGATTTGGAAGTCACGTTCTTGGCGGACAATTCGATTGCTCCGACCGTTTCCAGTTATTAGGCTGGGATTGATTCTTGGCTCTCGGATCAAGTTGCGAGTTTGGGGCAGAATTAAGGGAAATTATACGTTAGTGTCAATTCCAAACTGGACTTTTTAGAACTTTGATATAACTTTCACAAAAACAATTCAGATTTCAAATCACAAAACCGATGAGAAACGGCGAATCTTCATCTAAAAGCAAACACCGAACAAATTAAGTGATGCCCTGAGGGGTAAATTGCACATTGATTTCGCAATTCCAGTTCATCCAGCAAGAGAGATGAAGAACCCGATCTAGATTTGGATTATGTGCATTGTGGATGGGCAGCATCAAGCCAACCAACCGATCGGTTGAAGACCGTCAGATAGCGACAAATTGCCGGTTATACCGGACGAATTGGGTTGATTATGTCTCATTGTTGATTGTTTGAAATGAGTGGTTATTCCCAGTGAAGTTGATGGGGCCTAATGATTTCTGATGAATTTATTCTTGATTTTTTTGCTGAAATGTGTGGATTCTCTAACGAAAAATTCAAAATCCCATTTACAACATTGTCCACGACCACCCAAAACAATCCCACCGATTCATTTCGCGTAAAAATCTCCCACAATTTCGTCTCCGTTCCGCCCCGATGCAGTGATGACACTTAACCTAAAATTAACTTTCATCAGCTCGAGGTTGTTTCACGAAACCAAGTGAGCGAGAGGAACCCCCCTTTCCCGTCACATTTTTCACACTTTACGCACTCTTGACGAAATCAGGTTGCGAATCGGCTATCGCCCCCTACCTCGAAAGAGTTATGAATGGCAGCCATTTATTTGTGGCCGCCTGATTGTGGCCACTATGGATGGGGATGGTTTGGGGAAGGAGGGGAGGGATGACCAACCCGCCAAAACTCTCACTTTCCGACGGTCCCAAGTGGCTGCCGCCGACAGTATGCGTTGAGTTCGGGGGAGAGCACTGTTATAAAAACGTATAAATAAATAATTCTTAAATGTTTTTCTGTCGTTCAGACTCGATTAACCGAAGGCCTCGGAAAATTTTTACTTTCGACCCTCAAATACGCAACATTGATTAAGAATTTTAAATCCAATGTGGCGGCCAAAATGGTGGTGATGAAATAATGAGAAAAGGTGCATTTTGTCATTTAATAGGCCAAACCTTTGGATAATTAAACTACGGATAATCGAATAATGTATCAAATAAGAAGATAGTTTTAAATTAAAATAAAAAATCCTGAAAGTATTTTTATTTTTCTTTACATAACAATCTTAACATTTAATGGTTTTCAAATGTGTACAATTTCTTAAAACTGGCATACAAATGCAAAGCCAGTTTTGAAGAAGTTTGTAAGAATCATAATTTCTTCGGAAAGGTTTAATATCATATAATTTTTTTCATTTCGATGATATGGCGTCATCCATGAAGTATGTCACGCAAAAATCGGTCAAAATGAACCCCCCCTCCCCCCTATGTCACACTTTGTCACACAAGGTTGAACTCCCCCTCAAAAAGTATGTCACATTTTGCCAGACCCCCCCCCCCTTTGTTTCGTTGGGATTTTTTATAGTTTTTATATCTTTGAACTGGTATTTTTGGCAATTTTAGTATGAAAAAAATAAGTTGTCTAATCATTCATTTTTAAGAATAAACATTGCGATATAAAAAACAGTTTTGAATCTTTAAAAAATCTTCAAAAAAGACCTGGTATAACATTCAAGTATAAACAAATCATGAAAACTGTTTTTCACAGCTTTGTATCTAATAACTTCAAACCATTTATAGCAGTTTTCTTATGAACACCCTTCTTTCAAAGCATTTATTTTTATCAAGCAAGAATTTGCTTAATATTGAAGTTCCACCTGAAAAAAATGTGACTATATAATAAATTATAATGTGATACCGTCATCAGGGGTAACATTGGGTCTGGGGGTGAGTTTGGGTCATACAAAAATGCAGAAATGTGTATGACCCAACTTCACCCCCCAGGCCCAATGTCACCCCTGATGACGGTACTTCTAAAGAATAGTAAGCAAACAATTTTAGAAAAGAGAATTTAATTTAATTGTGTACATTCCAAATTAATATTATGCAATCATAAAAAAACCTAGCGTGACGTCACAATCTCGCGAACTCCCCTCCCCCCTTCGTCACATCTTGTCACACCTTCGGTAACCCCCCCCCTCCCCCCTCCCCCTAAGAGCGTACGTACTTTATGGATGACGCCTATCGGTTTTCAAACCCAAATACACATCGGAAAACGGTTATTTTTATTTTTGATTTCGATGAAACATTAGTTTGTTCATACATTTTTTCAAACAATGTTAGAAACTGTTCCTTCAAAAGACTACTTAACTATTCCAAATTCTGTATCATTAGATCGAATTTTCTGATTGATTTGACGTCTTGGGCAAATTTGTAGCTATTGATTAGGTTATCTCAGAATAAACTATTTACACTCTTAAAAATATATTCGTTGGTTTTTAATTCAACTTTTCAGCCAAAAATTTAAACACGAAAAACATTCATTTATGGAAACAGTGGATCCATTTGGGATGCTCATATTTTTTGTCACTTTTTCTTATTTAAATTATTTTGTTCAAACATTTGTCATAACAAATCATTCACTGGGATTTTAATATAGCAAAGGATTGAAAGAAAGGACTTCATTGAATTGCAGTTATTTTATGTAAAGTTTGTTTTATAAAAGCTATTTAAATATATTTTTGAATTAATTCCAATTTTACCATCGTATCAAAACTGAAAGATGAAGTGGTCCAACATTGGAGTTTGCTTAGTAAAACGATATTGAGGAATAATTTTAGAAAAAAATATTAAGCACCATCATACTAGAATAACATTTATTTAATGGCATTTGGGTAATTCTCCGCCAACTCACACAGCAGTTGCCCCGACCCCTCTTCAATTTGCGTGAAACTTTGTTCTAAGGGGTAACTTTTATCCCTGATCACAAATCCGAGGACAGTTTTTTGATATCTCGCGATGGAGGGGCGGTACGACCCCTTCAATTTTTGAACATGCGAAAAAAGAGGTGTTTTTCGATAATTTGCAGCCTGAAACGGTGATGAGATAGAAATTTGGTGTCAAAGGAATTTTTATGTAAATTAGACGTCCGATGGCGTACTCAGAATTCTGAAAAAACGTATTTTTCATCGAAAAAAACACTAAAAGAGCAATTCCAGCTCAAATCAGGAATTTTTCTGGTACTTCTGTACCCGACCCTCTCCGATTTCAATGAAACTTTGTAGACATGTTATCCTAGGCCTATATAAGCCATTTTTGTGTATATGGAGCCAATAGTACTCGAAAATAACATTTGAGAAGGTTGTATGGTATTTAAATATTTTTGCATTTTGTAATTTAAAAATTACTGTATCTCGAAGCCGTTGCGTCGTATCAAAAAGTAGTCAAAGACAAACTTGTAGGAAATTAGACGGGCTTTCTGAAAAAAATACACTGAAACAAAAATACACGCCACATCTATGAGATTTTTTGATTTTTTAGTCTAAAACTTAAATTTAAAGGTGATGTCACGATTTTTTTTCGCTCAAATTTTTTGTGGAAATAGCCTAAAATATTACCAAAAGACTGACGAAAAATGCAGGATGGTATGTCTCTCCTAAAAAAATACAAAAATCATTTACTAAAACTATTTTTTTGAAAAGTGGTCTAAACGTCAAAATTTTTGAAAACCGGTAGTGGGAATCGATTTTCCAGACAATTTTACATAAAAGTCTCCATATTGACCATTTTCCTATGTCCAATCCTTGGGAAGATACAGCGGTTTTAAAAATAAAAATGTTGAAAAAACGGGTTTTTTGGTGGTTTTTGACAATTTGTATATGACAGACTTAGTTTTTCAGTCTCGAAAATATTTTTACCGGAAAGCTCGTCCAATTTCCCATAAGATTGCCCTTGACAGCTTTTTGATTTATATCGTTTTTATATTTACGTTAGCAAATTTACTATCCTGGTTTCTACCACACTGAAAAAAATATTCTATTTTCAGTTATTAGCAATGTAATAAAGCTTATATCTGTAAGCCCATACATCCAATTGAAAAGTGATCAAAGACAATCTTATGGGAAATTGGACGAGCTTTCCGGTAAAAATATTTTCGAGACTGAAAAACTAAGTCTGTCATATACAAATTGTCAAAAACCACCAAAAAACCCGTTTTTTCAACATTTTTATTTTTAAAACCGCTGTATCTTCCCAAGGATTGGACATAGGAAAATGGTCAATATGGAGACTTTTATGTAAAATTGTCTGGAGAATCGATTCTCACTACCGGTTTTCAAAAATGTTGACGTTTAGACCACTTTTCAAAAAAACAGTTTTAGTAAATGATTTTTGTATTTTTTTAGGAGAGACATACCATCCTGCATTTTTCGTCAGTCTTTTGGTAATATTTTAGGCTATTTCCACAAAAAATTTGAGCGAAAAAAAATCGTGACATCACCTTTAAATTTAAGTTTTAGACTTAAAAATCAAAAAATCTCATAGATGTGGCGTGTATTTTTGTTTCAGTGTATTTTTTTCAGAAAGCCCGTCCAATTTCCTACAAGTTTGTCTTTGACCACTTTTTGATACGACGCAATGGCTTCGAGATACAATAATTTTTAAATTACAAAATGCAAAAATATTTAAATACCATACAACCTTCTCAAATGTTATTTTCGAGTACTATTGGCTCCATATACACAAAAATGGCTTATATAGGTCTAGGATAACATGTCTACAAAGTTTCATTGAAATCGGAGAGGGTCGGGTACAAAAGTACCAGAAAAATTCCTGATTTGAGCTGGAATTGCTCAAAAATGTTTTAAAATTTCTTCCATTTTCCGTAAATTGTTTTGGAACATGTCATTTTAAGGGAAATTTAATGTACTTTTCGAATCTAAATTGACCCAGAAGGGTAATTTTTTTCATTTAGAACAAAATTTTTCATTTTAAAATTTCATGTTTTTATGACTTTGCATGGTTATTTTTTTAGAGTGTAACAATGTTCTACAAAGTTGTAGAGCAGACAATTAAGAAAAAATTGATATATAAACATAAGGGGTTTGCTCATAAACATCATGAGTTATTGCGATTTTACGAAAAAATGTTTTGAAAAAGTTGCTTTTTGCAGTTCTCTTTTTTTCGTCGTCCGTGTCTGTCGCGTTTGACGATGAACGGCCATGATCGACGACGACCAACTTTTTCAAAACTTTTTTTTTGTAAAATCGCGTTAACTCGTGATGTTTATAAGCAAACCCCTTATGTTTATATATAATTTATTTTGTATTTGTTTGATCTACAACTTTGTAGAATATTATTACACTCTAAAAAATAACCCTGCAAAGTCATAAAGAACACGAAATTTTAAAATGAAAATTTTTGTTCTAAATGAAAAAATGACTCTTCTGGGTCAATGTAGATTCGAAAAGTACATTGAATTTCCCTAAAATGACATGATCCAAAAAAATTTACATTCAAGTAACGGAAAATGGGAGAAATTTTAAAACGTTCTTTGTGTTATTTTTTATGAAAAATACGTTTTTTTTTGCTATTTTATTATGAATATCAGATTTTTTTTTTCTCAATAACGATGAGCAAATTACATATTACGCGGTGAAAATAACAAAATTGGTTTAAAATACAAAAATATGTTGATAGAAGATTTTATAAGCATTGTTTATAATTGTAAAAAAAAACTGCCATTCTGCCTAAACTGCCACTCTTTTGATATACTCAAATTTCCCTTTGGCTCAAAACCATGACAACAAACACAATTTTATTTCATTCATACTCATTATGGAGATATTTAAACAAATTTATTTTCTCGAATTTCAGTTGACAGTTAACTGAATAGTAAATTCAGCAGTTGAAAATTTAACGAATTTTTACAAAGTTGAATAATTATATTTTTTTTGTAATGAATTTATTGAATCAAGTTGGTATGTTTTGATCTACTTTTTCAGTAACAATTACGTACACTACTTTCATTAAATTACACACTTTTGCGTTAATTTTAGGCAGATTTTATTGTACCGTGAAGTTGCCGTGAAATTCCAATGTTTTGTAAATCAGCATGCCGCGAAATTTTTGGCCGTGAAAAATCACTAGGGAAAATATCAACTTTTTGAAAATATCGAATTTCAAAGGCACCATTTTCAAGATATAATATATAGCCACTTTATGTTCGATTTTGAGAAAACATCAATTATTTCTAAAAAAAAGTGCCCAGAAAAAAAACACATTTTGCAAAAAAATCATAACTTTGCGCCATTTCGACCGATCCAAGCTGTCTTGAACACAAATGAAAGGACCTTCAAGAAAAAAAAGTTTGAGTAATATTAAACCAAGCGTGGCATTTGAAAAGGTCGTAACAAATATTAAAATGGTTTCTGGACCAAAAAGCCTATTACTGAAAATATTTTTATTGGAAATTGTACGTAACATACTCAAAAATGGGAGTAGTTCAATAACAGGATTCTATATTATAATTCAAAAAAATAAAATTATTTATTTATTATTGAACAATTCTCGCCGAAACCGTACCACCAGGATGCACATTATTTCAAATCTTTACGGCAAAGTTCTCATTTGATTCAGCGCGCCAAAAATCAGGAAAACAACCTTCGACCCGATGAAAGTGTTTGCCGTTAGTAATGGAATTTTTGAAAAAAATGCCCTGATCAACACTATCACAGCAAATAAAGTAGTAATCCAGCTGCATGTAAAAGGCCTGGGTGTAAAATAAATTTTGCAATATTTTATGAAATTCTGTGTAATATTACACCCTGAAATATGTAGCCCATCAGTATGGGAAACCTACTTGACCGAAATATCAAGCTCACATATACGTTTATCCTTTCCATTTTCCATCGGTCGGATGGCCGAGCGGGCTAAGGCGCCAGTCCTTGCTGTAGATGCTGGGTTTGAGTCCCATCGGTTGCAACTTTTTTTTTGTGTTTACAAAAATTGTACATGCAGCGTGTAATATTAAGTGTCTTTTTTGACCAAGGTGATGTGCATGCTTTTGTATGCGATTTTACCATCGGATTTTTTGCTGTGTAGAATGCCCAACGCATGTCCATTGTCCAACTCAATGTTAACATGTTAAGGGGTTACATACATGTAAATCGGCAAAAATGTCAGAGGTTGATTTGAGCACACACTTAAACTTTTTTCAAAATCTGTTTTCAGGGCATTAAAACATACATTTTCATCCATTAACAAAACAAATTTGAAGACATTTGGTTGTATCATTGCCGAGATATAGATATTTGAAGTTAGCAGTTTCAAAAAACGGGTGCCACGATATCTCAACATTGCTTCGACCAAATCGGCTCAAAATTTTGGAGAAGACTCATTAAACTGGTCCCGTGTGCATGACGAAGGTCGATTTTCAAAAACTTTATTAAAAAAAATCTGTTTTTCATATAAAAAATCGCCAGTTTTTGATTTTTGTATTTTTTAAAAATTCAAAATTTCAAAATCAGGCTCCGTCATGCACACGGGATATGTCTTGGGAGTCTTCACCCCAAATTTCAGCCAATTTGGTCCGTCCCATCTCAAGATATCGTGGCACCCGTAAATCAACTTGGTGTTCAGAGAAAAACGCTCAAAAAGTTAGACAGTTGGCTTTGCGCATGGCAAAATTCTGAGCTTAAATCATCTCTAACTTAGTTTAAACATGAAATATCTTCATGTAACTTTCAGGAGTGATTGAAAATCATCTTTTAAGTGGATTAAATTTTTTTTGTAATATGAAATTTTGTGATTTTCTACAGTATGTACATTTCATAAAAAATCATTTTTTTTACTGTTCACAGCTGACCCACCCGCACCAACTGTATAGTAAAAGTTACGCGATTCAAGAGCGCTTGTGTGCACTCTTTTTACAGAACATCTTGACTTTTGCAACTATACAGTAAAAAAAAAATCCCAAAGCCTGAGCCGGCTGACTGATTTCCTTTATTATTTTCGCTTCGGATTTGGAGCTGCTGACTGGCTGAGTGAGGAAAGTCCCAAGCTTCGGCAGTTATAAATGAGATGTTTATCTCGTTCGGGCGCAAGTTTTGCCTTTCATCTTGGCGACGACGACGGAAAAAAGCACACCCAAGCCCCCAGTAGTGGTGTGGTGAATGGACGAATCGGTCCCAGAGATTTATGCCGTTCGCCAAAGATGCCATTGGAAGCGCGACGACCTTCGACCGGTCTCGGGGAACCCGAGCTTTGTGTAAACAGAGAAAGGCACTTTTTTTGTACACTGGAATTGATTTATTGTGTGATTTGCGTTTTAATCAAACGGCGTCGCTATAGTCGAACCCTGGTTACGGCCCCAAAACTATGACCAGACTTTCATCGGCCAGTCTGGTCAGTTAGTGGCCGGCGGCCTTTGAGGGCCCCAAAATGGCCCTTTTTTGGTCAAAACCTAAAAGGAATAGAGAAAAAAAAAACAAGCGGTGCTAACGAAAAACAACAAGCCTACCAAATTGGAGAAATGATTTACAAATATTGGGAAATAGTGGAGATTTATGGAATTTTGCCGGCGATGAGTAATGGATGCAGCGAAAATCATGGGGGTTTGTTTATCAGATTGTTTTCTGATTTGGGGGTTTGAGAAAGTGATAAGCGTTACATTGGATGGCTATTGATCATACCGTACGTTCAAAAGATTAAAAAGAACTTGATTTCCATGAAATATTTTTTTTCAATGTTGATGAATTTTTAATAATTATGAATAAAAATATTGTTCTAACTTCCTATCCATGCACTTATACTTCTAATATCACATTCCATGACCCAGCCAACTAGCCTAAGGTCCACCTCAATTAACATTGAAAAATCATACAGAACCAACTTTCCTTCCATCAGCCGCTCTCATAATGCACCTTCACTCGGAACTGACCGATGTGAAAGTGCACATTAGCCTGTCCCATTTTGAGGTCATGTCGAGGAATTTCAGGTGCTCACTTCTTAAATGATAGATTATGATGTTAGGAACAATGTTTTCTTAGACAAGAAAAAATAATAAAATACTTTCTCGCACCCCCTAGTCAATTTACTAAAAAAAGTCACTTTTTTGAACAAATTTCCTCAAATCGCTTGGAATCAATACAAAAACTGCTTCGATCAGGTGTGTATTATCTTCAAACGATAGGTTTTTGTCCATAGATTAAGATGCACTATCAATATTGGACCAAAATTTAAGTTTTTGGACTCTCCCAGGCGGATTTGTGTCGAAAAAATCGCATTTTTTCGAAACTTTTTTCAGAAATGTTCATTTAATTTAGGGTAGCCTATTTTTCCCAGTAAAACCAATACATGCAGCTTGTAGGAAATTTCATGGCGAACATTTTTCCCTCTGAGAAAATCCAATTTCGACACTCCAGAGCCGAGATATTTGAGTTTTAGTGAGGAAAAAGTGGCAATTTTCAAAATTTCTCAAAATTCAGAAGCAAGGCCTACTAATTACACGATGTAGCAAGCATATGTCTCAAAGGTCAGGGTATGCTTTTTTATAGTAATTTTGGCCGCTGAATCCGAATCTGAAATCAAATTTCGTGTAAACAGTGATGTTTTGGAGCTACACCCTTTTGGAATGTTGTTTGCGTGTTTTAGAGGCAGTTTTTGTAAATATTGCTCGGTTTGTTCTAGAGGTCGTATCGAGGTGCTCCGATTTGGATGAAACTTTCAGCGTTTGTTTGTCTATACATGAGATGAACTCATGCCAAATATGAGCCTCTACGACAAAGGGAAGTGGGGTAAAAACGGGCATTGAAGTTTGAATTTTCCGAGGATTTCGAATATGACAAAAGTAGACTAAAAACAGCCGCTATGGGACAATAACTAACGTTGTAAAATGTTTGTTCTAGAAAAATCGAAAAACTATGAGGAAAACTGCGATTGGCCAAAAAGTTATTACCGTAGGCTTATAGTCCATGAAATTCCCTAACTTTTGAACTAAAAGAGTATGGGTGTTGCTGACTGTTGCAAAAAGATATTGAGGTTTAAAAAAAACCATTTCTAACAGTAATTTGCAAAAGCTATGAGAAAATGTTAAACCAATCCTGGATGTCTATGGCTCATTCATTTTGAAGTGCTTCAAAAGACCTTCCGAATGCATCAAAGAGAGTTGGAATTGATGAAGTTTTTTTTGTGTGTGTCCAATACCCGCTAACCGGTAGCGATATTATGGGAAAGTATAATTTGCATCAGACTTTGTATATGCCGAATGCTGATACAACTTATCTCAGTCCCGGGTATTAGGTGGTGATAGCCCTCACGCTGCTTCCAACGACCCGTTTCAGAATGACAGAGCTCCTTGCGGTCCAATTCCGAGGTCGCTGGGCATTGTTCGGCCCCGCCTGAACATAGAAGCAAGCATCTGAAGGAAACTCGATCTATATTTAGACTTCCAATCCCGTCAGGCAAATCAGGGATCAGCGCGTATTTAATATGAGAAGATAACATGTTTCAACACTACGGATCATTTCACTGCTATAGTGTAAAACCTTTTGATGGCCGACTGCTTAGCGTCCCAGACCACCAATCCAAAGGCGTGAGTTCGAATCCCACCTGATTCATTTTCGTTTTTGTTCATATTCAAAGTTCAAATTTCTGATTCAAAATTTTAAAGGTACCGACCGGGATTTGATCCCTGAACCTTCTGCTTGTAAGGCAGAAGCCGTAACCATTAAGCCACGGAGCCTGTGAGTTGGAATTGATGAAGTTTTACTAAAATGCGAGCAATTATAAGATTTTTTATGTTTTTTGGACCTCGAACTTCAATGCCCGTTTTACCCCACTTCCCTTAGTCGTAGAGGCTCATATTTGGCATGAGTTCATCTCATGTATAGACAAACAAACGCTGAAAGTTTCATCCAAATCGGAGCACCTCGATACGACCTCTAGAACAAACCGAGCAATATTTACAAAAACTGCCTCTTAAACACGCAAATAACATTCCGAAAGGGTGTAGCTCCAAAACATCACTGTTTACACGAAATTTGATTTCAGATTCGGATTCAGCGGCCAAAATTACTATAAAAAAGCATACCCTGACCTTTGAGACATATGCTTGCTACATCGTGTAATTAGTAGGCCTTGCTTCTGAATTTTGAGAAATTTTGAAAATTGCCACTTTTTTCCTCACTAAAACACAAATATCTCGGCTCTGGAGTGTCGAAATTGGATTTTCTCAGAGGGAAAAATGTTCGCCAAGGGTTTCCAGCAAGGCCTCAGACTGGCAAGTAATTAATAATTACTTTGATTTTTAGCTGGTAATTAGGTAATTTTTTAATTACTTAGTAATTCATGGTAATTAGAGTAATTTAAGGTAATTAATTGGTAATTAAAGTAATTTTTGAGTAATTAAAGCAATTGATTTTTATTTAACAAAAAATATTAGAAAATTATTTTATTAATTTCAAAGAAGAGTGAAACAAAAAGATTAAAAAATACTGGTTCTGTATGTAGAAGGCCTTATTCACCATAGTTCTCTCCTAAAACACTCCTAAAATTTATTTTTATCATGTTGTTTATCGAAGCTGATTAACAACAAAAGGCAACGCCATTATATATTAGTAATATATAATGGCGTTGCCTTTTGTTGTTAATCAGCTTCGATAAACAACATGAATAGATTTCGGATTCACAAAACATTTTTCACTGGGTAATATAATGTTACCCAGTGAAAAATGTTTTGTGAATCCGAAATCTATTCATTTTTATTAAATATTTATAAAAATATGTTTTCATTTTGCAAGAACTAAATTAAAATTGTTTAATTTTTTATGCTTTTCCTTCTAATAGGCAGTCAAAATTATTTGAAGTTTATGTGGATCAAATATTTAAAACCAAAATGTACTTAATTACCATTGATAAAAACAAAGTTTTAATGTGATAGCCATTTAAAAACCAATAAAAATATTGTTTTTATATTTTTTCATAATGTGCAGAAATTGATAGTCCTGTAATATCTCTCTAAAAAGAGCTAAGCTATTTTCCCGAAAAATTTCGAAATATTTCTGAGACAAATGTTTCAATGTTAAAAATCAAACTCAGTGAAATTAAAATCGACTAATATTCAGTTGCAGAAATTAAATCCAATGTAAATGTCACATTTCACATTATCCGTATTTTCAGTAACGGATTTTTTTTAATTTGCTTAAAAAGAAAACATGCAAAGTTATGTCAAACCAATGTTTGAAAAACATTTTAAAACTTAAGGGGTTACATACATGTAAATCGGTAAAAATGTCAGAGGGAAGTTTGAGCACACACTTAATTTTTTTTCAGAATCTGTTTTCAGGCCATTAAAATAAACATTTTCATCTATTAACAAAACAAATTTGAAGACATTTGGTTGTGTCATTGTCGAGTTATACCTATTTGAAGTTAGCAGTTTCAAAAAACGGGTGCCACGATATCTCAACATTGCTTCGACCAAATTGGCTCAAAATTTTTGTGAAGATTCGTTCAACCGGTCCCGTGTGCATGACGAAGGCCGATTTTAAAAAAAGTTTTTTTTAAAAAGAGATAAAAATATCTTTCTGATTGTCATATAAAAAACACCAGTTTTGATTTTTGTATTTTTTGAAAATTCAAAATTTCAAAATCGAGCTTCGTCATGCACACGGGATATGTCTTGGGAGTGTTTAGAGAAAAACGCTTACAAAGTTTAACAGTTTGCTATGCGCATGGCAAAATTCTGAGCTTATATCGTCTCTAACTCAGTTAAATCATGAAATATCTTCATTAAACTTTCAGGATTTATTGAAATCCATCTTTCAAGAGGATTTAATCAATTTTCTGTAATATGAAATTTTGTGATTTTCTACATGTATGTAACCGCTTAACGTTATTTTGATGATTTTCACAATTTTCATGAAGAGCCGCTTCAAATATTTGTCAAAGTTTATGTTTGGCTCGAAAAATCAGGGGGCCTTTTTTAAACAACCTCTATATTTTAATGGCATTTGAATTGCAATAAACTGAAAGCAATTTTAAATTATTAATTAATTATATTAAAATTCATATATTTAAGTAAAACAATACAGTAGTTTTTGAGCTTTTATGACAAACACAACTTCAAAAAACGTAAGTCAACTTAAATAATCTTCTTTTGCACTTGATTGATAAGGGTTCGGATGACTGAAACGTGAAATATAATGGAATTTCGAATCAGATAATGAAAAGGTTAAATTGGCCATAAAACAAATATTACTGTTCATGTCAATTGAGCTACTTATTTTTCACATGAAAATGGTATATAGTAATGTCAATTTTATAATAAAATAAAACAATTCCTAATTTCAAACCAATTAACTCACTGTAGGATATTATGTAAACATCACCCATAGTTTCAGCGCCTTCTAGTGGGGGTATATTTGACGTTTGATCGCCTATAGTTATTTTCAATAAAAATTTTACGCAAAATTCACAATATCCAGATTGGTACAAAAAAATAAACAGCATAATTTTTGAAAGAGCTATCGAATGAGCTATTTATAAATAATTTAGTTTAGTACTGTAGAAATGAATACTTAAATTTAAATTAAATGTTTTTATCGTAGTGAAAAGTAATTAAGTAATTTATGTAATTAATCATTTTGGACCAGTAATTTGAGTAATTAATTGGCAGACTGGCAAGTAATAAACGCTTCTGGAAACCCTTGATGTTCGCCATGAAATTTCCTACAAGCTGCATGCATTGGTTTCACTGGGAAAAATAGGCTACCCTAAATTAAATGTACATTTCTGAAAAAAGTTTCGAAAAAATGCGATTTTTTTCGACACTAATCCGCCTGGGAGAGTCCAAAAACTTAAATTTTGGTCCAATATTGATAGTGCATCTTAATCTATGGACAAAAACCTATCGTTTGAAGATAATACACACCTGATCGAAGCAGTTTTTGTATTGATTCCAAGCGATTTTAGAAAATTTGTTCAAAAAAGTGACTTTTTTTAGTAAATCGACTAGGGGGTGCGAGAAAGTATTTTATTATTTTTTCTTGTCTAAGAAAACATTGTTCCTAACATCATAATCTATCATTTAAGAAGTGAGCACCTAAAATTCCTCGACATGACCTCAAAATGGGACAGGCTAGTGCACATACTTTCCTACGCCAAGTCCAATCAAAATGCACTTGCACAAACTAATTTAAACGGACACAAACTGACTGCATCGACTGCCAACTGCCGGCTAGCTGGACGGACATACATCATCTATGACCGACCAGCTCAACACTGTACAAAAAAAAAAAATTAAAAGTGATTTTTTTATTTATTTTTTTTTATTTTCAACAAATTCAGAAAAAATTAAAGATTTCAGTTATAAACATTTTAAATTTTTTTTCAGTGTAATCTCGGGCAGCATAAGCAACATTTCACAAGAAATTTTCCCATTTCCTTTTGCCATTTCCCAAGCAAATTGCACTTTTGCATATAATCAGGCTGAACTTACGATCCCAATTTTGTCAAGAGTAGAGTTGGTCGGTGGCGCAAAAATAAAAACAAGCTTTCCACTTGGGGGCCAAGAAAATCGAACCAAAACAAGAAAAAACGAAGAAGTTGAATAAGACGTTTGAAACAATGCTATCGGAAATCTCACCAAAGCCCGTAGTTGTGGTGGTGGTAATTAGATTTGGACCTCTCCTCCCGGAGGTTGTTGTTTGGGCGAAGGATCGCGATCAGAATGACGAGATATCGACGGTTGAAAGTAAGGAGGTAAGGTGAGCAGGAATGCAGCAAATGGAAGAAAACAGTCGGTGCAAAGATCGAACGATGCCACCGTGGCGATGAGGTGAGCATGAAATCGAAAGCTCGGTGGGATCACTTAGTGAAAGTTGTGTTTGTCCTTTAATTTTATGTTCTTATAAAATCAATGCTTTTTAAAACTTTTTGTTGATTAGAATACCGCTAAAAATAGGATTTAAATGCATTTAGATCTCAAATGTAAAATTTACTGAATTTTAAAAATATTTCAATGTAAGCAATTGAAGACTAAGTTATAATTTTTACTAAAGCCAATCCAAATTAACTAAAGATTGTATCCAGTTCCAGTATATGGCACGTATGTTTACATTTTAAAGCCTATGGGGGGAGATGAGGGCCACCCTCAAAAAAAAAAAAATGTTTTTAATTTTAATAAATCAACATGTTTATCTTCAAGGTACCTAATATATTTTTTAGTTAGACTAGTTTTTCAGAGCTGATAGCTGTTGCAAATTTGTTTTCTTTTTAACTCTTTTCATTATTTTTCATTTATTTGAAAATAGTAGTAAATGCAACAAGTTTAAAAAAATGATAATTTTAGCACGAGTCGTAAATTTATCAAACGAGTTTCACTTAGTTGAAAATATACGAAAAGTACTAAAAATATCAATATTTGCAACGAGTTGCAAACCACATTTGTGGAAGACATGACAATCTGTGAAAGATATGTTATTTATGCTGGTGAATAGTACTTTGTATTTTTTATATTTGAATGTAACTATGTCCATACTATCTCCATGTAAAAAAAATTAAGTCATCTTTAGCGCTAGCGTTAATATGGTGAAAAATCTTGTACCACACGGCTTTTCTAAAGCTTATTTTTTATAAAACATGAATGAACCTCGCTTATTTACCCTGCAGCTTGTTGGGGGGAACTGTCCTGAGTTAAGGAAACTGTTTTTCAAAATCTTCTATCCTCAAAAAATGTTTTTAACTCATTTTGATGTTTTTATACAATATATTTAAGCTAAATCATGAAAAAGTATCAATTATATCGCTAAAGTTAAGATGTTTTGTTGTTATTTCATCAAAATATCGGTTCCCTAAACATGTCTTCAAGATCCATCATGGAAAAATGTTTATCTCGGTCGTCGGTTTCGATAAATGTTGCAAAAAAGGTTTTTCTCCTCATTTTTTAAATATTCATCTGCAAAAATCAATTAATTCGTGTTTATCAAAACTGTTAAAAATAATAATAAGAAATATCACAGAATTTTAAAACTTTGCAGCTTTCTCTGCACTAAAATTGGTGTAACTTTTCAGAGATTTGATGTTATAGAAATGTTTAGTCTACAAATTTATGTTTCCAGATAAATTTGGAAAAAATTGAGTACAAATCCTATTTTTCAGCTATCATCGAAACTGAAGATGATGTAGGATATTGAAAACATGTTTAAGGATCTATATACTGATGTTTTAATGAAATAACAACAAAAAACATCTCAATTTTAGCGATTTATTTAATACTTTTTCATGATTTTAGACAAAATAAATTGTATAAAAACTCCAAAATTAGAGAAAATCATTTTTTACCCATAGAAGATTTATTACCTTTAGACAAGCCGTGACCAAAGTTATGTATTTAAAAAAATGATTTTTGAAAAAACACATATGTACTATTTAAAAAACAGAAAACGTTTTTAAATGCAAAATCGAATTTGCAATTGAACATTACATAACACATTTTTTGATGAAGAGCTTTGTTTTCAAATTGAAGGCATTTTTAAGAGACATAATTTTAAAAATGAGCAGGTTTTTGTAATTTAATAATTCTCTTTAAATTTTAGGATACTGCAATTTATAAATTATTCTTAAACTAAAAGCAACCTAGTTAACATACTTTTGAAGGGCTCAAATAATTTCCTACAATTTTCTCTTTGGACTCTCTTTGGTTCATCGTTCAAAGCCATAATTTTTCAACTCGTGATATCTCAGATAGTAATGGTTCTAATTTCAATGATAAAAAATAAAAGTTTTGTGAAGTTTTCTTTTTATTTTGCTCAAAATAAAATATTTTGGAATGTTTAAATCCAGCTTAACGTTTGAAATTGTCAAAAAAATAGTTTTCAGGTATTTTTAGATTTTTGGATTTTTTTTTTAAATGGGTGCTTTTCCTACATTAATCATTTTTAGTTACAACCAAACATTTTACGAAAATTTTCACATCGAAACGCATTTTACTTGAGAACCGTGCACTTAATTGGAAAGAAGATTTTGAATTATCTAAAATTATGTTCGAAATTTGGTTTGAAAATATTTTGGATTTTTTTCGAATAATTCGGACCACATTTGATAAAAAAAATCCAGTGCACCTATTTTTTCTGAAAAGTTCGAATTATAACCTACAACTTTGCCGAAGACACCAAATCAAACAGAAAATTCCTTCTCAAGAAATTGATTTTCGAATATTCACATGTATGACCAACTCTCAAAATGGCGTCTTATTTATAAAAATAATGTTGCAAAATTACATCTTTAAACATATAGAATGCATATTCAAATAAAAAAAAAACAAAATTAAAAATCGCGATAAAATTGTGAAATTACAGTATGTAAAAAAAGTATTTACACCCCTTGGGCACTATGCACATTTTGTGATGAAACATGTAAAAAATTTAAAGTTTGACAGGAACCCAGTACTACGTTTTGTTCAGAAACTCATGCCAAACATTTTGCTACAAAAAGCTCATGAAAAGATGATTTCTATAAAAGTTATATAACAAATACTATTACGAAAATAAAAAGGTGCAAAAAAGTTTGTACACCTTTCGAAAAATTAACATAAATAATGTTATTTGTTGACAAATCACCATAAATCCAGTCTCCCAACTCCAAATAGGCATCCTTGACTGATTAAAAAAGAATTTGGATTGAATATAAAGTTTACTAACTACTTAGTATAAAAGTTTATATAACTCTGGAAATTCTATATAAAACTTATCTAAACTTAATTTTGCAAACTTTTAATTCAAATAAATGTCAATATATTACCATCGAATTGCTAAATAAACATTTTGAAGTGGGTACCCGGATAAACGAAAACTATATCGATTGCAGTGTGGAACTTAAAAAAACCTTATGAAATATGGTCACCATTTGTAATAATGTTATTTGGCGGACCTCGATAACTATTTGTTAAATGGTTACCATACGTAATAGAGTTATTTTAATGTTCATAATGGTCAACAATTTTCTTGATAACTTTGAACAACTATTTCTGGATGTTTTCTGAAATGGTTACTGTTAACGCCCAGTTAACCAAAATTGACGATCTAGTAGGAAAACACTTTCAGACAACACTGTAGATTATGTTACACCACACACACAATCTCAGTAGCCCTTCGTGTACCTTTATGTTCAATGTTTGTAGTCGTTTCAGGACACGAATAGGTTTGTCTTTGTAAAATGTGTAGACTTCCCGGTCGCAAAGTACATTAGCAGCTAGAACCAGACTAGAAACTTACTTACAAGATACTTCTGACCAGATGGTCGACCGGGACAGTCACCCCTCCTCAGGGGCCAAGTTAAGTAGACCCAATAAATAATCACACAAGAATTGTACCCCTTTTGTGCAATAAAGTCGTCCCAAGTTATGTCGCGTTTTCACTTACCGGATCACTAAGTTTCACCCCCGACACACAGGACCACATCCGCTACGATGTGCGTCAACATTTTGGTCCTTCGAGCCGGATTGTGTGTCGGGACCCGCGAAGTAAAGTCAAATCCGCCGGTTTGTGAAGTCCGCGATGGCGCCGTGTAAAAGCCCGTCCAAGTTGCAAATGGCCCGAACGCCATTCCTACCGCCGCGTTACCGTACCCAAACGGAGAAGTTCCGTCCACTTCTCACCTGCAAAAGAAAATTGCTGAAACGCAAAACCACCGAGCATACCAAAGAAGAAACTTCCCGAGTACTGAATGCAATCCCGTTTCGAAAAGTGCATCAGAAGTCCGTCGGAAGGATTTGCCATCTTTCGACGTAACCAGCATTTCGTCCAGATCTCCGCCATTCTCCCGTCGGCTACAGCATGGCCGATCCCGGAGCACTCGGTGACACAAAGACGCACGATTTCGCCATCGTGATATGGCCACTAACCCGGAAAACACCGTGAACTTGACCGCGAAAACAATCCGATCGAGTGAAAAAACCGCACCGCGAACCAAGTGAGAAAGTGAAAACCAAAACAAAAGTGAACTGCCAACATGACGTTTTCATTTTCGAAACTCCTAGAAGAAATTGTGCCAGTTTCCCCGAAAATTGTCTGCACGGCTTCCGCAAAGGTCTGCAGGAACATATGTCGTGTTTAAGTTTCGCGTTACGTTGAAAACCCCCGGAAAACCGTGATGGCTGCGGACGCCATTTCTCGGGAAAGAAAATGGCGCCGCTTGTGAAGAAAATGTCGGTCGAGCTTCGATCGGCACACGAATATTCCGCGTGAAGAAAACGGCAAAACATTTGCAAAAGAATTGCCCAATCTGCGCAAGACCCAAGTGGCGAATCTCATTTCGCAATCTCGCCCTACCTCGCGTACCGCGGATTAACAAACCTTGCTTTCGAAGTGAGCAATGTGAGACGTGAGAAAAGAAGTGAGAAAACAAAAACGTAAACAAAGTTCGTCGCAGCAACTGCAGTGTCGGTGCAGTTTCAAAGAATCGGTTGCGGATTCCTCAATTCGCCATAAGAAAAGGTGTTTCGTTCGGTCGTAACGCGTGCGTCGTGAGTTCGGATTGGCCGGAAGAGGCCATAGTGCAATTCCGTTGGGATACGGAGTTCAATCCGCCGTGGATCGACTCGGAATGACCTGTGTTGAAGACAGTGCACACAAATCCACACACGCAGCTGACCACAGCTGTGTGTCTGCGACGGTCAGCAGAAAAGTACAGAGACGTCAAAGGGGCGTCTAGCATGTGTGTAACCCACGGTTTCGGTCGATTCAACGGACTTCCGGAACACCAACTCATCTGCAACACACTCTCCGCAGTCGGACGGACTGCTGGAGAACCTTCAAGGCGAGCAGCCGCACGGACTGCTTCCTCAAGTCGACGGCAGGTCAAGCTGCCTAGAAGATACTCGGGCTCAGCAAGTAGCTCAATCTCGCTCGGCTGCCACGGACTCTGCGCGTCAATGCAGAGAGGAGGTTCCAGTCACAAGGCATGAGGGACGGCGCTGTTTCGATCGGACGGGTCGGAACTGCCGTCCCACCGCAGTCACGAGTTAAGTACCCTTTGTTTGACGTCTTACACAACAGAATCTTAGCAGCCCCTCTTGACAGGCTGGAACCATCCAAGATCTGCGCAGTCTTCTGCGCACCACATGAGCAGCGCTTCCAATGCTCTGCTAGTCAACCATGCCAACGAACGCGGCAAGCGTTCTCGAAGAAATGGTTTCCTCGGACCGCCGAGAACCAACCCTGCAAGTAATCGGACGCGGCGAGCGTTCCCTCAAGATGTGGCTCACATGGAACGAGCCAACCAACTCAGCTGTCATCGGACGCAGCGCGCGTCCCCTACGAAGAAGAGGCTCCCTCGGAACGCCGAGAGCGAGCAACCATGTTCCTGCCAAGTTAGGCCAGCGCACCATGGCGCTGGAAGTCAAGTCGGTTAGCGGCGGGTAGAACCGGTCTACCGCGTTGTTTAACCTCCCCCATCGACGTCACCAACCCTCAGTCTGCTCACCATGAGTAGATTCCCCATCCAACACCGGTTGGAACCCCGGCTATGCTGCCGTGCACAGCAGCATCGGTCCGGCCGTCTTCGGCCACCTTCCTCTCTCGCTGCACTCTCAAGTGGCAATACAGCCACGACGAGCGGCAAGAGGCCGCACTCCTACGACCCACGATGGGCGGCGCACGAGCCGCTGACACCAGCTCACCCGAGCAACGACGGCGATGGTGACACGATCATCGCACGACCGCAGCACAGCGGTCCCCAAGCGGCACGCAAGCCGCTGAAACACCACGCTTACCCTTACGTTAGGGCGGTGCAGCAAGGCACCAGTTCAGCGAGCCAAATGCTGAAGGCGGAGTTCCAGCACCGAGGCATTTGGGGATGGCGCGTTCGTGGTCGGACGGGCCAGAACAGCCACCCCGCCACTTCCCCAAGATAAGTACCTGTTGATTAGTTCTTCATACAGTGGCTCAATCACACAACTCTCACAGGTCCTGCTGGAACATCCCTGAAATGCCAGCCATTGGCATCGTACGCGGTCGACGTGGACACTTCCTGACGTCAACACAACCGAAGCTCATCGTTCATCCCCACGACCTGCAGCAGTGGCCAATGCTGCACGAGTCGTCACATGTTGACTGGGTAGACGTACCCTCGGTAATGATGATCTGGAGAACCAGAGAACACACCACGTGACGTCAGCGATGGAGTCCACATCAAGTCTTCTCAACGAAGAGAGGAATCATACCAGTCGACCTTCTCACCGGTGGCAACGCGTCCACCAACAACAACAACATCGTCTTCGACCGCGCCTACTTGGCGGCGGTGTTTTCAACGGTCGCACCACCACAGCGTGGCGACATTCCCACGGCCGCGCCAGCGCAAGGCGCGCGGCGTCTCCGGCAAGTGAGCGAACCGATCGCTCTTGCCAAAGTCACGGCAATCGAGGACACAGCAACAAGGCATGAGGAGTGGCGCGTTCGTGGTCGGACGGGCCAGAACTGCCGCTCCACCACCACACCAAGTTAAGTACAGCAACAATTTTAATGTTTCAACCAGAAGCTCAGCGCTTTCCACCCTCACAGGTTGCTGTCATCCCTCGATTAGGCCATGCATCGTCAACAACAAGAAGCAGAACATTGTCAACCAGCCTTCAACCAGCAGCCCAACAAGCAACAAAATACTAGACGAAGAAGACTAAAAGAACAAACTGTGATAGTAGTTTTAAGTAGAGTAGGGCTGTTAGGAAGATTTCTGGTTGAAAACCTTCGGCCTTTCAAGGCGGGCGGTATGTTAACGCCCAGTTAACCAAAATTGACGATCTAGTAGGAAAACACTTTCAGACAACACTGTAGATTATGTTACACCACACACACAATCTCAGTAGCCCTTCGTGTACCTTTATGTTCAATGTTTGTAGTCGTTTCAGGACACGAATAGGTTTGTCTTTGTAAAATGTGTAGACTTCCCGGTCGCAAAGTACATTAGCAGCTAGAACCAGACTAGAAACTTACTTACAAGATACTTCTGACCAGATGGTCGACCGGGACAGTCACCCCTCCTCAGGGGCCAAGTTAAGTAGACCCAATAAATAATCACACAAGAATTGTACCCCTTTTGTGCAATAAAGTCGTCCCAAGTTATGTCGCGTTTTCACTTACCGGATCACTAAGTTTCACCCCCGACACACAGGACCACATCCGCTACGATGTGCGTCAACAGTTACCCTAAATCATAAGGTAAATTTAAAATTCAAATGGTTCAACTGGCGAACTTGGATGATCATTTGTCAAATAGTTACCGTTATAATTAGGGTTTTTAAAAAGTTTGTAATGGTGATTTTTTTCTGAATGACTTTGAAAAACTTTTTGAGGATGTTTACTGAAATAGTTATCCTAAATCAAAAGGTTATTTTAAAGTTCAAATGGTTAACTTCAATACGCGATAGTATATATCAGTTCGAAATATTGTAATGATTTTCTAATATGTTTCACCAAATTCAACCAGGTTTTATTAAATATTATTTTGAATAAAAATTGTGCCTAGGAGCGTAATCCCCATTTTGGCGCCCATCATGCAAAAAATAAAAATAAAGTGATGTTAACAATACGGGGTGCACTTTCTTGGAAAATCTTTTCAATCATTTGAAGAATCTCGAATTTGAATTTTGGTAGTCACGTAGCCACGTTGTTTGCACGAGCCCTATCCTTACTATCCGAAGAGATTTTCCACAAGCGGCACACAATCAAAAACCTGAATTATTTCCTGTCCTCCCTGCAACAACTTCCCTTCAATCGTGGTTGACCACCTTTATTCCCATCCAACCAACTAAAATCGAACCAGCATCGAAAGCCACATCAGGCAAGCGATCCGCCGCTCTGTTCTCCAATTCTTCATATACAAAATACAAACCCAATACGAAGCCTAGTTTCCGAGCAGAAATTCACTAAAAGTTTTGTTTAACTTACCTTTTTTTAAACATGGACTTGCGACGACAGATTTGTTGTTGTAGTTTGTTCTGGTTGCGCCGGTTTCTCACAGATGAATCAGCTTGAGCCACGCGCAAACCGTATTCATACAAATTTGACATCGAGTACCCGAACTTAATTTTAACATGGTGAAGCCGATGTCAAATTTGACATGCTTTGGGTACCGGAAAAATCCTCCAGGAAAGCAGAAAAATGGTTCCGGGGGACGGATATCGGTTCGGAATGACAGTGAAAAGGAAATTGTAGTTTTGGGCTAGTTTTTTTTGTCGATTTTATTTGAATTTTAATTGTGTTGAATTTAATTTTATCATTAACATTATCATTTTCAGTATTTGAGCCGAGGATCTTGTTTGGCGGAATTCGACGGAATTGACTACGGGTGGACGAGGTGGACTTGCCAATTCGTTCGTCGACGAGGTTGCGCGTGCTGTCGGTTCGGAAGATTATCCAGTGGGTTGATGACGATGCTCTTGTCGAGCGGTTCGCAGGTCGTTTTCAAGCCGAACGAATCGATGGCGGGGAACCGGAGACGCGTCCCGGGTGACGTGGCCACGTCGCCGGCCATGGGCGGTGTACACGGAGGAAACGCAAACGGCGGGAGCTTGCACTTCGACGAAGAGATACGGTTCCATGAGGCGGAGTGTGGCCAAGTAGAAAGCGGAGTAGGCGACTCGGCGGGCGGCACCTAGGAATTCTTCCGGAAGTGTGTACATCTGGAGGTTGACGTTAGCTTCAGCTCCTGCAGGAAGTTCGGACCCGTGTTGTTGTCCTCGAAGTCGGCATTTTGGTTCAGGTTGATGTCATGCGCGCAGTTCGACGGATTATACTGAAATGGAACCATGAAAACAATTAGACCAAATTTATTGTTAGTAAACTCTTCCATCACCGGCAAATTCTGCCTCCCAACTTTGGCAGGCAATCCGTCAACCGGTGGACCAAATCCTTCTCAAATAATGAACCACTAACATTACAAATAGAGCCTTGTACATTAACTTTGCATGAGACAGCGCAAGAAGAAATCGGTCCACCGGTGGATCGATTCCTGTTGGTCAACCGGCAAAGGATTCTGCCACCGTAGGATAAGTTCCTCCTGCAAAACATTACTAAGAAATCTGTCCACCGTTGAACCGATTCCTCCTGCACAAACTACGAAGGATTCCGTCCACCGGTGGACCAGTTCCTCCTGCGAAACTTTCCTGAGGAAACTGTCCACCGGTGGACCGATTCCTCCTGCACAAACTGCAAAGGATTCCGTCCACCGGTGGACCGATTCCTCCTGCACAAACTGCAAAGGATTCCGTCCACCGGTGGACCGATTCCTCCTGCACAAACTGCAAAGGATTCAGTCCACCGGTGGACCAGTTCCTCCTGCGAAACTTTCCTGGAATCTGTCCACCGGTGGACCGATTCCTTCTGCACAAACTGCAAAGGATTCCGTCCACCGGTGGAACAGTTCCTCCTGAAAAAGTACCAACGGTATGGCAATCTCTGCGGGGGAAATCGATATCTTACCTGCACAATCCGGAACTCCGTGCGTGTCCAAGTCCCTAAAGTGTCACATTCAAAAGAAAACAAAATTATAAGTACCTCAGCAAAATCAAGTTCAGCTCAGTGATCTCAAATTTGCGATTGAAAATCAAAACAAACCCATCTCAAATTTGAGATCGCTGAAGCGAACTTCATTTTGCTTGAACGAACTTAAAAATTGAGTTCCCCCAGTAAGCGTGTGGATCCACTCAAATTTGAGTTCCCCTGGTAAGCGTGTGAGTTGATCATTTTGAGGAATTGCCGGAGATTACATTTTATTTTGGTAGGTTTATACTGTAACTGAAAATCGCACATTGCTAATGCGTTTCGCACTTTTTCATACGATTTTTTCAGTTCAACTACGTTTACCAAAAAAATGTAATCGCAGTTGAACTGAATAATTAATACACGGTCAGCTGGAGGTACTCAAAATCAAGTTCAAATCCAAAACGATACTGTCAACTTGGTGTTGCATTTGGTGCAACCGTGCAGTCATGCCAGATATACAGATAAATCTGTATTATACAGATTTTTTGATCCCAGAAATCACAAAAATCTGTATATACAGATTTTTAAAAAATGCTTTAATTCGAAAATTTCAACAATTTAGTAATTGAATTATGCTTTAAAATGATTAAAAAGCTTAAATCTGTTGTGAAAAGTCTAAAAAAATCTTCTATAGCTTCGAATTTGGCATGATACAGATAAAATACAGATTTATTTTTAAGAAAATACAGATTTCCCATAAAATAATCTGGCAACGTTGCAACCGTGCATGCACGCAAAACGGACATTAGGTATAAATTCCTAATTTTTAGGTATAATCGAACCTGACTGCAATAAGGTATTTTATTACTAATCGGCTATTAGTAATAAAATTACTAATAGCGTTTTAGTACGAGAATTTCTATATTTTAGGTATAATTGTAGAACCAAAATACCTTAATTTTAGGTATTTTCTGGAAAAGTTAGGGAACCAAAATTACTAATATTTAGGTATAATCCAAGATGGCGGACCATGGTTATTCCTTATTTCTAGGTATATATACCTAAATTTGAGGTATTTTCTGGAAAACTGAGGGACCAAAATAACTGATATTCAGGTATAATCCAAGATGGCGGACCATTATTATTCCTAATTTTTAAGGAATAAATACCTAAATTTGAGGTATTTTCAGAAAAAGTGAGGGATCCAAAATTACTAATATTTAGGTATAATCCAAGATGGCGGACCATGATTATTCCTTATTTCTAGGTATAAATACCTAAATTTAAGGTATTTTCTGGAAAAGTGAGGGATCCAAAATTACTGATATTCAGGTATAATCCAAGATGGCGGACCATTATTATTCCTAATTTCTAGGTATATATACCTAAATTTAAGGTATTTTCTGGAAAAGTGAGGGATCCAAAATTACTGATATTCAGGTATAATCCAAGATGGCGGACCATGATTATTCCTTATTTCTAGGTATATATACCTAAATTTGAGGTATTTTCTGGAAAAGTGAGGGATCCAAAATTACTGATATTCAGGTATACTCCAAGATGGCGGACCATGATTATTCCTTATTTCTAGGTATAAATACCTAAATTTTAGGTATTTTCTGGAAAAATGAGGGATCCAAAATTACTGACATTCAGGTATAATCCAAGATGGCGGACCATGATTATTCCAAATTTTTAGGTATAAAAACCTAAATTTGAGGTATTTTCTGGAGAAGTGAGGGATCCAAAATTACTGATAATCAGGTTTAATCATAGATGGCGGACCATGATTATTCCTTATTTTTAGGCATAAATACCTAAATTTGAGGTATTTTCTAGAAAAGTGAGGGATCGAAAATTACTTATACTTAAGGCTACCAACTGTACGGATTTTTTCCTTACCATACGGATTTTCGACCCTCTTCGCGGATTTTTAACAGGCCGGAATTTTTGTAGGGAATTTTTCGCATACTACGGATTTGTACGGAATTTCAACAACTTTTACAACATTGGATTGCTTTTTTTATTTGGTCAAAGCTTTTGTTAACTAGACATTTTTATTTTTATTTTACTGTGAGTTTGATTTGAAAAGGAAGAGTTTTCCGGGTTTTCCTCAATTTAAACTTGATTATCAATAAGTTTAGAGTTGTTTTTTAAAAGGTCCTATAAACTATTGTCTTTCATATGTTGATAGGACCTTTTAAAAAAATCTCGAATTGTTCTTTTAGAAATTCCTTACTAAATATATTTATCCATTAAATGATCCAAAGGCCATCTAAAACTTGTGAAAACCTTTGAACATTTGAATTAACAAATCTGGAGTTTTTTAAAGGTCCTATAAACTGCTGTGTTTCACTTGTTATAGGACCTTTTCAATATTTTTTTTTTTTTTGGATATGTGTTCGTGAAAACACTTAGAACGATATTATTCGTTAAAGCAAACTTGACATTTCGTAAACTTTTAAACTTTTACCAAAAAAATTGAGAACATAATGTGTTGATTCAAATCACGGTTTATTGTATGAATACTTTTAAACGTGCAAGTCATAAGCACTCCGATAGCATTTTGTGAAATTTGTTAGCTGTAAAAACGACACAGCTTTAAATTTTTAATTCTCAAATTTAATTTAATTTAATTTATATAAATAATTCCTTGACAGTTTTTGATATACCATGCTGTCATATTGGCATAGTGTACGGATTTTTGCTCAGCAAGAGTTGGTAGCCTTACTTATACTTAAGAATAATCAAAGATCAAATTAGGTATTATCCAAGAGTTATGCAGGCAGAAGAAAACAATGGTTTATATGATATTAATATTTTTATTTATATCAAACACAACTATTTCATAAATGTTCTCACCTAAAAATAAATATTAAAATTTAAATTATATTTTATTTTTTCAATATATCTATATTTTTAATATTAAAATTATCTTTTTTATATATATTTTGGTTTTTTTATGTTTAAATTTTTTAATCGTTTAATATTTTAGTATTTTAATATTTCAATAGTTTAATATTTAAATATTTAAATATTTGAATATTTAATATATTTAAATATTTAAATATTTAATATATTTTAATATTTTAATATTTTAATATTTTAATATTTTATTATTTTAATATTTTAATATTTTAATATTTTAATATTTTAATATTTTAATATTTTAATATTTTAATATTTTAATATTTTAATATTTTAATATTTTAATATTTTAATATTTTAATATTTTAATATTTTAATATTTTAATATTTTAAAATTTTAATATTTTAATATTTTAATATTTTAATATTTTAATATTTTAATATTTTAATATTTTAATATTTTAATATTTTAATATTTTAATATTTTAATATTTTAATATTTTAATATTTTAATATTTTAATATTTTAATATTTTAATATTTTAATATTTTAATATTTTAATATTTTAATATTTTAATATTTTAATATTTTAATATTTTAATATTTTAACATTTTAATATTTTAATATTTCAATATTTTAATTTTTAAATTAGGTATTTTCCAAGAGCTATGCAGGCAGAAGAAAAACAAAATTTTAAATGATATCAATTTTTTTTACATAAAACACAACTTTTGCATAAATGTTCTTATCTTAAATAAATATTTAATGATTTGAATATTTTAACATTCTAATTTTGTATAATATTATATAATATGTTGGTTCTTTAATATTTCAATTTTTATTTATTTTAAATATCTTTTATTATTTTAATATTTTAATATTTTTACAACTTCAACATTTTAATCTTGAAATAATTGGAATTGTAGAATATAAGGTTTTTTGTAGTTTTATAATGTTTGGAATTAGAGATTTTTAAAATTTTCTCTCTCTCTCCCCTCTCTTTCTATTTTCTCGCTCTTCCTGTTCCCTGCTATCTCTCTCTTCCCTTCCTCTCAATTCAACATTTTCTCTTTCTCTCCTACCCTCTCTCCCTTTCTTTCTCTCCCATATTTTCTCACCTCTCTCTTTCCCACTTTCTCTCTGCCTCTCCTACTCTCTCTCCCTCTCCTACTATCTCTCTCCCTCTCCTACTATCTCTCCCTCTCCTACTATCTCTTCCTCTCCTACTATCTCTCCCTCTCCTACTCTCTCTCTCCATCTCCTACTCTCTCTCCAACTTAATCTCTCTTTCTTCATCTTTGCCCCTCTCACTCCCACTTTCTCTCTCTTACTTTCTATCTCTCTCTTCCTCTACCCTCACCCTATCTCTCCCACATTTGCTTTCCCTCTTCCCCTCCAGCCTTCTCTCACAAACTCCCCCTTTCTCTCCCTTTTCTACTTTCTCTCTCCCTTTCCCATTTTCGCTCTCTTTCACTCCCTCTTCTCTCCCACTTTTTCTCTCCCTCTCCTCTTCTCTCTCCCACTTTCTCTTTCTTTCTTTCTTTCTCTTCGTCTACCCCCACCCACTCACTTTCAGTCTCTCATACACACACGAGCACACACACGAGCACACACACACACACACACACACACACACACACACACACACACACACACACACACACACACACACACACACACACACACACACACACACACACACACACGAACACTTTCACAAACGCACTTTCACAAACGCATACATACACACACCCGCAACGTCCAACCAAATCACAAAAAGATAAAAATTGGTTCGTTAAACTCAAACTCGATACAATTTTTCATTCACACAATCGCCACGGTCGCACAATCCCCACGGCTGGGGTCCGTTTATACTTCCCCTTTCCAGCTCTTCCGCAAATATCCGTCCCGAGATCCGTCCTCCAGAGCACGAGAGGGAAGAGGCGGCTTTTTAATTCCGCCGGGAGTTGAAGGTTCCGTCCTCCTCCTCCTCCTCTTCCACAAGCACGCGAGCCACACTTCCTCTAACAAGGATGCTCCGGGTTCCGTTCTCCGTGCAGAACCGGAGAACCACTTTTCTTCCTGCACAAAACTTACCTTGCCAAAGTTCCTAAGTTTTCAGCAGCACTGCGGAACACCAACTCACAGCCACGAAATTATTTTGTTTTGACTTGTCAAAACGTGAATCACAATTTTAGAACTAAAAAAATACTAAAATTTAGGATTTTTAAGAAGTACTTCAGTGTTCTAAAAAAATCCTAAATTTTAGGAAGAAAAAAATACTAATTTTTAGGTATAATTTGACAAGCTAGAACATAAGTTCAAAAAATACTAAAAATTAGGAATTTATACCTAATGTCCGTTTTGCGTGTGGAGGAAGAATGTTTGTTTTGATTTGTTATCTTCCCTGTGCCGTCAAAGTTTTTTTCTGATAGGATTTTTTTCGTTGAGCACGCGGCGGCCGCAGCAGCAGCATCGGCTGGCAGCAACAAAACTGATGGGCATGACGTCGGCCATCAGTTTGGCGGAACCGAAGACGGAAGACCACACCAAGACGGTGGAGCTGCAGAAGGCGCTCGAGCCGTACAACGTTTTGAGGACGAGTCCAAGCTGAACCACCGGATGGAGATTCTGTCCAAGCTGAACACGCTGGTCAAGCAGTAGGTGCGCAATGTGTCCATCTCGAAGAACATGCCGGAAGTGCTGGCCGAGAAGCTCGGCGGGAAGATCTACACTTTTGGGTCGTACCGGGTGGGCGGTAACCACAAGGGGCGAATATTGACGCGCTGTGCGTGGCGCCGCGCAACATCGAACGGCAGGACTACTTTGGGTCGTTCTTCGAGCTGCTGAAGAAACAGCCCGAGGTGACAGAGTGCCGCGCCGTCGAGGAGGCGCTTGTGCCGGTCGTCAAGATGAACTTAGACGGCATCAAGATTGATGCGCTGAAGGAGATTCCGGACAACTTCGACCTGCGCGAAGATATGCTGCTGAAGAATCTGGACCCAAGTTGGTGCGCAGTCTGAACGGGTGCCGCGCCACCGACGAGATCCTGCGGCCGGTGCCCAACATTGACAACTTTCGGCTGGCGTTGCGTTCGATCAAGCTGTGGGCGAAGAGTAAGTTGAGCTTTGGTTGGTATCTTTTAGGGTTTTTGTTAATATTAGGGTTTTCTTCTTTTCACTGTTTTTTTTTCAGAGCATGGAATCTACTCCAACACTTTGGGTTACTTTGGAGATGTGTCGTGGGCTATGCTGGTGGCCAGGACGTGTCAGCTCCCGAATGTCGTCGCGGCCACGCAAGTGCACAAGTTCTTTCTGGTGTTTTCCCGCTGGAAGTGGCCCCAGCCGGTGTTCCTGAAGCGGCCGGACACCGTGAATCTGGGCTTTCAAGTGTGGGATCCGCGGGTGAACGCAGGGCCGGTTCCACCTGATGCCGATCATCACGCCGGCAAACCCGCAACAAAACTCGACCTTCCACGTGTCTAGCTCGACGCGGAAGGTCATGCTGAACGAGTTTAACTGCGGCATGCAGATCACGGACGAAATCATGCTCGGCAAGGCCGGCTAGGACAAGCTGTTTGAGGCGCCGAGCTTCTTCTTCAAGTATCGCTACTTTATCGTACTGCTCGTAACCTCGAACAACACCGACGACCACCTCGAGTGGTGCGGACTGGTCGAGTCCAAGATCCGCTACCTAATCCAGAACCTGGAGCGAATCCTGCACATCAACCTGACCCACGTCAACCCGAAGTGCTTCGAGCAGCAGGAGTAAAACCAAAGGACGACGGCGGCGAGGGCGCAGACAACACTCTGCTCGCTCTGGTTCATGGGGTCAGAGCGGTCAGAGAACCTGAACGTGGACCTGACCGAAAGCATCCAGAACATGCGGTGCGTTGAGCGATTCTACAGCCAAAAAAACGCGTCTCTAACCGAGTTGTTGTCTTTCAGGTGCACATCAAGGTCCTCGAGACGACACGCGACGGCATGAAGATCGAGGCGCGGCACGTCCGGCGGAAGCAGCTCAACCGGTACCTCGACCCAGCGACTCCTTCGCCGTCGCAAATGCGCAATCGACCTGCTCAGAAGAAACTAGAAACTAGAGCGAAATTCGACGGGTTTTGATTCGCGGTGTTTCGGTGAGTGATCGTATCACTATGGCAGCGTTGGATTTTTTGGCCGCCGTGGAGCTAGCAGTTTTGCTCCACAATGTTAACACATTATGGCCAGAACAAAACAGTGTTTCTAGACTGGTTGGGCGAAATCACTGGTGTCGTGGCACCTGTGCCAATGTCGATTTCGACTCTCCGCTAGGTCAGCGACGAATCACAGAGAACAGATGTACATCACTGAACAAAAAGCATCGAAAAACGTGTGTAAAAATTCAAACCAAGATACGTTGAAAAGAGCTAGGGTGTGCATCATCCGCCTAGATAGCACCACTTCAAAAATCATGATGACCTACAGTAGCAGAACGTTGGACCATCCATTCACTGCACAAAACATTCCGAACGAACGACATCAGACCAATGTCTGACTGTCCTTCATCGTAGGGGTACGATTTTACGCGTGAAAGAAAATAACAAAATCAGCTGTGAAGGTAAACAAAACTAAATCAGAGTTAACATGTGAAAAGGTACTATTTTAAGCTATCGTTAAAAATAATTTTTAAGCAAGTTTTCTGCTATGTTTTTGTTAATGTTAATTCATTTTTGCATTATTTGCAGTCAGTTAAAATTGTACTGAAGTGAATTTAGTTTATAAACGAGGAAAATATTATTTTTCTGAGCAAATTATTGAGCCATTCTAAATTGTTAAGTCAAGTAATCTCAGCTGCGACGGTGGCGCTGCCAAGCGTATCCTTTACACCCTAATTTCTCTGATGCAAGATTGTATGCTACACATTTTGTGAGTGCTGCAGTGTTTACACACAAGTTCGAGCCTAGATGTACATCTGTTCTTTGTGGACGAATGTCTCGAGTGTGACGAGCGGAAGTTATTAAATTCTTTTGGACCGCTCTCTACCATCGCACGTCGATCTTCACAGTATCAGGTCAGTTAGATTGACCAGCGGAATTACGGTTCCGTGCTCTAGCATCAACGGAATCGGTGATGTGGAGGTGTAGTGGGATATTTTAAACAAATAGTGCGTTTTGTCCCGGCGAAATTAAGTTTCAGATCCTCTGCGAAAGTTATTCATTGTTTCGCATAATCTACACCAACTATCAAAGGAAACACAATCTTCAAAAAAGTTAGGGCTTGCTTTCTTTTGAATGCAGAATCTCTTTTTGCATTAAATTTCTAAATCAATTTATCAATAATTTATATTCAACGCAAAATAATATTTGCCTTGCGCGTTCTCTCTTTTCTCTTCTCTCGCTACGCTTCGTTACCTGTTCTCGCGCAGGCAAGCGCTTAGCGCAGGCAAAAACAGTCTGAAGTGAAACGTTTATGTGGCTGGTCGTTGTTTACGTTTTGTGCGCAGGTATAATTTTCAAACAAATCATTTAATTTACCAGATACTTTGTTTATATTTTTCTTATTGATCATTTCAGCGCCGTGGAGAACTTGATAAAAACGGAACAGCTGGTGCTGGAGAACTCGATCGGTGATCAAAAGAGATTTTGCCGCCGGCCGACAATATTGTTCCGCCGAGGATGCGACCAAGCGAACAAACGATTGGCATCAATCAATCTGCATAATCAGATAAGTACATATGATATTTTGAATATTATATTCAACTTGATACTTTGTGATTTTTTTTTCTTCTTACTCTTTCAGGTTTGGACGATTTTGGCAGTATGATCAACTAAACAGAATCAACATTCAACTAGAATTTAAGCCGCTAAAGTTCAAATATTATTGCTGTGAACCATCCGTCAAAAAGTGAACAATTCTGTAAAAAATAGGTAGGTAAAAAATGTAAGAAAAACTTTCAAAAACTATTTCAAAACTATTTCTCAAAAAGTGTAAATTTGTATGATAAACTTTAATTTAACATTTGAAAACTATTTCTGAAATAGTAAAACTGGGAAAAAAAATGTAGGATAAACCTTAAATAACCATATGAAAACTATTTCCAAAATAGTAGCGCTAGGTAAAAATAGCAAGAAAAACCCTAAAATACCATTTACACACCATTTCTGAAATAGTAGTCGCAAGGTTAAAAATTGTAAGAAAAACCTTAAAATACTTTTTCAAAACCATTTCTCAAACATTAATAACCGAGAGAAAAAAGGTCGCTTTTTCGCGAAAATTTACTTTATTTTTACCATTACACAAATGGTAATTTGACGAAACGTTGTTCGGGGATTTTTAAGGTTACCGTTGCTAACCACCCTCAATTCAGATGGTCGAACTTTATTAAAAATGGTAGGGTACCATTTCCGATATGGTATTTTTAAGGTTTTCCTACCATTTTTCAAATAGTGGTTATGATCTCTGAAATGGTGAGAAAACCATTTAACACAAAGTTTTTTTAAGGTTCTCGTTTATGCGGGTATAACACCGTTTTGGGGGTATTTGTATCGATAGAATAGATTTTTCGTTGGAATTTCGTACCAACCCGGAATTACGTCGTAGGAAAATCCGCCGGCATCCGAACCGGTCCACGATTCACAAGTCAACCTATATGGAATCGGAAAGGGCATAAAATTTCCGATCTTTTGATACCCATACATCTAGGTTTTCTTTAAAACCTACGTTTTTAAATACCTGGGCAAAAAGTAAGTTTGATCCACGAGAACAAAAATTACGAAATTCCATACATTTTTGGCAGGTTGCTCAAACGAAACCATAACAACGTTTTTGCTTAGCAAAATGTTTGGCATGAGTTTCTGAACAAAACGTAGTACTAGGTTCCTGTCAAACTTTAAATTTTTTACATGTTTCATCACAAAATGTGCATAGTGCCCAAGGGGTGTAAATACTTTTTTTACATACTGTATAGTCACTACTCTGGTACACATTTATTTACAGTTTTGTTTTACGTCGGCTCCAGTTCATATCAAGGCGGTGGCAAAAATACTACTTAAAAAAAATACTAAAATAATTATTTCCAAAATTTCGGATCAAACAGGTCCAGAATAGCAGCAATAGAATAACAATGAATTTAGCTGATCATGATTTGTTGCTCAAAGTTTTACGGCTTTTTCTGAATTGTGATCCCAAAATTTAAAATATATAAAAAACAAAATCGAAAAATAAACTTAATACAATGTTTTTCGTTAATCATCGACGGTACAAGCTTATTTAAAGGACACTTAAATTTTTAGCATTTTTATAGTTCCATGATTTTTTGGTGAAATTTTGAAAAGGGAAGGAAAAAGCTTGAAAAAAATTTGAATCAAGCTTATTGGCTTCATAACAATTCAATCATGGTCTGGTTTAGTTTTTCAAAACTGTATAATATACAGTGTATATGTTAATTTTCACTGATTAGATTTGGTAACTTGCACTATTTCTGAAGGACTGTTAAAAATCTGTTATCAAAGAAATTTATTTGAATTATATAAAAAGTTTTAACATCGAAAATAAATTACATCAATGAATTTAATATTCTAATAATTCAATTAATTTTTTTCCTTGATTTTTTATTCTCAATAAAATAATTGAAGATTAAAAAAATTACATTCGAAATAATTTCTAAATAAGAAGCAATTCTTTCCTCATCGAATAGTCTCCCAATCCCTAAAACCCTAATCTGTGTCAGACGAGCAACCCGCCCTAGCAACAATTTGTTTCAGGAGTTCTACAAGAGCTCTTCAAGATAGCTACAGCATAGCAGTTTGGACCGCGGCAGGATACAAATCTCTTCAAGTACTCTTCCAAACTCCTGAAGAAGGTTTGAAGAGAATTTTATCCTGCCACGGTCCAAACTGCTATGCTGTAGCTATCTTGAAGAGCTCTTGTAGATCTCCTGAAACAAATTGTTGCTTGGGCGAGTTCACTGGCCCTGTTGTAACACGAACAAAAAAAAAAAAAAAAACGCGGACACAATGAGGGCCTCCCAAATCTTTCCAGTCCCATCTTGCTTTCGGAGTCCGGCGGTGGAGTCCCATAAGGTTCCTCCACCGATCGATCGGCCGTCTGGATTGTCCTTAAGCGCGGTACACCCGGCTGGCTTGAAAACGCCACGTCGAAATGAAAAATAACCCAAACCAGGCACGATGCACTTTTCAATTGTATCGCACGATCAAGCTTTGGTTGGGGGTTTTCAGGTTGTTGTGCTGTTTTTTCGCAACATTGAAAGTTCTTTTGGAGGAAAAACGAAGTAAGTTCGAGCCCTTTTTTTGGTTTAGGGTAGTTTGTGTTTTTTTGTGATTTTATTATAATTGATGTTGTGAAATTTGAGATTTCAATTAAACACACATTGACTTTTTGACATTAAGGTATTTTATTTGAATTCGTAAAATAATTGTCAAATCCCCCCAGTTCATGTCTCGAGGTTGCCAATTGATCGGTTGTGATTAAGAAAAAGCGAAAACAGAAATTGATCATTGGCGATGGCGCGTTTTCCTGGGCCATCGTCCTGGGCTCAGAAAATCGCGAGCAGGCAGGCAAAAGAAAGTTAATTACATTTTTTTTTTTCTCTCGATTTCAGCTTTAGGTGATCGTGTTCCCCGGAGGTTGCGAGGGTTGAGTTGTTCAAACAAAAGCGCACGAATTTTTCCCCCGTACTGAAGTTAGGGTCTCAGCTTTCGCTCGACCCTGAGAGCTTGGCGGTTTCGCCCGATCGAATGACACTCCACCGGTTGTGGCTTCGGGTTGGAATGATCGAATATGGGCGATTCCCCTGTGCCCCGTCTGTCCGTGATTGAAATCGAAGGGTCCTCAGTCGGAAAACGTGGGGTCTCGGAAATTAACCGAAAAAAGACCCACAGCTGCCTGAAACAAAGAGCTGACTCTTTCCCGTGGCCAAATTAGATGATCACGTTGGCTTGGAACGTTGAGACATCCCTTTGGGTTTGTGGGCTCTGCGCAGAGGTCAACATTATTTGGCGACGTGATGACCTCTAGGGTGGGAATCTGGTTCGGAGATCTCTTATGGCTCGACAGCGTCGAAAATTTTGCAGTGGAGAGGTTCAGCTTTCCAACCTAATTAAAATGCCTTTTGAGAATTTCACGAGAAAAATATTATTATTCTACAAATAATTATTAACATGAACCATAAATATAATTAAAGCAATTTGAGTACATTTAACATTCCAACGCCCAAGGCTCCAAAAAAGTTGGAACGGTAACTTCAACTCAATGGTTCTCGGGCACAACTCAACCAATCAAGATAGTTCTTCTTTGGATAAAAAATTAAGTTGGACGAGTCATTAACTGGAATAAAAGTTTACATTGGCTTAATAGGAGATGTTAGTAGTTCATCATTGTTATTAGGGCAAATTATGTTTCACGGCAAAAAAGAAAAAAAATACACTGCACGCAAATCAGTTGTTAAAGATACAAAACATAACCACCTGACAAAAAAAATCAATGAGCTCAATTTTGAAACAATTTGAGAAATTTATATCAGCAGATTTTGCATTTAGATAACCTGGTTTTCCTATCTTTAAAACAAAGCACATTCCAATCAAAAACTTCATTAAAAAAAAATATAATTTGGTTTGCTAAAGTAGTTTTAAGCAAAAGGGAAATTGGAGTATTTATTTATTTATGGAATTAGAAAAGATTACAGAGGGATTAACACTTGTATTTTATTTCAAACCAAATTGAATTAAAACATAATCATTAATGACCAACATATTTATTTTTAATTGTACTTTTCATGCATTTTATGCAATTTGTTATTTCGTTATTTCAAAAAAATTTCAGAGATTTTAAAATAAAGGTGCTCAAATTTTTTCTTACATTGCAGTTTTGAATATCGTTCTTCCACACTATTTTTTTTAAATTTGGTTCAAAAAGATAGAATGTTCTTCTGTTATAGCATGTTTCAATCATCATATTGTGCCATATTAATGGTATGTTAACCCAAAGCTTATTTTGCTGCAAATTTTCAATCAATTATCTGTATTTTGTAAAACATTGTAACAAACAATAGGTTCGAAAATGAGTTTTAATTCGACATTTAAAATGATCACTGGAGAAATTTGGCAAAAAATTATAACCAAATTTCACTACTAAGGACGAATTTCCGGAATCACGCCTTGTCTGTTAAAACTCATTCAATAATTTATTCGAAATGTTTTGATTTCTCTACTGTAATTAAAAATTATTTTTTTTACAACGCTACATCACAAAATAAAAATCCATTCAAGTTACTGAAAACCAGGGTGACATTGATAGCCGAGGTAACATTGATAGGGGTGCTCCATAAAATTGCGTTTTTCGTCGATTTTCGCAATAACCAAATTTTTCAAAAAATCATATCTCCGGAACGGCTGAACCAATTTTGGAGCGCCACAATTCAAAAGAAAGGTTATTAGTTGGACTTTTTAGGAAAAATATGTTGAGGTCCAAAAAAACTAGCTGAATATTTGAAAAGATAATAAAAAAATTCATTCAGCTATGACCTATACATGTCTGGGTACCAAAAGTTGCGTCTTTCAATTACGAAAATTTTGGTACCCAAACATGTATAGGTCATCGTTGAAATTTTCAAGTTATCGCAGTTTTAGTGAAAAAAGTTGGTTTTTACCCGTTTCCGAAATTTTCCCGTTTTTGGCGCGGCGCGTCGAAAAACCCAGTTTTTATGTTTAAAAAAATCATATCTCCGAAACGTGTTAATGGATAATTTTTTGATATGTTATGTAAAATATTACAAGGAATCAGGGAAAAATATTTTCAGACATGGGCTCTTTGGTCCCGAGACCTTGAAATCGGAAATGAAATTTTCATAGGACCTTTTCAAATATTCAGCTAGTTTTTTTGGACCTCCACATATTTTTCCTAAAAAGCCCAACCAATAAACTTTCTTTTGAATTATGGCGCTCCAAAATTGGTTCAGCCGTTCCGGAGATATGATTTTGTGAAAAATGTGGTTTTTGCGAAAATCGACGAAAAACGCAATTTTATGGACCACCCTATTTGGGATAGGACCACCCTAATCACCAAACAAAAAAATACGGGTCTAACTATTTGGGCCAAAGAACCCTCACTCCAAATTTGAGCCAAATCGGAGCACTTTTGATTTGGAGACTTCCTGTTTGACGTGGAATGGCTGATACATTTTATGAAAGTAAATAAACCTAGTTATTCAAACATAAAAATGTATTTTTTTCATATCTGGACGATGTTTTGATATGGTACTATACACTATTATAAATTTAATGTTTGCATTTATTTATAGGACCTTATAAAAAAATTTCCAGAAATGAATCATTGCAAGTTACCTTATTCATGGTCATTTTGATATAATTTGTCAATTTGTCAAAATTGGCGTAGGAGTTCCTTGTTCAAAATAATAATACCCGTATTTTTTCGTTTGGCGATTAGGGTTATCCTATTAAAATAGATTGATTCAAAATGTCGTTTTTTGACAATCTTCCAAAAAAAATAACATTGTTCAAAAAATCAAAATTCCGGAACGGAAAACTTAGATTGCCAAGTTTAAAATGAAAGGTAAAATTATATGTTAACAGTTATAATTATAGGTTGAATGATGAAAAAAATGCTTTTTTTACTTCAACAAAAAATGGTTTTCAGACTTTTTGTTTCAGAGAGGATTTCTTAGTTCGAATTTTACTACTTCGAATGTTCACTTCTTTGTTCGTCCATTTTCGAGCAAGCGGTTTCGTGCTTTTTACAGCTTTCAGTCGTTCTGTAGCGCTATGGTAGTAGTAAATGAAACTATTGCTAATACAATAATCATAATTTCTTTAAATCTAAATTTATCAGGGCCATAAAGGCAACATGTCCAGGAGATGGTGTTATTTGAAAAGAAATATTTGCATTTATTTTAGATGAATGCAAAATGTAACGATCAAAAAAGACTTTAGCAAAGTTAAATTACAACAAAACATGAGTGATCAAGTGTACCACAAATAACTCAAATTGATTCAAACAAATTTTGAAAGGCCATTTCAAATTGAATAAGGGGTTTTGTTGGGGACGCTTTAAAAATTTATTACGTGATAAGTCAACAATCAACACAATATATCGAATCGATCCCCATTCGAAACGGCGCAGTGAATTCGCCAAAAGGCAGAAAATTAATCATTCACGCGTTTAAGCCACATTCAAATCGGGTACCTTGTGACAAACTGAATCGCGTCTGCTGTTGGCCCTCGAGCTCTCGGACAAAACTCCGCCGCTGCCGCCGGCCCGTCAACCAATTTGGAACAGAAATTATGCATAAATCGAGAGATCCGTTGAATCGCTTGTCACTGTGCTCCTTCACGGGCTCCGTCCATAATTGAACCCAATCGATTACTTATTTTGAGCGATGACCATTTAAGTGGTCACATTGGAGAGATGGTATTGTGTGATGAAACTTGACCAACTTGACGCCTTTTTTCAGCAATGACTCTTTGAAGTCACACCATCAAAGACCTCAGCCAGGGTGACCCCGCCGCCGGAGTGGCCGGATTGACCATTTGCAGATCATTCGTCATCAAGCTGTGAGCAGGCGCGGTTTGCGACCATGGCAGGCTGCTGGTGAGTTTGGTAATGAGTATTCGGCTGTGGACAAGCACAGCATGACAAATGTATATATCCAGCCGACAAACTAACTAACTGCTAAAGCCGGCCGATGGCGATGGCCCTGGTGGAAATCGAAAATGCCATTAGTAAACCCGGGCAACATGTGTGCTCCGTTGGGGGAGATGGGTTAAGCTGGGTTATTATTATTGTTAGGCTGTGGCAAATATTTTTTGGAAATTATGTCCCTCGACTCCACAAAAACTTAAAAAATAAGCATTTAAATAAAAAGCATTATACAACATGACAGTAGTTCTACCATCATTAGTTTTCATAAAATCAAAGGCGAAAAAATACTTTTTTGTGCACACATTTTTTTAACTGTGCTGGCAAAGACATTTAACAAAAAATCTAAATATTTTTAAACTGATGCACTGCATTTTTATTACCTTTGAGTTATTGATGCAGTTTTTTGAAAAACGTTTGATCTTTCAGAAAACCCAAAAATATCAAGTAATTTGTTCTAAAAATCTAAAGAAATCGATTTTTTCACGAAAACTTAACACGTAGCCATGTGTGGGACAAATTTGCCTAGCGTTTTTCTCAGCTTGCTGCTTTTGCATATGGGACATTAATGCGAACAGGGGCAGTTCAATCATGTTAAGAATAATTGTCAAAGAAGCAATTCTCTACGAAATTGTTTTTTTTAATTGGCTTAATTGTGTGAGGTCCTTTGCTATGACCAAAAATAGGTAGATTGTTCTGACCGATTTTTAAATTATCTTTTATATTACAAAAAAAACAATTTCCCAAAATCCGCATCTTTTAAATTTAAGAAATTATTTAATATATATTAGGGGACAAAAACTCGGACTAATTGAGCCATAGAGAAGTACTGACCATTTTTTGCCGAATAGTTATAAAAAAATGTGTTTAAAAAAATCCTTCATAAACTAAAATTTTTAAAGTGAAAAAGAAAAGAAAATTTGTTAAAGTTCACTGTTTTCGAGATATGCAATCTTCAAGTTTGATTTTAACCTAAAAAATTGCAGTTTTTCGATGTTTATTAAAAGTGGCAAAAAAATTAAACATAAAAATATTTTTCGGAGAGTTCACAATTTTTTTTATAAATAAACGTCTGAGAAGTATTGACATTGAAGCTATTTTTGCTGAGATGCAGCAAATAAAAGAAAAATAAATATAAAAATTTTAGTTTTTAAAGTCTTACCCAAGTGTCACGTAAACATCTTCCCATTTTCGATTTCCAATATCTCAGCAGCTAATGATTCAATTTTCAATGATAAAAAAAAAACAAAAAATAATGATGAAAAATGAAACATTTTTTAAAATTTCAGATAATATTAATATTGAATATATTGTCCTTTTGAAATGTTCATCTCGATACAAAAAAAAAATCAAAATTTGTTTTACGAGAAAACCACAAAATATCAAAAATGATCATTTTTGCTTTTTTTTTAAATAATAAACCATTTGTTGCTGAGAAAATGGGTGGGAGTGGAGGAAGGATGCTGTATCATTCCTGTCCGCAGTATTGCAGCAGCCAGAACTGCAATATAATTTTTTTCATGGACAAAATTTAGGAAGTTTTATGAACTTTTGGGAAACAAATATTTTTAGTGATGATCACTCATAGGCACTATTTTAATACATCGAAATCTGCAAATGTTAAGTTGAAAACAAACTTTAAGCGGCCATATCTCGAAAATGGTGCACTTAAAAAAAAAAATCTGTAAGCTTCTTTCAACGATTCTCTTCTTTGGAAATAAGAATGGGTCTTATAAAGTTTAAGCCACATATTTCTATTACCGAAATTCAGGGAGAACTGTCCAATAAATAATACTTTTGTTGAAAGTTTTTGTAAATCTACGCCATATTTCCATATTTTTTTCTATTAAAAACCTTGAATTATGTTTGATGCGTGTAGATCAACCAAAATTTTTAAATTTTACATTTAATCGTTCATGAATTTTTTGGTAAAAGTTTGTAAAAATGTATTTGCATTTCGCTGAAATCTTTGTTTCAAATGTGATAATTAAAATTTCAATATAAAACGACGTCCAAAAACATATCTGAAGTTATTTTTAAAAAGTTTCAATAAACCTGTTATTCTTTTTTTTGTGTTTTGAGTGATTTTGAATTGGCTTAAGACAGTTTCAAAAACATTCAGAACTTTTCATTTACACAGCAAAAAAGTGTATAAATTTGGAAGGTGTAATTTTGGAAGGTTGAATATTGTCTCTTTTGTGATGTAATTTTACCCCAATTAAGACTGAAAAAGTTACATTACAACAGGAAAGTGGTAAAATTACCCATTTTCAGAGGTAAAATTACACTTTTTTCTGACATACAAAATGTACTCCTTCCCAGATGTAATATTACCATGTTTTTTTCTGTGTACTGAAACTCCTAATATAACCAAGATTTTTACAAAGCTATGTTCTTAAAGGTCGGGCAAGCCTATTTGGTAAGGTACGTCGTTACAGAGACTCGAATAAAATTAATGTAAAAAATGTTTTAATTTTCCAATTTTTCTTATGAACCATAGCTGAATTGAATATTCTCTTAGTAAATCTTTTCTTTCCCAGTTCCTGAGGGGAACACCCGTGAAGAGTATCGGGGCCGGCATTTACAAAGCGGATTCAGTGGCAGTTTTTCACTCAACTAATGTTAACATGTTAAGTTAATGTTAACATTCCATAGGTCGCCTCCCTAAGGTGTCGTGATAAGGTCCAGTTTGTGACGATACACTACCTTCACTTTACTAAGCAATCGAATCCAGAAGGGAAAAGATCACCAGTTGTGTTGGTCCGAGCAGGGATTTGAACCCCGATCTACCGCTTACGAGGCGGAAGCGTTACCACTAGGCTACGTGGCTCGGTCTCTTAGTGGCAGTTATTAATTTTTGATTTAGTTAGAAATATAATGGAGAAATATTCAAAGATTCCAACTTAAGGTCTACTCAAAAAGAATTCAGTTATTTTCAGGTACACAGACAAAAATCATTGTAATATTACATCTGGAAAGGGTTACATATTTTATGTAAAAAAAAAGTGTTATTTTACCTCTGAAAATGTGTAATTTTACCACTATTCTGGTGTAATGTCGCATTTTCAGTCTAAATTAAGGTTAAAATTACATCATAAAAAAGTAATATTCAACCTTCTAAAATTATACCTTCCAAATTTACACTTTTTTTGCTGTGTATCTGATTTGTTTGAAGGTTAAAAAAAGATTTAGAAAAAACGAAATTTGGTTGGAATGAATGGAGCTGTATTGTTAGATTGATAATTTGATGGATATTTTAAACTTACCGATTTTTTTTTTAATCGCCGAAAATTTAACATTGGCGGCCAGATATTTGAATTCAAAATAATTTATTGGGAAACATATAGTTGTAGCCATGTTTTCCATGGATATCAAACAACTGTGCTTAAATTGAAAAAAAAAATCTGACGGACATTAATTATGTAAAGTCTCTAACTGCTTAAATTTACACGAACTTAAAAACATGGATAATTTGTTTACCTTTGAAAAATAAAAAAAAAACTAAAAGAGTATGATGATCTATTTTCCAATTATAAAAAATTATCAGTACATTTAACTTGATAAGCAGTTTTATAAAAGTATTTAAATTTTGAAAAATGATGTTCCTCGACAACTTGGTTTAACCCCACGTTCTTCAAAACAACAAAATGACATTCCAGCGCTCTCCGGTTGTTTCTGCTGCCAGCCGGGGCCCAATAGAAAATTATGTAACAAAAGTCATTTTTATCACAGTACGCGTTCCGCTTCAATGGGCAGCAGCCTTTAACGCAAATTCGAGTTGCGAAATTGTTATTTTTTGCCGAAGCTTTTTTTTTTTTTTAAATTTATATTTATTTTGATTTTCTCTTCCATGTACATTCATTCAGTTAAAATATTATTGAGTGTCCAATCACAATCGATGACTTTTCACCTCAATTTTAAATACTAGCAACTTTCATTTATTCATGAAATATTGTAGCTTTCGCTATTCAGTGATTTCAAATGTAGGAGGTCCTACATGTACAAAAGGGAAAAAGGATACCTTAAAACTAACTTATAAACTATATAAAGAGCGGATCAATGCAGCTGAAGACTGCAATGATTTTTGTCGAAATGCATCAATTATCTTATTGGACATAACATCCAAAGTGTCAACTTCGGCTAATTGATGAAGTTCACTGGTGCTGAACCAGGGAGGAAGTTTCAGAATCATTTTCAGAATTTTGTTCTGAATCCTCTGAAGTTTTTTCTTCCTGGTTAAGCAACAGCTTGTCCAGATCGGCACAGCATAAAGCATGGCAGGTCTGAAAATTTGTTTATAAATTAACAGTTTATTCTTGAGACAAAGTCTAGAATTCCTGTTTATAAGTGGATACAAACATTTAATATATTTGTTACATTTAACCTGGATACTTTCAATGTGATCCTTGGTTTTTGTCAAAAGCAAGTCCAAGATATTTCACTTGATCCTCCCACTTTAAATTTACCTCATTCATCTTTATAATGTGATGACTTTTTGGTTTAAGAAAATCAGCCCTTGGTTTGTGAGGGAAAATAATAAGTTGAGTTTTTGCAGCATTTGGAGTAATTTTCCATTCTTTCAAATAAGAATTGAAAATATCCAAGCTTTTTTGTAATCTTCTTGTGATGACACGAAGGCTTCTACCTTTGGCGGAGATGCTTGTATCATCAGCAAAAAGTGATTTCTGACATCCTGGGGGCAAATCAGGCAAGTCAGAAGTAAAAATATTGTATAAAATTGGACCCAAAATGCTTCCTTGAGGGACGCCAGCACGTACAGGTAGTTGATCAGATTTGCTATTCTGATAACATACCTGCAGAGTACGATCCGTCAAATAATTTTGAATAATTTTCACGATATAAATCGGAAAATTAAACCTTTTCAATTTCGCAATCAAACCTTTATGCCAAACACTGTCAAATGCTTTTTCTATGTCTAGAAGAGCAGCGCCAGTAGAATAGCCCTCAGATTTGTTGCTTCGAATTAAATTTGAAACTCTCAACAACTGATGAGTAGTTGAATGCCCAAGGCGAAATCCAAACTGCTCATCAGCGAAAATTGAATTTTCATTAATGTGCGTCATCATTCTATTAAGAATTATTCTTTCGAATAATTTACTAATAGATGAAAGCAAACTAATGGGCCGATAGCTTGAGGCTTCAGCAGGATTTTTATCCGGTTTCAAAATCGGAACTACTTTGGCATTTTTCCAACTACTGGGAAAATATGCCAAATCAAAACATTTGTTGAAAATTTTGACCAAGCTACTTAAAGTTGCTTCTGGTAATTTTTAATTAAAATGTAAAAATGCCATCCTCACCAGGGGCTTTCATATTTTTAAATTTTTGATAATAGATTTTATTTCATTCAGATCCGTATTAAAAACTTCATCTGATGAAAATTCTTGTTCAACAATATTCTGAAATTCTATTGAAATTTGATTTTCAATAGGACTCAAAACATTCAAGTTGAAATTATGAGCACTCTCAAACTGCTGAGCAAGTTTTTGAGCTTTCTCCCATTAGTTAATAGAATATTATCACCATCTTTTAAAGAAGGGATTGGTTTTTGAGGTTTCTTAAGAACCTTTGAAAGTTTCCAAAAGGTTTGGAATAAGGTTTAATTTGTTCGACATCTCTTGCGAACTTTTCATTTCGCAGGAGAGTGAATCTGTGGTCAATAACCTTTTGCAAATCTTTTGAATTCGCTTCAGTGCAGGATCACGAGAACGTTGATACTGTCTTCGGCGAACATTTTTCAGACGAATCAGAAGCTGAAGATCGTCATCAATAATGGGAGAATCAAATTTGACTTGGACTTTAGGAATAGCAATATTCCTAGCATCCAAAATTGCATTAGTTAAAGATTCCAAGGCTGAATCAATATCAGCTTTGGTTTCTAAAACAAAATCATGATTTAAATTATTCTCAATATGATGCTGATACCTGTCCCAATTAGCTTTGTGGTAATTAAACACAGAACTATTGGGTCTGGTAACTGCTTCATGAGAAAGTGAAAAAGTTACTGGAAGATGATCAGAATCAAAATCAGCATGAGTCACTAAAGGACCACAATACTGACTTTGATTTGTCAAAACCAAATCAATTGTTGATGGATTTCTAACAGAAGAAAAGCAAGTTGGCCCATTCGGGTATAAAACCGAATAAAGACCAGAAGTGCAATCTCTGAATAGAATTTTACCATTGGAATTTACTTTTGAATTATTCCAAGATTGGTGTTTGGCATTAAAATCACCGATGATCAAAAATCGAGATCTATGCCGAGTAAGTTTATTCAAATCCCCTTTGAAATAATTTTTATTTTCCCCAGTGCATTGGAAAGGCAAATATGCAGCTGCAATCATAATTTTTCCAAAAGAAGTTTCAAGTTCAATGCCCAAACTTTCAATAACTTTTAACTTAAAGTCACGTAACGTGCTATAAGTCATACTACGGTGGATAACTATTGCAACTCCACCGCCATTTCGATTCATTCTGTTATTAGTTATAACTTTATAATCTGGATCACTTTTCAAATAAGTGCCAGTTTTTAAAAATGTTTCGGTTATAACAGCAACATGCACGTTATGAACTCGTAAAAGTTGAAAAATTCATTTTCTTTCGCTTTTAAAGAGCGAGCATTAAAATTCATAATATTGATGGAATTACTTAGATCCATGATTAAACTTCAGGGTAAGAACAACATCATTCGCAAATTTTAATCCAATCTGGATTGCTTCCATCATGGATGTAGCATTACTCATTGTTTGAATCAAACCAAACAGTGAGTTTTGCAAAAAGTCATTTTTCAAACGTAACATCGCCGAGATCAGAAGATCCCAAAGCGTTGCCAGCAGAAAAATTTTCAAATGAAATTTGAGGTACCTGCCCAATTTCAGGAAGATTGGTAGAGGATTTAAAATTCGTGGATGAACCCGAACCCGAAACGACGTTGGCATAAGAAATGCCATTGTGTTACCTAACTTTTCCACGGTAGGGGTATTTCTAGAATTGTTCGAGTGAGACAGCACGAACGTTTGATTTAAAGATGCAGGTACAACCTGACTTTGAGAAAATTTCGGTTTGGATTTCGGCTGATGCTTAGCACGAGAATCCAAAACCTTTTTCTGATGGGGCAATCCCAGAAATTTGATTTGTGATTTCCACCACAATTTGCACATTTAAATTGGGTGACTTCTTTCACGGGACAATTGTCCTTGTCGTGAGAAGAATCCCCGCAAACCATGCATTTTGGAACCATGGCGCAATGATCAGTACCGTGACCGAATGCCTGGCAACGCCGGCACTGGGTCAGATTCTGGCCATTACCGCCATGTTTCTTAAAATGCTCCCACTTTACCCGTACATGGAACAAAAACTGAACTTTGTCCAAAAGTTTCAAATTGTTGATTTCATTTCTGTTGAAATGAATCAGATAAAATTGTGAAGTCAAACCAAAGCGAGAAATATTCCCGTTTGATTTTTTCTTCATTGGTATTACTTGGGATGGGGCAAAGCCAAGCAACACCTTAAGTTCGTTTTTGATCTCATCCACCGACAAGTCGTTGGAGAGACCTTTCAGGACCGCCTTGAATGGACGAGCATTCTTGGTCTCATACGTGTAGAAATTGTGTTTGTGGTTTTTCAAATAACCAACAAAAGTTTGGTGATCTTGTAAAGATTCCGTCAACAAGCGACATTCTCCTCTTCGACAAGCTGGAACGAAACCTTCAAATTGCAAGTTTCCTTGCAATTCTTCAGTTGCGTTCGAAAGCTGGCCAAATCGGAGACGGAAGTCACTACAATTGGCGGAGCCTTTACTCGTTTCTCGACGGCAGAAGGCTCAGTACGAGGAGAAGGATCCTTGTCAACAGTTTCGGATAAAACACCGAAACTGTTTGCCAATGGAATTGGAGGATTGACCTCACTTTCAGAATCAGAATCAGACCTCGGAAGAGGCTGTTTTCTTTTTCTGTTTCCGTTAGCCGGTTTAGCGTTCAAACGCTTCACCGACGTAACGACCAAATCTTCAGAAGATTTGCGTTTACCTTTGTTTTGACGCATTTTGCAAGCAAAGTTCTCTTAAAAAGATGGCTTCGTTTGTAAAATACAACAAAATTTCAGGTGGGGTTAGTCTTGAAAAGACTGTTTAGAATTTTGGAAAATAACTCAGGTAGTCTTTAAAAAGACTGTGAATTTTGTTTGAAGTAACTCTGAGCTTAGGTAGTAAAAAATACCGCAGCTCTAGTGTCCGTTCACCTCGAAGGTTCGCAAGACACTCTTTTGCCGAAGCTTAAAATTTCTGAACATGCCGCGAGGGCCCGACCGGCCATCTGCTGTCGATTGGCCTATCGAGGTCTCTCATTTGGCGGCTTGAATGGGTGTGATTGTTGTTGGTGAGATGTTTAGAGAGTCATTGATCAATCGTATTTTTTTTATCTGATAATTGACGGTTTGGCGATGGAGTCAAATCAAATTGAATTATTTTTTGAAAACATAACATATTACAAAAATGGGTTTAAAAGTATTTTTTTAGGTATAAAGTGAAGTCTAGTAGGGATGGATTTTCTTCAAATTATTGAGTTGTTCCTTCGAAACTGCAATTAATTCCTACAATACTAGTTACATGCAATAAACGACTAAAATAGAAGGAAAAAAAACAAATCTCTGCACATAAACCCTTCTACGATCATCTCCAGCGAACCCGCTAGCCGGATCGCCGGGGTCACAATCGATTTGTTATGCTGCGCACGCATCTGTGCAACAACACACAGAAGGTACCATAGTCTGCGGAAAATCGCTGTTTTTGCTGCTGCTGCTGCTGCCGTCCAGTAAGTGCGGCCAGAGCGTGAATCATGCTGAGCATAGGCCCTTGCTGCTGCAAAGGAGACTCGCTTCGGAACCCAAGGAATATGCAGGCGATGAATAATGACGTTGATTATAAATTCTTGCAGCATCCAGCGAATATCTTCATCGCGCGGACTGCAGCGTCGCTGGAACTCGATGGATTGCACAAGACTTGTTTTATGGCATATTTATAAATGATTCAACCTGTGGGCTTTGGCAAACGAATCACTCATATCTGCTGCTGTTGTGGGGTCAGGCAAATGCGCAGAAAAAATCAAGAATCGTTTACAATTGCTTCATGAACGTTCCTTCGGCCGACGCAGCTTTATTAGATGTTTGACATGAATCAAAACGATTTGACATGCACGCGCTGTATGCAACGTTTCCAGCTGCAGCAGAAATTCTCACACGTTCCAGATGCATCCAGGGGGAAAAAAAAAACGTTTAAAAAAGTGCCCAGGCGAGGAGTCCATCGCATAGCAATTAGCGATTTGATTTTCTGGGAGGACGGTTCGTACGCGTATGGTCGTCACTACGGACACTCTAGGTCTAGAAGGTTGATGACTGGAAACCGCAACCGCATCATCATCATCATCATCAGGAGTTGCAGTCATGCAACAGCTCTTTTCAATCAGTTCGGGAACAGTGCATCCACCGTTGTCCACCAACAGCCTGTTGTCGTGGGTAGAATTCTGATTGAATTGTCCATTCGAGTGCTAGTGATTTGGTGGTGAAATTGTTACTGCCAAGGTAGCAGGGTGGTTTTGTAATTCTGTCTTTTATTTTTTTTATTCCAATTCAGCTGAATGTTTCAAAATTGCATCCAAATTTGTACAATCGAATATTTTTGCCTTTCTTACAAAAGAAATGTTTAAGGTTTGCTTTGGAAAAAAACGCTTTTCTCAAAAATCTTAAAAAAATCGTGGACTATTTTACAGATAACACTATTAAATTAAAAGAATTCAGTTTCAAACAAAAAGCAATTCGAAAACATGCGCCATAAACTGCTCGGGCCCAAAATTTCGAGCTTTTCCAAAATTATTTCCAGAGATATAGCCATATTAGTGATTAACGTCTTATTTTTACCCTGTTTTTTTCCAATTAAATTTCTGGTTTTATACAGAATCATATACTGAACATCAAATTCGAAGTCCCGGCTCGTTCTCGCTCGAAAGATCGAGAAGTCGTCAAGTCGAAGCATAAACTCCAGCACATGTACGCTTGCGCGTTTTACGCTGTGCGTGAAAGTGTTTTTTCTGGCTTCTCATTATACAGTATGTAAAAAAAGTATTTACACCCCTTGGGCACTATGCACATTTTGTGATGAAACATGTAAAAAATTTAAAGTTTGACAGGAACCTAGTACTACGTTTTGTTCAGAAACTCATGCCAAACATTTTGCTAAAAAAAGCTCATGAAAAGATGATTTCTATAAAAAGTTATATAACAAATACTATTACGAAAATAAAAAAGGTGCAAAAAAAGTTTGTACACATTTCGAAAAATTAACATAAATAATGTTATTTGTTGACAAATCACCATAAATCCAGTCTCCCAACTCCAAATAGGCGTCCTTGACTGATTAAAAAAAGAATTTGGATTGAATATAAAGTTTACTAACTACTTAGTATAAAAGTTTATATAACTCTGGAAATTCTATATAAAACTTATCTAAACTTAATTTTGCACATTTTTTATTGAACTAAATGTCAATATATTACCTTATAATTGCTAAATAAACATTTTGGAGTGGGTATAACACCGTTTTGGGGGTATTTGTATCGATAGAATAGATTTTTCGTTGGAATTTCGTACCAACCCGGAATTACGTCGTAGGAAAATCCGCCGGCATCCGAACCGGTCCACGATTCACAAGTCAGCCTATGTGGAATCGGAAAGGGCCCATCTTTTTACCCAAACATCTAGGTTTTCTTTAAAACCTACGTTTTAAATACCTAAGCAAAAACGTTGTTATGGTTTCGTTTGAGCAACCTGCCGAAAATGTATGGAATTTCGTAATTTTTGTTCTCGTGGATCAAACTTACTTTTTGCCCAGGTATTTAAAAACGTAGGTTTTGAAGAAAACCTAGATGTTTGGGTATCAAAAGATCGGAAATTTTATGCCCTTTCCGATTCCACATAGGTTGACTTGTAAATCGTGGACCGGTTCGGATGCCGGCGGATTTTCCTACGATGTAATTCCGGGTTGGTACGAAATTCCAACGAAAAATCTATTCTATCGATACAAATACCCCCAAAACGGTGTTATACCCACTCCAAAATGTTTATTTAGCAATTATATGGTAATATATTGACATTTAGTTGAATTAAAAGTTTGCAAAATTAAGTTTAGATAAGTTTTATATAGAATTTCCAGAGTTATATATACTTTTATACTAAGTAGTTAGTAAACTTTATATTCAATCCAAATTCTTTTTTTAATCTGTCAAGGATGCCTATTTGGAGTTGGGAGACTGGATTTATGGTGATTTGTCAACAAATAACATTATTTATGTTAATTTTTCGAAAGGTGTACATACTTTTTTGGCACCTTTTTTATTTTCGTAATAGTATTTGTTATATAACTTTTTATAGAAATCATCTTTTCATGAGCTTTTTGTAGCAAAATGTTTGGCATGAGTTTCTGAACAAAACGTAGTACTAGGTTCCTGTCAAACTTTAAATTTTTTACATGTTTCATCACAAAATGTGCATAGTGCCCAAGGGGTGTAAATACTTTTTTTACATACTGTAGATCGACAAAGTGCAATATCGATACATATTTTTTTTAAGTTAATCATACACTTACATTGAAGACAGAGTACCCTTTATTCTAATAATGTGAATCCAATATAATTTTCTTAATTAAATAAAATTATCTTGCGACCCATAATGTACCTATGAAATTTAAAAAAATTGCATTTGAGGTTTAGCCTAAAAAGATTCGAAGCTTTAGGTCAAATTCGCACTCGGAGGTATCATTATGTCTCTGAAAAATTAATTGCACCAATATATTTGTCGGAGTTTCATCATTTTGTAAGAAAGGCTCTATTTCACCTCTGGTGATACAAAATCGTGTTTTTCTATATATCATCTCTAAAAAGTATAAGGTGACGAAAAATTTAATAAAACTAAACAAATTGTTCACTCTACAGCATTGCCTTGGCGTTCTCGATTGCAAGATAACTGCTTTGAAATTGTTTTCAGCTTATTGCACTTAAAATTTCATTAAAATTTTCAGGTTTTTAGAAAAAAAATATTTGTTTTGCTTCTTAATTTTTGGGCCATTTTGGACCTTTTTGAAAAAGGGGAGACCAAACATTTCAAAAATATTTGCAACAGCCTAAGAGGTTGATTAAATTGAAATTGAAATTTTCATTGAAAAATACACTCGATTGTAAAATATTCATATTACACTGATTTCACTGTTTGATATTTTAACAAATTTATAATTTTTAGACTACAAATCAATAAAAGACGTCTAAGATCAGGAAAAAAAATCATGAATGTTTTGTTTTTTTCTGTATATTGGCAATGGTTTATAAGCATTTTGTGACTTCTTTTTTAATTTTAAAAATAAAACTTGAAAATTGAAGACATTCTATTTTCTCCCCCCCCCCCCTCTTTTTGATTTCGATCTGAGCCGTGTGACAAAATCTTTAAACAACTTTGTAATCGAATATTACAATACAGATATTTTGATATTCGTGTTGTATTTTTTTTCTTGAAGGAGTCGTAACCAAGCTTGACCATCTCTGAAATAATTAATTTGCTTCCAAGTAATGATTGATTAAAGGGCTGGTGAGATATAAATGTAAAGAACAAATAGGAAAAAATGGGTTATCTGACTTTCATCAAAATAGTGTCTCCATATCGATTATCAATGTCAAAAAATTGAAGGTAAGTGACATTTTATGATCATTCCTACAAACATATTTTTTATAACTTTGATATTAAGCATTGCTTCCCAAAAGGTCCAAAATAACTTAATTAGTACCATTTGAAATATAAGGGTTTGTTTTTAGTTTTTTTAATTAAAAAAATTATCATATATTTTAATCTAATTAGCCTTTTTTCATAAAAACGCAATTTTCATCAAAACCTTGAACAAATGTGATTTTGTTGTACTAACGGCGGTAAATTTTAAATTAATTTCTAAGCGCTTACGTTACAATGTCACATTAATTTAAAATATAGATTTTGCCTGTAAACTACTGTTTTAAAACAATTAAAAAAAATTGGAAACATTTAAAATGCGGTCAGTAGCTGAAACAGTAGTATAAGTGATAAAATTGAGTTTTCAAAAGGGAATATTGAAAATGCGCCGTTTTTATAATACTAAAATGGCTGTATCTAGGCACTGAAGCAGGGATGTCACTTGGTTTTTTTTATGTCTATAAAAAAGTCTATGCATGTCTGTGCATTTGTCTAAAATTTAAATATTTAAATTTACAGTCTTGAAAATCCATCAGATATTGCGTTTTAAGCTTTTGAAGACAAATCAAATAAGTTTTGGTTAATATTTTCACAAAACATTAATTTAATTTTTTTTTAAATTTATATTTATTCAGATTTTCTTTTCCATGTACATTCATTCAGTTAAAATATTATTGAGTGTCTAATCATAATCGACGACTTTTCACCTCAATTTTAAATACTAGCAACTTTCATTTTTTTCATGAAATATTGCAGCTTTCGCTATTCAGTGATTTCAAATGTAGGAGGTCCTACATGTACAAAAGGGAAAAGGGATACCTTAAAACTAACTTATAAACTATACAAAGAGCGGATCGATGCAGCTGAAGACTGCAATGATTTTTGTCGAAATGCATCAATTATCTTATTGGACATTACATCCAAAGTGTCAACTTCGGCTAATTGATGAAGTTCACTGGTGCTGAACCAGGGAGGAAGTTTCAGAATCATTTTCAGAATTTTGTTCTGAATCCTCTGAAGTTTTTTCTTCCTGGTTAAGCAACAGCTTGTCCAGATCGGCACAGCATAAAGCATGGCAGGTCTGAAAATTTGTTTATAAATTAACAGTTTATTCTTGAGACAAAGCCTAGAATTCCTGTTTATAAGTGGATACAAACATTTAATATATTTGTTACATTTAACCTGGATACTTTCAATGTAATCCTTGTAAGTAAGGTTTTTGTCAAAAGCAAGTCCAAGATATTTCACTTGATCCTCCCACATTAAAATTACCTCATTCATCTTTATAATGTTATGACTTTTTGGTTTAAGAAAATCAGCCCTTGGTTTGTGAGGGAAAATAATAAGTTGAGTTTTTGCAGCATTTGGAGTAATTTTCCATTCTTTCAAATAAGAATTGAAAATATCCAAGCTTTTTGTAATCTTCTTGTGATGACACGAAGGCTTCTACCTTTGGCGGAGATGCTTGTATCATCAGCAAAAAGTGATTTCTGACATCCTGGGGGCAAATCAGGCAAGTCAGAAGTAAAAATATTGTATAAAATTGGACCCAAAATGCTTCCTTGAGGGACGCCGGCACGTACAGGTAGTTGATCAGATTTGCTGTTCTGATAACATACCTGCAGAGTACGATCGGTCAAATAATTTTAAATAATTTTCACGATATAAATCGGAAAATTAAACCTTTTCAATTTCGCAATCAAACCTTTATGCCAAACACTGTCAAATGCTTTTTCTATGTCTAGAAGAGCAGCGCCAGTTGTATAGCCCTCAGATTTGTTGCTTCGAATCAAATTTGAAACTCTCAACAACTGATGAGTAGTTGAATGCCCAAGGCGAAATCCAAACTGCTCATCAGCGAAAATTGAATTTTCATTAATGTGCGTCATCATTCTATTAAGAATTATTCTTTCGAATAATTTACTAATAGATGAAAGCAACATTAATTTAATTAAGTTTTTCAAATGTCTGTATACCTCAAAAAATGTGTGGCACAAGCTCAAATGTCTGTGAAACATAGACAAATCTGTGCATCTGGCATTCTTGCACTGATGTGACAAAACCTAATTGTTAAAAAGCAAAATTGTTCAGAAAGAAGTTACTTACAAGATAATGGTATTGATTTTGGTGCCAAAATATTTTAAGAAGGTTTTTAGAGAGAAATTTGTAGAAAAATCAGGCAAAAAAAATCATTCTCCCTATTTTAACATGCTGCCAATGAAAGATTATGTTCAGTTTGGACTTAATATTTTGTATAGTTTCTAGTTTATTTTGGACGCTCAATTTTAAAGAGGGAGTCTTTTATTTGCAACGTATTTCATATAATAATAATAGGTTTTTGGTCCTTGGTAAGCATTCGAAATATTTGATTTGAAAGAAGAATACTTGAATGTATCACCCTAAACCAATCCCAAAATAACATTCTAGTATAAATTATAAGTTTTCTTTTTGTCGCTAACTCCAGCTTTGACCATGTCATTCTGTTTAAAAACTAAATTTCAATAGTTCTCTCGCTATCCGCCAAATCCCTCTCCGATCCGCGCCAACAACATTGTAGTTCCATCTCCCGCCAAGTCAGTAGTAAAATCAGCAGAACTTCCTTCTATCACAACCGCAGTGACTGATGATGGTGTTGTTGTGATGAAGCACCGTGCTGACACTACTGACTGACTGGACGCCATCAACGGCAAAACCCGTTGGACCTGGGATCGCAATGATTGTTTCGTCTGAATCATTGATTACAATTGCAATGTAATTTCGGGGTTCCCTCCCTCCGGGAGGTATTCGCCGCAGCAGCATGAGTTGGATGTAAAGCATTCCTACGTTGACCACAGCTTTACTGGATGGCAGCCTCCAAAGGGCCAACATGTTGGACAGTTGTCCTGTGATTTCAAATCCTATTTTATTTGGTCCTTTTCGTTGCGATTTGTCATTCTTTTTTTTTAAACCGGATTAGTTAAATTATAATATTAATTTTTTGAAAAAAAAAAAAATCCAGGTGATTCATAACTCAAGCACTACTGTTCAAACACATCATCATCAGCCAAAACTCCGCCGGTTTCCATTTCCATACCTGGAGGCTGGCACTCATGTTGCAACATGCTAAGCAAATGACGCAATGTAACAATGTTGCTCCCCTAGGCAAGAGGATGGGAAAACGCACTACCAGTCCGGGGAAAGATCACAACTTGCGTGTGTGACTGCCGTGTTGCACACTTCTTGCATTATTTGCGGGTCTCGCCGAAGCGAGAGACCCTTATTGAAAGAAGTATTTCTGACGAATGAATGAATCAATGAATGGACACACGTGAAGCTGGGAGTTGATGAAGATATGCGTCGACCGGCTCAGCTGGGTTAATAGTGCTGGTCTTCTCGAAATGGTACCCACGGTACAGGTAGCTGAGTGCATATTGCACCAACTTGAGGGAACAAATAGGAAAATCGTAGGTTCAAGTGCCAAGAGGAGCCTTATTGTGATTGCTAAATCACCTGTCATCACCTGGTGTTGCCCCTTTAAGTTATACTGGTAATAGAAGGGTGGACCAGCTAGCTACTACAGCTTTGAAAAGCTGATTAGGTTCAGGGTAAGCAATTAATGAGGGGTCAACTAGCATCTTAAAATTGTGTAAAAATTACACTAAAAGTACCTTTTTTCGTTTTAATATTGCAAAATACTATGTTTTGTTCCAAACGCCACGGGCAAGTAACTTAATTTTCTCGGTGGCTCACCCAGGAAAAAGGGAATTGAATCTCAAAAACAGCAAACCTGGAGGTTAAAATGGACATCGAAACAAAGTTCGATTAAACAAAATCACGCAGCGAAAGCGCAATACGCCACCCGCGACTTGGCCACGTTTCTTTTGCTGCCCCTCCAAAACTCCACCAAAACGATTTCGATCGATTTCCTTTTGGACGGCACTTCTTTGGCCCGAACTTTTGCTGGCCGCGGCCAAGCCAGGCCTCGAGAATGGAATTAAATTTCCAAGAAAAACAATCAACCAAAATGAAAATTGAATAAGTCCGCAAAGAACAAATAAAATACCTGGTGGGAAACTGGAACCTTTGGGTTCGTGAAGTGCGTGTGTGTGTCTCGAATACACGTCGAAGAGCCCGGTATATCAACCCTACGGCCAAACTATGAGGAAATGGTAACATTATAAAACTTTGACATTGCGTGATTTCGATTTGTCCGTCGTCGTTGGCTCTTCCCTGCCAGGGTGCCATCGGGTATGGTATGGGTTTCCATTGTTGGGGAAGTTTTTATTTTACTTTATATTTTTGTCTGAAGAGGAAAGGAATTGAATTTGTAGAATTTTCAACTATAAAAGTCAATTTGTTTTGTTGTGTTTTTTTATATACACAAAAAACACAAAATACCGTATACAGTAGGGTACCCAGAATATACCACTTTTTGTCAAAACCTCGCTCCACAAGCTGAATATTGTTCCTTGATGTATTTTAGGAATCTGGCCCAATAATGAGCAAAATCGGTCAACATTTACCCACTGATACCCACTCAGTTTTCTTACGGTTTGGCATGTAAGGAGCGCTACTCCCATTCAAATATTCTCAAAAGTGAGATTCTCATAGAAAATGTTATGCTCTATAACTTAACTTAACTTAACTCTACACCCAAAGTTAAAGAACAAGAGGATAGTCCTCACGAAAATAAACGTGAGGAAAGTGCTATTTTGCGAGAGTAAAGACCTCTCGCGTGTTCATTCGTTCATTAGAACAGTTCATCCTATTGAGTGGCACTTAGTCACCGAACCATGGTGGCCCATTCAGCAAAGGCACGGTTCAATATGCCGAAGGTCTTGGGTTCGAGTCTCGGTACCGGATCTTTTTTTTTTTGATAAATGAACTATTTTTGAAAATGAACCATGAGTAAAGTACTCACGGTAATTTCGGGATTTATCCTCTCCGTTCGCACACAGTACCATTTTACTACCGAACCGTGCTCTTTATCCTCTCGTATGCCGATGCCCAGTTCTGGGTGTATTAACTTAGTCAAATCAAATTTATAAAAATATCTTTTAACAACATTTTATCACCGCTATTTTGACAGCCAACATGGATTCAAGTATTCTATATTACTTTAGCGTAGTTTGGGGGTCTTACTTATAGTCGAAAAAAAAAACACAAAGAAAAACTTTTTTTTTATTTGATTATGCGAAGTGAATTTTTTACAGGCCTTCGGATAATCGAGTCTGGACAGTACTTTGAAAATAATTAATATGGGTATCAAACAAAGCGAAATTTTAATGAATTTTCTTATTTATAACAGTTTTTATGTAAAATACTAAAATTTTCAACAAAATACAGTATTTTTTTCTAAAATACCCTAATTTTTATCAGATGCAACAAGGGTATTAAACGAAGCAATTTTTTGTTTGTAATTTCTCTTTTTTTAGTTTTTTGGTAAAGTACTAAAATTTTCACAAAAAAACATATTTTTCGAAAATACAAAAAAAATCTCTATATGCAATATGGGCATCAAACGAAATTTTTAATACTAAATTTTCACAAAATACTGTATTTTAATAGATTTAATATTTTATAATTTGCAATAAGATATCAAATGAAGCAATATTTTGTATTTCAGCAAACTATAGTTTTTTTTTAAATACTGAAATTTTCACAAAAATGCCGTATATTTTCGAAAATACTCAAATTTTCATGATTTGTAATATGGGTATCAAATGAAGCAAAATTTTTTGTGCATTTTTCATTATTCAAGTGTTTTGTAAAATACTCTTTTTCACAAATAACACTACTTTTTTGCAAACACCCAATTTCCCAAGTAACATTTTTTTCCAGGAGTTCTACAAGAGCTCTCCAAGATAGCTACAGCATAGCAGTTTGGACCGCGGTAGGATAAAATTCTCTTCAAAACTTCTTCAGGAGTTTGGAAGAGTACTTGAAGAGAGTTTTATCCTACCGCGGTCCAAACTGCTATGCTGTAGCTTACTTGAAGAGCTCCTGTAGAACTCCTGGAAAAAAATGTTACTTGGGTTTTATGATTTGCTAAAATTTTGCTTTTCATTATTGTTTTTTTGTAAAAGACTTAAATTTCCGCATTTTTTTAAAAATCGTAATTTTCATTGAATTTTTAATTCTTTCTGCACACAGTGCATTTCTCTAGAGTTAGGCAAAATTAGATTTTTCGTTTTTTTTATTTGGATGATAAATGTCCATTGATTCCTTAGGTCCAAATAAGCAATTTCGCACCAGTGTACAGTAGTCCAGATCGCAAAATTAAGTGGAAAATTGATTTTCCGAATTTTTAGGAAGTTTTGGAGCTTTGGTGTTCAGAAGTTTTGTTGAAAATGAAAAGGGGAAACTTTTGGTTTGGTTGAAATTTAGGGCGGTTCACGATTAGGGTGATTTTGAAAATCATACATTTCAGGAATATTTTTGGGATTTATTTTAATTTTATATAAAGTTGTTGGGCTTGCCAATTCAAGCAATTTTGTCGAAGATACCAAAATTTTATCTCGCAATATTCGCCTTCTACGACCAAATTTATAGAAAGCATCTGAGCAAACCTTTAAAAAATCAGTTTTTTGAACGTGGCAATTCAGGGTTATGTTTTGAAGAAATGTTATGTTCAAGGCACTTTCAAAACTCCAAAAAACAAACATTTTTATTTTGTGACAAGTCAGTTTGAACTTAAGGTTCAAAAGTTACAGCCATTTTAAGGTAAAAAGATGCAAATATTATACTTAAATATCTCGAAAAGGCGCTATCCATATTTTAAGCGCATTTGAAAAGGGAGATCCAACACTGATTTTTCCCAACTTTGGAATTATTCGTCTTGGAGAAAAGTGAATTTTGTGTTAAAGTCGTCGGGAAGTGAAGCGGTTTTCTAACATCCGGCCTGGATGGATCGCGGTGCTGAAGGAGGACGGTTCAATCAAGGACGTGTGCTCGTTCCAGGGTGGCCGTCGAAACTTTCCGGAAGAGCAGGGTGGTGATGAGTTCGACAGGGAAATAGGCAACAACCGGAAGCATGCGGGAACTGGCCCGAATTGGGAAGGTGGCGAGCGCAGAGAGCGAGGCGGTCCTCTGTCACAGCGTGAACGGTCCCCGTCAAGGTAGAAATCTCGCGAGCGAAAGAGAATCGGAGCCGTGGGGCACGGATTACTGCGCCGGCACCGTTTCACGTGGCAAGTTCCCTTAGAGGTGGAAAAGGAGGACGACGGAGGCAAGTGGAAGCAGCCCAAGCGGTAACCGGCATATTTCGCCTCGTGCTGTCCATAACAAATCTGGTGTCCGCTGTTGTTACAAGCCTCCCGAAGATGTTTGTAGAGAAGCTAACTGGTGAGCTCGTTCTTTTTATGAGACAATAATTCTTTCATATATTCTGACATACACACACATCATTCAAGACAACCACGCCAAATCATTACTATAAAGGAGCGGCCGTAGCTGAATGGTTACGTTGTTCGCATTTTAAGCGAATGGTCCTGGGTTCGATTCTAATCTGATCCCAACGAGAAATTTTTAGGAAATATAAATTGAAGCTTTGAATATGAACGAAAAATCGAAGTTGCTCGAGTCGGGGTTCGATTCCCCGTCCTTTGGATTGTTAAGCAAAAATACAAAACACTAAGCCATAACGGCTAGGTGAGTTACGACTGGAATTAAGAACACTGTTACCACTAAAACTATATACGTGCTGGGTCTTTGTCCACTTGACAAGGGCTCGGAAGTTCTAAATAACGTTTGAATCCGATTGATGCAAACGTTCTTTAGGGCGGGGCTTGTCGATTCAAGCTGAGGTACCTCGCGCACGGCTAGCCTGCGTAGAAATGGGTCACCGAAGCTCGGCAGAGCTAACACCATCCAAATGCCTATGCGAGTTATTTGCATGTATAGAATGTAAACTAACTTAAATACATGGAAACAACTCAATTTGTAAGAAGCGACCGCGTGGTCCCGTTTGATTGGTTGCACACACACACACACACATTTGAAAAGGGAGATCCAACACTATAAACGCTGAAAAAATCTCAGAGGTGTTTTCTATAAATTTGAGATATCTTCATTTGAATATGTCTAATTTTCAAAGGAAACCCATATGTCCATTTTATGAAGAGTATAGCGTCTTTTATTTACTATTTTTGAAATTTTTTCGCGTTGTCTAAATTGTACAAACAGTAAGAATGTACTGATAAGTCCATCCAATAGCACTACTGCTCGGTTGGCACGCGTTCGATTCAAAAACTTTTTAAATAATCAATTATGCATATTTCCGCAGCCGACTGCCTAAGATTTTACAAATTTCAACCGATAAACAAATTGCTAATGGTCGCATCACCTACCACAGTGAATCCTGACCTCATACCCATCTACTAACCCTCTCAAAACTCAAGTGATACTTTGTCGGTGATGCTGTCGATTGGGCGGTCTCTATCACTCAAGTATCGGACTAATATTCCCATTCACTTCCCCGTGACTCTACCACTGGTCGTGGCCAGCGCCGGTATTGATCAGCATGATAGGGACCTTTGATAATTGCGAAGGGGTGATGATTGGTTCCTTCTTTTCAGCTGTAGTCCACGGAGCAAATTTTGAAGGTCCTGGTCAATAACTAAGTACCATTTACGTGTAGACACCAATGCTATGCTATGCTAAATGTTTCAAAGAAAGGGATTACCTCACTCTAGGACGATCCATCGAAGATTTCTGCGTTTGTTTCCTTTCTCGCCCGATATAAGGATGATGAGTGGGACGAGCGACGATACGAAAGGGCGTACGGGTATGAAAAATTCATTTCAATTAAAGTTAAAACATATCAAGTTTGACGTTTGCTTGACTCGATGATATTGGAGGGGGCGTTTTCGTTCCCTTTTGCAGTGCACTGCAGTATGACCTAAACACACATTGTAAACAGAGCCTCAGTTATATTTTGCGTCAAAACGGTTGATGTTTATTTCCAACGGAACTTAAACAGAAGAAAAAATAACAAAAAAGAGCAAATGTTATGACTACATAGTAGCGCGCCCGAGAATAATGGAAATCATTTGCATTGGAATTCTGATGATTAATAGTCTCTTAAGCAACCTGTTAATTTCGCAGCCAAACCAACAATTTACCCCACTGGCAGCTCGTTTAATCACTTCATTTCACAGCTTCTAATTGCCAGCAATTAGTTGGTGCTAGTACCTTCCACCTTAATACCTTCTACTAGTGAGCACTGCCACTGTTTACTCCACTTTATGAACTCTCGACTTAAGACGGTGCCAGCGCATTCCAGCAATTCTGCTTCATTCTGCAGCTTCACAACTTCCCCGTTCTTATGCTGCTATGAGGGGCAATGTTTACAGTCCGGCAAAGGCAATAATTTAGTTTAGTTATTATGCCTTTTTCCCACCGCTAGTTGAATAATAAACAAACAAATCCGTTCTCGCTAGAACGGAAATAGAAATTCTTGGGTATGGAAGGTGACTGGAGGAAGATTACGCATTTTTTTGTTTGATTTTGGCTTTAAAATCTTATTTATTTGGATTCATTGAATGTTTTTTTTTTGTTTGAAATTTATACAGTTAAAACTGGAAGTCTTTTTTAAAACATAAAAAATCATGAATTATCGAGAACCTTGCAGATCAGAGTCTAATAAATTAAAACAAAATCCGCACGCAAAAGCTGCTTACGCCCGTTGCGAGTCGAACAGCGATGAAAAATGTTTATCTCTGAAAATCATGATTTAGACCACTATCGCGAATACCAGCGTTGCTGCCCAGCCCAGTCAAGCAGTCATAATGCCCCGCGAGCTACGGGATCTTTCCGTTGGTTGAAACGAGTTCCTGCGCGCAGTTTTTGCCGGACCTTATGGTCTAGCCCGAGGTTCTGTTGTGTCGGTTCTGAAACTATCAACAACATGAACCTCCAGACACATCATCACCCTCGCACGATGGGGAGGACCACACACATCGCAAATTATGATGAGTCTTCTTTCCCCCTCTCCCCATTTAGGTTTGGGAGGAACGGGAGGAAATGATTTGACGATGGAACTAGTCAGCGAATCGCGTTTCTAGCTTGCGGCCTCGTTGGAGTGATATGGTGGGAGATGTGGGGCTAAAATTATTAGAAGAAATATAATTTGGATTTTTTTTATTATTGGGTAATTCTCTACCAACTCACACGAAATCGGGAAAAGTTGCCTCGACCCCTCTTCGATTTGCGTGAAACTTTGTCCTAAGGGGTAACTTTTGTCCCTGATCATGAATCCGAGGTCCGTTTTTTGATATCTCGTGACGGAGGGGCGGTACGACCCTTCCATTTTTGAACATGCGAAAAAGAGGTGTTTTTCAATAATTTGCAGCCTGAAACGGTGATGAGATAGAAATTTGGTGTCAAAGGGACTTTTATGTAAAATTAGACGCCCGATTTGATGGCGTACTCAGAATTCCGAAAAAACGTATTTTTCATCGAAAAAAACACTAAAAAAGTTTTAAAAATTCTCCCATTTTCCGTTACTTGACTGTAAAAATTTTTGGAACATGTCATTTTATGGGAAATTTAATGTACTTTTCGAATCAACATTGACCCAGAAGGGTCATTTTTTCATTTAGAACAAAATTTTTCATTTTAAAATTTCGTGTTTTTTTCTAACTTTGCAGGTTTATTTTTTAGAGTGTAACAATGTTCTACAAAGTTGCAGCAGCAGCAGATGTTAGAAAAATTACCAAAACCAACTCAAGTCCCAATATGTTATACATCGTTGGTTAGGTAATCAAAAGACCTTTCCAACAAGTCCAAAATTGAAGATCTGGCAGCCCTGTCTTAAGTTATGACCACTTATGTGATATTTATTTTTTGAAACTGTCTATTTAAAGGACGGAAAACTAAGTCAGCAAAGGGCCACTTGATGAAGTATTTGTATGTGATCAACTTTCTTCTAAAATTTGAGTCAGTTATCACCAAAATTGTCCAATTTAAATTACTTTTTCTTAATTAAGAAAAGGTCCAAGCTTTTTCACCTCTGAAAATAAAATCTAATAGTTTTTTTTTCTTTTTTGCACATTTTAGGTCGATTACTTCGTTGCTGAGGTTCAGATTATGATTAATACATCTTAAAAATCGAAAATGTATACCTAAATGTAGCTATAACTAACGGTACATTTTTTATCAAAAAAAAAACAAATTCGATTTTGCCAAAAAAGATATTTAGTGTTTTTTTTATTTTCCAAAAATTACACATTTTCCATAATTTTGCGTTTATAATTTAACATCGTCTCATCGGGACCAAGAATGTGTCGTGTGCATGAAACATGTTTCCCTAAAATTATTAGCAAAGTATAGTTTAACAATTCAAACATAACATCTAGTCACATTCTTATATAGACAATTTATTTATTGCAATTCCGTCGTGAAACTACTTACTTTTCCTGTAATTCTTGAACGACTTTTCTGTACCAAAAATAACAGAATCGAATAGCAACACTTTGAAAATAAGTGCTGAAAAGTAGGGTTAGTGAATTTTCACGATTTCGCGGACAGCGTGAAAATCGTGAAATTTGAAGATTTCCGTGAAATCCCGTGAAATTTATCAATTTTCTCAAATCAATTCATTCAAATAACAAAATAATACATATGTCAGTCATAAAGCCCTTTAAAGTAAATTTAAAAATATAAAAATTGAAATTACAAGCCTTCCAATCATTAGTTTTCAAAATATCGATGTATTTACGGATTTTTTCGCGAAGAGAAAAGCTTTTTGTAGGACTGTGCATTGGTATTTCATGAAAATTTTAAATATTTTCAAAGGAGTTCAAACATGCAAAATATGATTATGAACGCAGGAAAATGCATTTTAACTGGATTTCGGTTGATTATTTTATAAAAAATTTGAAGTTTTTCGAAAAAATATTTTTTTTGCCCCCTGATTATTCAGGTCAACTTTGAGGGGGAACGGCCACGGCCTTAAAAGCAAACATTCATTTAAAAGTAACATTCAGTGACATAAGTCGTCTTTCCCTTTTCTTCCGATCTATGATATAACCGAAAGAGCAAACAAAAAAAAAAAAATAGATTGAAAAAATTAATTCCATCAGAGAAGAGGAAGAAAAATATTGCTATTTTCTTGATACTATAAACAAAAGTTTATCAGTCTTTCTTAGGAAACTTACTGAATTTAACATTATTTTCATTCGCCGTTATAACAATTTAACTATTATTTAATTTGAATTTTGAAAGATATCATTTTTAAAGAAGTTGACCGATTCAAGCTTGGTTTATTCAAGATTAAAAAATAGTTTTTTTTTTCTTTAAAGTCACATTTTAAGAACATTTCAGAATATTTCTGAGCTTGTTTAATTTTCACTATATTTGATAATTTGGGTGGATGTTTTCCATGGAAGTTTTTTTTTTGTTTTCTAATTTTGAATAAAATTTTGAAGATTTCGTTACAGATTAAATTATTTTTGCCTATTGATTTTTATTTTAGTTTTTGAAAAGTGAGATGAAAACCTTAAAACTATTTTTACTGGGCAAAATGTCGCAAAAAAGTGATTGTTAGATTGTTTTGTTAAATTTGGCTTTTTTTTTCCTTAAAAGAGCACTCAGGTAGCAAAATCTAAACGTAGAAAAATGTACTCTTCCCTGCAAAGGTTTTTGAATTGATCTCAGTAGAAAGGTCCTCCAAATCTCTGAATTGCAAATGTAACATCCTGGAACAGAACTGGTAAATTCTAATAAAAACACAAATTAAATTGAATTAAATTTGGCTTTTATATGAAATTCAATAAAATGTAAAATGCTAAATTAGTAGCAAATCAGCGAAAACTGTTTAGCTATATTAGACGAACATTAAAAAAGCAGCTGAATAAATGACAATACGCATGCCCAACATTTTTTTTTTTCAAAATATTTATAGAGCCCAACCATAAACCAAATGGATTTTTTTTAATTCATCATTTGTTTTTCACGTTGAAATTAAAGTAAGATTTTTTTAGTATATTGAAAAATAATATGTAATAAAGCATGAAAAGTACATTCTGTAAGTTTAACATAAAAATTTCATAGTTATTTTAATATTTATCACGTTCCGTGAAATTTCCGTGAAATTTGGTGTTTTGAAATTAAGGTCCCCGTGAAATTTGCATTTTTTTTGCGTGAAAAATCACTAAGCCTACTGAAAAGTAACACTTTTCAACATTTTTTTGATTTAAACGATTTATTGAAAAAATACATGAAAATTTGTCTTTAAATTTCATTCAATGGGTGTTTTTCAGAATTGGAAAAAATGTTGTATGGAACTCGTTGCAAAACTTGAATTTTTCAGCACTCTTCGTATTTATCCAACTCGGTGAACTTCTTTGGATAAATGTACGACTCGTGCTGAAAAAATCGTCGTTTTGCAACTTGTTGTATAAACTACTATTATCTCAGCTTTCAATGAACTGAAAAAAACAGATTCGGAAACCGATTTTTAGTTTTTTTTTTCATTTTTTGAGTTGAGCTTGATTCAAAAGGGTTGATTTTTTTTAGGTAACTTGAAAACATCAAATCTAGAATTTTATTTGAAAAAGGTCCTTTAAACATATGAAACACAATAGCTTATAGGTCCTTTTTTTAAAAAAAGCTCTTGATATGTATATCGACATTTCGATGTCTCAGTGCTCTTTTGTTCTAAGATTGCTGGAATTTCATTTTAGTTTGGAGAACAGAGGCATGGATTTGCTAAATTTTCCGATGAATTTTAATATGTTTTCAAAATCGAGTTTAAAATAAGATTTTTAAAGCACTGCGATATTTAAAATCAATTCAGCCCCACACTTCCCATCCCCTAGCCAAATCAGATCCCGCTAATCTGGGCAAAAGCAGAAGCTACTACGTCGAAAAACGGAACTCACGCAGTTTGGGGCTTATTTTCTGGTGAAATCTTCGCTGAAAGGAAATGTCAAATTTATCAAATTTACAACTCAGGGATCACAGCTACGGGGTAGGGTATCGATGGGGAGCGGTGTGGTGGGATTGGGCGATTATTATCATCGTTTTTGGCTCTGACGGGCTCTACTGGAAACAAATGTGCTTGTGTGTGTGTGTGCGTTCAGCCGTGAAAACCGTGAATGGCAGCAACCACAACAATGAGCTAAATACCGCAGACTTTGTCAAATTCCCTTTCGAGAATGGTAGACGTGAAACGCTTTTTAGCTTTTAATTACACGCACTATACTGTGACTACGAGGGATATTGAGTAGGGAGTTCCACACCCACGCATCACCATCGTCATCGTCGTCGGAAGCAATAATAAAATTTAATTGAATCCCTTTTGCAGCGAGTGCGGCTAAATCGAAATTTATTGTTCAAAATTGTAAGCAGAATTGTTTGGGCTTTGCTGGCTGGCTGGCTTGCTGCTCTCGAACGAACGGCGCTAATGTGATTAAGCCGAACAAAACCCGTACAAAATTATGTCGTTCGCCGTGAAGTGAGGTGAGTTCATGGTGGGTGATCAGAAGCGCTCTCCTATCATCGTCACGCGAGGGGTTGTTACACATTATGTGGAAGTCACTTTTGAAATTGGTGATCTTTCACGTTTGGTTGATTCTGCAATTTTTGCAGGCTATAAAACTGAAACATTTTAAATTTCAAAAACTGCCGTTAGTTACAGTATCTAGCAACATATCCCTAACATTTTCTTTGTGATGTTTTACATTTGTTTTCGGAAACACTCTATAAATAATTTGAAGCACACCTAATACCTCACACCGACTTGCTTCCACTTCAACATTTCCTACAAAAGGGGTTCGTTCCCTAAACTCCTTCACCCCACACCAAACCAGGTAAGTTTTCCGCAACTTGGGGGATCGCCATGACGACTAACCAAGTGTGTTCATTCACCAAACTAACTTTACCCACCGAAGCGTCTCACAAGGCAAACCTCACATAATTCGTTATACAATCGTTGCGCTCCTCAACTTGGGCTGAAGAAGTGAAGCTTACCAAATTGCAACTTTATGAAGAGTGTGACTCTCGAATTTCCACTTGCCAAGACTAAGATGTTGGTGGGGTTGTGCTCTGGTGTCGTAATGAAATCTGCTTGAAAAAAATAAAACCATTTTGAAGAAATTGTTTGAACAGATGTGCCAAGCTGCCACAATCTCAACAAAGTGATTGCCACCGGATTTTCTGCAGCAATGGAAAGGGTTTGGGGGGAAATTCCCTGGGAAACATACGTCATAACTGGAAAGGGGCGTTCACAGCGTAGTAGGGTGGTAGATTTACGCCCCATATAATCAGAAGAAATGTTCAAGTTCTGGCAGGAGCGGGCTTGTTTTTGTTTCGGCTTCAGAATGCGAAAGACCTGTGCTCGTCGTACCTTACACGACAAGTGCTTTTCTTCCTGTCGCACTTTGGATTTAATTTGCGGAAAATTTTCTCATATGACTTCCTTCCCACCTTTTTGTTGTAATTGTCGGAAAAGGTGTGAACATTGAACAGACTTCTCGAGGTTGGAAGCAATTCATTCAGTTAAGAGGGAAATTATTCATTCTCCATACACTTCTGCAGGCAGAAAACATGAAATGAATTTATTTCGAATCAAAAGCCTCCCAGCAGATCATCGTCAGCTATTGAAATCAGGCTCGAAGCCATAAAATCGACAACATTTTGCTCAAATTAAGAGGCAATCGTGCGTACATCTCACTTGGCATGAATAGCCCTCCTGTGTGCAGTCGTCTCTTGTGAAGAGATGATGGGATTCGGCGGGAAATCACTATAATTACACGTTTCGGACGATCCAGATCGGCTTCACGTTTTTTTCGAAGCGAATGGACCAGGTTACTTCGGAAGGTGCTTCTGCTCCCAGAGAGTAACATAGAAAGGGGGATTGTGGAAGGCTCGATCGTAAGAGTCTCCCTATTTGTTCAGTTCTTTTCACTCTGCACACATAATTTAGGCTCGCGGCGAGTTCACATAGTGCAATTGGGTGGTTTGGGGCAGGGGTTCTTAAACTAATTGTTGGAAACATTATTATTACCTCGTAACCATTCAGGGGAACAACATCAAACTCCAACGTGCCTCTCATGTTGCCATATCAGCACTTTGACGTACACAGCTAAAAAAGTAGTAATCCAGCTGCGTGTAAAAGGCTTGGGTGTAAAATAAATATTGCATAATTTTATGCAACTTTATGTGATTTTACACCCTGAAATATGTAGCCCATCAGTATCGGAAACCTACTTGACCGAAATGTCAAGCTCATATATGAGTTTATCCTTACAGCTTTTCATCGATCTGATGGCCGAGTGGGCTAAGGGCGTACATGCAGTGTGTAATATTAAATGTTTATTTTGACGAAGGTGATGTGCATGCTTTTGCATGCGATTTTACCATCGGATTTTTTGCTGTGTACAATTACAGCTCATAATAAGCGATTCCAACTGAAATCGAGCGATAAATAGCTCAATAGAAAGTTAGTAAGTTAGTTAGTTAGTAATAGTTTTACAAAATATGTTGTTTATTATCGAATTGGATGGAGTTAAGAGCAACTGCTTAACCTGCCAAGTATTTACCCTAACTATCACAAATATTAAGTATTTATAAAATAGTCTTCAAATTTGTTACGCCTTAAAAAAAAACTTCGAAAAAAATTAAAATTTACAAAAAAAATGTTTAAAAGGCAAGATCAAATAATCACAGGTGGCATTTGATGTCAAAAATCCAAAAAAAAAATGCTACGGAATTTGTATGTAGATGGCGTGTTATCTCCCAATAGGGGAAATATACCCATTTTAATCACACTAAGCCGTTCGACCAATTCTCATCACTTTTGCAGTTTTCCGCTATTAAATCAACATTTTTAGATACGACAACAATGGAGGGTTGCTTGCTCATTTTAATTTGAACTACTGTTACTGTTACTTTGGAACACTCAAACACACTTTGCAGAAGCTGTAATTCATGATCAAAGTGCTGATAGGCCGATAATAGAAACAGGCTGAGAAATTGTATATTTCCCCTAAGTGAATGCAGATGGATCAATCGGACCGCGCACTGGACTCACAATCCAGAGGTCTCCGGTTCGAATCCCGCGGCGGGCGCTCTAAAATTCTTTGTTTAAATATGGGTATTCGGCGCCGTCGCTCCGTGCCATACTTTCATACACTTAGGAGCCCAGGGCGGCGAAGTCCTTGTAGATAAAAGGAAGACACTAGTGGTTGGTACTAGCAATGGTGGCCGACAGCTATAAAGTCAACTTCGTTTTCGTTTCGAATGCAGATTTCATTTTTTTTTTGCAATTTAACTAAAATGTTTGATGGGAAAATCATAACTGCTTCACCGAAATTATAAAACTGGAAACAAGTGTTAATTTAAAGCTGAAATTCATTTCAACTCTAAAAAATCACCCTTATTTGAATTGAACTTTTCACATACAAAAATGGAAGTGCCCAAAATAACCATTTTCGATAATTTTAATTTTTGGATATGTTTAAGATGACAAAAATGACATCTTTGTGGCACAAGTTTGTTAAAATTCATTTCGCAGTGATGCCAATTTTTCAAAAAAAAAAAAACATGATTTATGAATAACGTTATCGTGCAACGTTCTCAAGTTATAGACACCCAACATCGTCTTGTTATATTGATGCTATATTGATAACGTGACTTTTGTTGCTTCACCAGCTCCGAAATTATTTTTTTTCGAAATGATCAAAAAAATCATATTAATTTGCTTCGAAGACATTGGAGATTAGTTTTAAGGTTGCTGAGGTACAGCCTCGAAAAAGCAAACAATTTTGTTGACTTTTTTCTAAAGTTTTTCAAAAATTATGACGTTTTTGAAAAGTTGGCAACACACTCAAATAAATTTTGACTAATTTAAACGATAGCTCAAAAGATGAAATTTTTGTAATCTAAAACATATCCAACAATGAGAGTTTTCAAAAAAAGTAATTTTGTAAAGTTCAATTTGTGTGTGTGAAAAGTCCAATTTAAACAAAGGATAAATGCTTTTTTAGAAAGTAACTATATTTTTTTGAAAAGTTTTAAGCAATACCTACAACAGTGCCGAAGATACTAAATCGATCCAAAAATTCTTTCTCAAAAAACAGGGTATTTAGAGAATTGCTTAAACATTAATTTAAATTTATTGAAATTGTGCTTGTAGTGTATTTTTTTACAATGTTTTGCTCCCTTTCGACATATCGACAAGCTTTCATTAAGAAAAGTTTGATATTGTTTAAAAATGAACCTGCCTAGAAAAAACAGCAGAATTTTCGTTTATTTTATAATTTGTCTATAATGCCTAATGTCAAAAACTGGTGTAACTATCATTAGTTTCTGTTGAATTTATTTTACACATTTTAGATAAAAATACTCAAAAAGAGTTATCATTCAACCATCAAACTTTCATAATTCATCTATTTTTACCAAAGGAATGAGTATAAAGTTAAACACATAAATATGCTTTTGTTTATGGGTAAACTTTTTTAAATTGTTTGAAAACAGATGATTTATACTCGAATAACAACAATTTGAAAATGAATAAATTTTCTTGTTGTTCTATTTTAAAATCAATCGAATTCTTATTGTTGCATGAATTGTCTGTTTTTGTTAGTCCAAATAAGTTTTTTTTAATAGTTCATAGCTGGTTTAATTTTGAAGTTTCGAAGCATCCTTTTTAAAAAAATAAAAATGTACTGATGATTTTTTTTTGCAATTGTATACATATTTTTTCAAATTTTCAAAAAATCATGTTGCGGATGATTCAAGGAATAAATGTTAATTAAATTTTCGATTTTTTTTTTATATTTGGGCGATTCTCTACGGAATCGGTCTTTTTTCTTTAATTTTTGTAATTTTTAATCCGGCTTAAATTTTTTTAGTGCCTTTGGCATGACCAAAGAAGCCATTTTGCATCATTAGTTCGTTCATATGATTTTCCATACAAAAATGGCAGCTGTCCATACAAAAATGACAAAAGAAAATTCAAAAATTTGTATCTTTTGAAGGAATTTTTGATCGATTTGGTGTCTTCGGCAAAGTTGTAGTTATGAATAAGGACTACACTGAAAAAATATGATACACGGTAAAAAAATGTTTTGATGATTTTTAATTTCACTCTTTGTATCTAAAACTTGATTTGCAAAAAACATTTTTTTTTAATTTTTTTTATTTTCTGATATGTTTTAGAGGACATCAAATGCTAACATTTCCAGAATTGGCAAAATATCTTTGACCGAGTTATGATTCATTGAAACAATACAGATTTTTTCAAAAAATCAAATATTGATCGCAAACATTTTTCAGCTTCATTTTTCTACGAAAAATTGAATTTGCAATCAAAAAGTATTTAAGTGAAAGTTTGATCAAGTGCATCGTTTTCAAGTTAAATCCATTTTTAGGTAACTTTTTTGAAAATAGTCGCAGTTATTCATTTTTAAAAATTAGTGCCCATATTTACCCACATTTGAAAAAAATATTTTTGAAAAGCTGAAAAAACTCTTTCTATTTCGCTTTTTGAACTTTTTTGATACGAGCTGTTGCTGAGATATTGCCATGCAAAGATTTAAGAACAAGTAAATTGATGTTTTCTAAATCTCACCCAAATAACCCACTATTTTCTAACGTCTTTCTAATGTGACTTTCATTGTTTTAATCAAGACTAACATTTCAAAAGGGCGTAATATTTAGTGTTTGGCCCTTTTGAAATATTAGTCTTAATTAAAAATAAATATATTTTGTTTTCGGAAAGATCGGAAAATTTCACAAATGTTTCATATTTTAACATTGAAAATCTGACCATTAGTTGCTGAGATGTCGACACTGCAAATTAATGAAAAACACGTCTTTTTTCGAATGTTAAAAATTGGAAGGGGTCGGTCCGCCCCTTCTTCACGAGATATTAAAAAAATGGAGCTCGGATTTGTAATCAGGGACAAAACTTACTCCTTAATACAAAGCTTCACGCAAAAAAAAAACAGCAATATTTATTTCTAGTAATATTTTTTTTAATGACAGTAGCCTAATCAGTTACAAAAAATATATTTCTCATCAACAAGGAACCCCCGGATGTTCGGATTTTCCCTGCGCAAGCTAACCGGAGCATCGTGACCGCGTGATCTCTGCGCGCCGCGAAGCCGACGGTGTTCACGATCCTAAATCATACAGGCCGTCTATAATTCAATGAAATCATCAAATTAAGCGCAAATAAGAATTAATCCACCGCGCTCCAACGGCCTCCCGCTTACTCCAAGGGTCTACCTCACTGGAGAAGAATAGCTTTGGCAAGCTGGCAGAAATCGTGTTCTCAGACCTACATATTGGAAGAATAAATAAACGCTTAAAAGTAAAATAAATCATAAAGCAGCAGCGTTGGAGCGGGCTCGATCGCGTGTGCATCTTTTGGCTTTGGTTTTGGATTGGGGTCCAAAGAAAGAACATAAAATAATAGCTGCCCTCCGAAGCAGGCCACAACGGCAGCATAAATGGATATGCTTGAGCACTGTAAGAAAAATGTTACTCTAAATGATTTTGTTTTGAAAGCAATCGAATTATTGTAGTATGAAACCAAAGCTAATTCACATACAGTTCCATGTAAATTTACATACATTTTCAACAGTGCCCACAGCCCTCTCTATCAGATCGATTTGAACCCATAGTAAAGTATATAAATAAGATTTTTATTGTCTCCACCCACCACTCTCGAGCCACTCGATGGCCACTCCGGAGAGGGGAGACCCCAGAAACCTCGGGGAAAATGAGGACAAATGATCAAATTGAGATAACAGGCCTCTCTCTAGCTTTGTCTGCCCGACCCCGGTCCCAAACAAGAACGACGACGATCATCGAAGGTTGTAATTTACACATAACCTCAACGACCTAGCCTCTTGAGAGTGAGATGCTCAAGCATATCGGACCATATCTGGGCCCGGTTGTTGTATCGATCGCGATGCTTTTGGAGATGGAGTAGTAATTGGTCTGTTGTGGGAGGTTGGAATATGTTTTTTTTTCTGTTTTGTTTTTGGGGAAACTTGAGGGGATGCACTTCTTACGGAGAGTAAGTTGTCTCACGATTTGGCCCTCCTGGGTGGTCGTGGAAAATTTATGGAGACAATGTTAATGAGAAAATTGTCGTGAACGACTAGAACAGGGTTAAAAAGGTTAAGTTGTGATCATAAATAAATAAAGGATATTGATGAAATACTTAAAGAATGTTGACTATTCAGTTAAAATGTAGCAAAATTTTGGGCAAACACAAACTCAACCCCAAATTAATTTCTTATCTTACAAACTGCAACCCCCCCTGAGTTTGCAGCAGGTCTTCATAACTTCATCGTAGCTCGCAGCATCCGTGGCAAAGTTTGGCCAGCAGGGAACCCAAGTTCTTCTCGAAGGTGACGACGGACTTCCCCCGCTGTTGGTCGATGAATGCAGTTCTCTGTTGGCAACCCTTGGCTTCTCTTGCCTTGGTCGTGGTAATGGTGGCAAACTCACCCGTAGCTAATTTATTATGATCAACTCTAATAACGATAATAATAAATAATTTATATTAATTACTGGATTATAATGTAATAATTATTTTGACTTCACCGAGGGTGGTGAGGCAAGCGGAGCTGCGAGAAGAAGTTTGCAGAGAGAAGACAGAATCTTGTAATTATACGGACCGAAAAGTTAACGATGAGTTCTGCTTCTTGAAGTGGTGGCATATGCTTTTGAGAGACTTGGCCGGTGCCGGTGGAAACAATCTCTGTACTAAGCAAGGGTTAGCGTTGTGTTGCGCGATTCTTCACGTTGATTGATACAAATTGAGATAAACAACGCGAGAGGAGTGACGGGGGAAAGTGGGTGCTCGTAATATTCAAATTAGCTTTTTATTGTCGAAGTAATTTGTATTAATTTTATGAAGGAATGAAGTAAACGCTGAGAGCATGAATTCTTAAGATGTGAGAGAAGTGATAGTTGATATTTATTTTACAGAATTTTCTTTTTGAAATATATGGATTTCTATTAGTTCTAAAATCACATAGAAAATGTAAATTTATGATTTTTATTATTGGCTAAAATAAAAAGCCAACTCAGATTCAAACTCAAAATTTAAGCAAATTTAGCGAAAGAAAAAAATTAGATGCTATAATTGATTTCTAGGGTCTACATTATTTTTAAGGACTAGTAATAAAATAGCTGTGTCTTATTTTCCAGAAGAATTTATAAAACGTTTAAACTTCTTAATTTGGAAATAATTAATAAAAAACTTTCATTTCTTTTAAATCTAAGATTCTGAATATGGTAGAGTTTCAATAAACTAACTTTTTAAAAATGCTGGAAAAAAAATATCCAACAGTTCTAATCATCAGAATGGATTCTGTGGACAACTCCCAATTTTTCTGACAAAATATAAAAAAAACAGTTGAAATCAATAATGAAATCAAATCTGTGCAAAATTTTAAGCTCCATAGATTAAGGAAAAGTGTTATTGTAATAATTAAATGTTCTGAATATGGATTTTTTGTTAAATTTAGATTTACTTCATTTTCAATAAAAAAAAAAGTTCAGACAAAAATATTAAATTTAACATAAATACCACAAAGAGGCGGTACCAACTTTATTTTTTTATTACGAAAGTTGACACCAAACTTTCTTCAAAATTATTATTGCCACTCAGTGTGCAAATAAAAAGTTTAATATGCCATTTTTTTTATTCAAATGCTTACAAATTGATGAAAATGATTGACAGTATGAATACCTAAAAACAAATTAAAAAAAACTTTTTCAATAAAATTGATAGTATTTTACATAAAATCTTTAAACAGAAAGTAAAAAAATATGGTATGGTGTTTGAATTTAACTTAATTATCTGGAGTAGTCCTGAGAATTCAAGCTTATGTTTGGAATTGATGGACTTTGTTTACAATTTTAGAATCGTGATTTGACGCTTTTTGTGGCGTTGGCATGAAAATTGTTAGAAATATTGAATTTAGAAATGATTACATATGGATTTTGAGCTAAAATTTTCTAGTTCAATTTTCTCATCCTTACAAAAACGACAAAAATAAAATTCTATTTGATTATATTTTCGATTCAATGTTTATTTTTTTGTTTTTCTTTCTTATTTTTTTGAAATTAAATATGTCTTTATTGAACTTTCTTATAATAATTACATTTCATTTACATTCTAAGTGGTATGGCTACATGCTCTTCATCTTTGTTATATTTTTCGTTTTCTTATTAACTGTTCACATTCATTTATTTACTTCAAATTGTTTTACATTTTTGCATTGAATCGAATACATTTGGGTAAAAAAGAAAAAAAAAATCACTTTAACAACTAATCCTAACTTAAAACTAAAAAAGTAAATTCATTGAAATATTCAAAATCATCAGAACGAGTAAACTACGAACTGTATTTTAAAATAAATCCTCCAAGCGTTCTTACTTGTTCCGCACGAGTTTTGCAACCACGCAGTGTTGTTGTCATCTCGATGAAAATGTTCAGAAGTTCTTGTGGTGAAAACAGGTCACTACTGCCTTCATCCGTTGATGCTGGTTGGTTTTCCTTCGGTTGCTGACTGAAACCAGGAGGTGTTGTATTCTCTGCAACTTTTTGCCGCTGATTCAACGGCAATGGCTGCAGATTTGGAACCACTCGAACAGATCCCGCTCCAGGTGACGCCAAAGCAGGAAAATCCACGTCCGTGTAAGTTGGTGGTGTTTTGCGACGATTTGGTTGGTGCCTCGTCGTCGCTTGCTGCCGAATATTCACAAACTCAGCTCGTTTTGGGCAGCTTCGATTCTTGGTCGAATGGTCGCCGCCGCAATTGAAGCATTTGGCTTCGATGTTCTCGTTGATTGTTTCGCAAGCTTGAGTTTTGTGCTCACCTCCGCAGGTTGCACAACGACTCTTGATGAAACAGTTCCTTCCACCATGTCCAAACTGCAAGCAGTTCGAACACTGTGTCACGTCACGGTGCACTGGACGATATCGTTCCCAAGTCACGATGATGTTGAAAATTGCCCGAACTGCTTTCAGCTCAGACGGCGTTGTCGATCCTCTCTCGAGATGAACCAGGTACAGTTGATCACGATACTTGATGTCCTTGTTGTGTCTCGTCATCTTGAAGACTTCGATCACGTTCAACTTAAGAGTTTTGAGCTCTTCTTTTAGCACACTCACATCCATGTCGTACAGGCCTCGGAGGACCTGTTTCATGGGGCGTTTACCTGGATCGTCATGGCTATAGTATTCAATCTTTGTGTTGTTCAGGAAATCCCGAACGTAGTTGTAATCCTTTCTGGTAGGTAGCAGAATTTTGAGTCCATCAGCACACAAGCGAATGGAAGCTCGTAAAGCACCAGATTTGATAAACCCGGTCAGCCACTTTCGCACCGAATCCGATGACGATGTTTTCACAAAAATGGGTGGCAACTTTTCCCGTCGTTCAAATTCTTCCTTCTCGCTCACGTCCACAGGAGGGTAGCGAACTGGTTTCCAGACAATTTTTGAGCGTCCTTGCTCAAACTGCCTGGTTTTGCAGGTAGCGCTTCGGCATTCTTTAGCTTCTTCAAATCTGCCGATCCTGCTGGTGAGGACCGCCTCTTTTTCTTGCCGTGAGGCATTTTTGCACTTTTTAAGCACTTTTTTGGTTTGTGAGGGACGCACGTCTGACTCGCTTCTCTGCTGATCGCAGACTGATTTTCTTTCTTATATTCTAATCATTGTTTCAAAATTAAATGAGATGATTATACTTGGTGCAAAAAAACATAAACAATTGGATTTTTTTTAATTTTGTTCAATGATACAAATTTTCTAAAGCAAAATTTACTTCCGAATTTCTATAAATTTGATTTTATTTTCTATAACATATGATTAAAACTTAACAGTTTTATATTCAAAATTAACGTTAAAATTCATTGAAAAAAAGAGAATGTTTAATCCAAATTTTTGTGCTAATCTAAATAATAATTATCTTCCAAAAATATTAAAAAAATAAAATATAATAATCAATATATATTATTTTAAGTTAAAAATTGTCAAATTGAATAACAATTAAATTTTTGAATATGATATATGTTGAGAAGGGATTGATGTGGAATGTTGAATATGTTTTCAATTGATTGCATAATATGTATACTTGATGTCAATTTTTAAGTTGTCACACAAGTAGTTATCAGTATTGAATTTTTAAACTATTCAATTCTACAACTTATTTTTTATTTATATTTTATACAGGCATATAAGCCCAATTTCGTAAAATTTTAAGTGACATTCTCCGAAATTTCTGAATTTAAGGATGATGAACACTGCATACTGTTTATTTTTTTAAATTAGGCCGTTGCAAATATTTTTTGAAGTTAGGTTAAAGTTAGAAAATAGTAGTTTATGGAACAAGTTGCAAAAAGAATCGTATTTTTTTTTCCAACGAGGTTCACCGAGTTGGATAAATACGATGAGTGATGAAAAAATCAAGTTTTGCAACTAGTTCCATATAACATTTTTTGCAATCCCGAAAAGCACCCTTTGAACAGAATTATAAGTCAAATGTCCATATATTTAGTCAATGAATCGTTTTAATTAAATAATGTTGAAAAGTATTACTTTTGCAAACTTTTCAGCACATGTTTTGAAAAGGGTTACTATTCGATTCTGTTAATTTTGGTAGTGAAAAGTAGGCTGCTTCGTCGTTCGAGAATGACAGGAAAAGTAAGTAGTTTCACGACGAGATTGCAAAAATTAAATTAAAGGTCACGATTTCAACACTTGAATGAAAAAATGTTTTTTATAATGCGTTATACATCAGTCCAGTTGTTTTGCATTCATACATTTCCAAAATTTCTAAGTATTGACAACAATTCATTGTTTGCGAGAAAAAAAAGTTTTTGCGGTGCTGAACATTGCAATTTCATAAAAGTTGAAAATATTTTAAAACGAGTCCAAACAAGCTAAATATGATCATCAATGTAGAAAAATGTGTTTTAGATTGTTTTGTGTTGATAAGACTTCTATTTCCATTGAAATTTTCCAGTTTTATGAAAAAAAATTGCCTTCAATTTTGAAGGGAGGGCGACATAAACTTTGAAAAATATTTGCAACGGCCTTATTGTCATAATTTGCATGAATTTAGTTAAAAAAATGATTTATTTTTCATGTTTCAGCAAAATATTGGGGTAATTAAATTAAATTTAAATAATCCATAGATTTTCAGTGATTTTTTTTTTGGAGAAAAAGCCATAAAATCTAAAAAAATCATCTAAAAAAGCTGCTTTAATCCTTTTGAAGAAATAATTCGAAATATCCCACATAATGTCGATGAAGAGACCCTCTTTTATGTGGCCAAAAATGTTTAGTTTGATCTATTAAACACACCGTAAACTGTGGTCACATAATTTGAAAAACGTAAATGTATTTTGATTAATCAGCAATCGATTTTTAAAAGTTGTATCAATTAATATTTCAATTTCAGTCAATAATTTCGATTACCCGCTTAATTTGAATGTTTGAGGGGTCGGTCGGCAAAAAAGCAAAAAACTAAAATAAAAAAGGAGAAAATTGCTTAAAAAAAATAAATTTAACATAAAAAAATTAAGTTTCTGGAAACATCTTCTATGCCATCTTATGAAAAATATTGAGAATTTTTTGTATTTTGGCGAAACTACTTTTTACTCATGACTACAATTTCGACATAAAATAATCCAAGCCAATGTCGCAAAATTTTCCTACTCTGTGACGAAAGCAGTCTTCTTTTCACGCACCAGCATCATCATCGCCATCATCTCCATCAGGCATCAAAACGCACTTAATTAGTAGCACGAAAACAGTAGCAACCACAGACTAGGAGGGGTTGGCTGGTTGGTTGGAAGGAAAAATGTGAAAATTAGTCATGCTGGGTTTCGCTGACTGGCACGCGATGAAAATCTCACCCAACCTAGGCCTGGAAGCAGCAGCAGAAGCGTTCCGTTGCGTTGCCTTGGAAAAGGGTCGTCCGGGTGTAACTAATTGCAGTCAACGGCCAATATGAAGCCGTTTATCGAGCGTGAAATTTGGCCGATTAAGTGCGTGTGCGCGCACCGGGGTTTATCGATTGGGTGGGTGTTACAGTTTCGGCTCGGAATCGGGTAGAAAGTGATGCTGGAGAGTTGATTGATGCGTTGAATTCGAGGAAATGACAAAAATCTTACTCATTTTTAAGAATTCTACTGATTCGTGAAAAACTTTTTTTTCTTGTTGATTTAGGATTATTCAAATATTCCCACATCAATTTCCGCCCAAATTAAACCACAGTTGCATAACAGGCGCAAAAAACCAATACCTCACAACTCACACAAAAAGGTTGCCTCCCGTCACGATTTCAATTAAGCTCCATTAGGCCCTCCTCGGGAGAAATTTCGACGGGGCCAGTCAGCTTCCCCGTCGGAATCGAAAGTGAATCTCATCCACCGCGCCAATACCAATGTTTGACGGGCAAGCGAAAACCTAACCTGAACTTGGCAGTCGGTTGTCCTCCCCGAAAAGTACGATGTACTTCCTTCTTATGGGAGAGGCGATTGCTGGAGAGTATCAGCTTTTGAAGTTGGATTAGGGGAAGGTGGACAGAAATTGAAATATCTAAGAATTTAGGAAAATACTTTCAGACATTTGGAATCATAATAAATGTTGCCTTCCGAGAAGAGGTTATAAAATAGATCAAAAAATAAAACGACTTTTTTTATTGTGCTCAACTTTGGGGTAACAGGGTCCTACAAAGTTTTAGAGCAGACAACACCCAAAATTTTTTAATCTATAATTTGGTCGTCACATTTTTTAATTTAATTTAATTGATTTTCTTTTCACTTTTTAACTATTCATCTAGACAGTTTTTGTCAACCCGATATATTTTTTTTTTCGTCGTAGAGATTTCTTACAGGTTATGATCCGGGGAACAACTTTGTAGAAGATCGCAAAGCGCCAGGAATTGATCCCGAAAAGAAAAATGTTAATTTTTTGAGCATGTTTTAATTTTTTGCCGAAAAAGGTAATATCCAAAAAAACATCTAGTATCTTTTCGGAATCAATTTCTAGCGCTTTGCGATGTTCTACAAAGTTGTTCCTCGAATCAAAACATATAAGAAACTTGAAAACAGGAAATTTGAAACACTTTTCAAAACAAATGCTGAAAAGTCTTCTTTTCAGCACTAAAATTGATGCTGAAAAGTTCATCTTTTCAGCACTTCTTTAAAAAAATGATACTTTTCAACATTGTCTTGATTTAAACGGTGGATTGACTAAATAACGTCATGACTTGAAATCCGGACACTCAGTAGCATATCTTTTTTCTATAGCTGGCAAAAAATCATTTACTAAGTTGGAAATGTTTGAATATAAATAGTCTATTTTAAGGAAATGCAAGCAAAATATGTCTTTTCTAACAATTTTTCATCAGAATTTCAAAATTAAAATGACTTGTTGTGCTTTGAATCCCGGGCACTGATGAAACCTGATTCGAAATCCGGACATTTTTGCTTCGAATTCCAGACACTCGTTTTTTCTTATGAACCGCTCAAATTTGGACTGAAATTTTAGTGAATGGCATTCTTAAGGTCTCAAATTAGCTGTTAACATCAAAACAATCGATATTTTGCTTGAAAATATGCTCAAATTAAAAAAAAAATCAGAACCATAAATTTCTACTTTGCCTTCCCGGTGCTTCAGACGTCTATGAAATATTTCAGTGAAATGTTTCACATTTTTGGTAAACACATATTTTTATTTTATTTATTTGTTTTGGAATTCGAAGCATGACGTTACATGGACATTTGACTTACAATTCCATCCGAAGGGTGTTTTTCGGAATTGCAAAAAAATGTTGAATGTTGCAAAACTTTATTTTTCAGCACTCGACGTATTTATCCAACTCGGTGAACCTATACAATATCTTTTTAAGCTTATTTCTTGAAAAAGTTGTGATCTTTTCGAAATATTACTTTCAGAGATGGTCAAGCTTGGTCATTACTTGTCTAGGTAAAAAAAGTCACATTTTTTACAAAATGTCAACTTTGTGTAGAAATGACTCGAAAACGGTGCACGATATCGACATTTTTGTAATGCACGAATTTATTTACATTTTAAAAATAAAGCAAAAATATCTTTTACATGTTTTTTCCACGTTTTCACAAATAATGTTTTCTTTTTCGAAAAATTGGCAACTTTTTATGAATTCTGACCAAAATGTGCCATATCTCAAAAGATGCAATTTTAGTCAACTAAAAGATAACAAAAAACACATTTTTTAATACGTATATTTTGCCCAATCCAATATTTGTTGTGAAAAGTCGGATAAAAAAGTGTTTTGCCTTCCTCACCTCACTGAGGCAAGGCTATAAAATCACTCGAAAAATGAACTTCTTAAATACGACTCCTAGATATACCATCACGTATACCTATCGACTCGAATCAAATTCTGAACAAATGTCTGTGGGGATGTGTGTAGACATGATTTTTTTTCCACACGATTATCTCAGAACTGGCCGAACCGATTTTGGCCGGATCCGCCTTGTTCTGTTCGTTTTGGGGTCCCCTAAGACCCTATTAAATTTTATTCTGTTTAATGAAGTACTTTTAAAGTTATGCCAAGAAAAAGTTTTTTTGTAGCTGCAAAAAAGGGTGATTTTTGCATAACCTCAAAGGCCGGATCTTTTTGCTTACGCGCGAGAGTCGCAGAGCATGCGTAGGGATTTTGGTCTACGCGGGGGATTGGCAGCCACACCCCCTTGCATGCGTATCAGCCCGTTTGCCACATTGCTTAAGCAGTGTCTGCGTCACTTCTGGAAAAAAATCTGTATTGATTATGTTGCTGCATCATTTTGTCTCGACAAAGATTTACACCAAATTTTTAATTTTTTTTATAACTCATGAGACTTTTCTCTTTTATTTTGGAGAGTTGGTAAAAAAATAATTGAAAATTGCTGTTCAAGTAAAATCAATAATTATAAAAAATAAATAAAAAAAAATTAAAAAAAACTCTTAAGTTAATTTGTAAATACAACCTAAAATACAACATGAATGCGAGGAAGGCACCAACCACCTTAAGGTGGATTAAGTTACGTTTTTTTTTGTTTTCTGAGAAGTCCTAAGGTACTACCACAGGGAGCGGCCGTGGCTGACTGGTTACGGTGTTCGCTTTATAAGCGAATGGTTCTGGGTTCGATTCCCATCTGCTCCCAACGAGAAAGTAAAGAACACATAAATTTGAAATGATGAATTTGAACGAAAAATCAAAGTCGCTCGAGGCGGGGTTCGATCCCCCGTCCTTTGGATTGGTAAGCAAAAATGCTAACCACTAGGCCATGACGACTTGGTGAGCGTGGATTGGAAATAGAAATACTGTTACAGAGAGCGTGTTGTGGCGCTATAACCACGGCAAATAGTGTCCAGGGCATTCGTGGAAATACAATGTCCCATCCCAGAGGGTCCCGGAGTACCAAACCTTCTTAGCATGGTGCTCCCAACGAATACAACCAAATCTCGGAGCGTATGGTGGTGTGTCCCCACGCTTCTTCCTCCCCTGTCGATTCAGAATTGTGTTGTTGTTCGAACACTCAGTGCTCAAACTCAACCCAATTACGAGTCATCTCTGCGATATGGCTTTACGCAGTAGGCCTGGCCGCTTTAACGCTTGTGATGTTTCAATGCATTCTAATGCAATGGCGCACTACAAATGTTAATAAATGACAAGAAGAGTGCTAGGCGTCATCTAACCTAAGGCACTCTCCAGGATCCCTTCGAAAGATTGGCTGCGCTAGGGTCTGATTAGATTAGATTAGATTAGAAGTCCTAAGGTACTACCGAATTGCCCAAGACACCAATCGATAAGAAAATCTGTTCTCAAGATGCAATTTTTTTAGTTTTTAGTAGCCTCATTATACACAAAGAAAAGGTGGATTTTGGAATGTTCAAAATTTGGTAGGTTGAATATTACCTCTTATTTTGAGTAATACTACATAAAAAATGGGTAAAAATATGAACCTCATGAAAATTCATCAAAAACTGAAGAAAATTCATCATTTTCTGGGGTAAAATTTATCTTTTTTTTTGACACATAATTTGTCACCATTTTCTGATAAATATTAACATCATTTTTTTCTATGTATGGACAGCTGCCAAAATTGTAAGAAAACATTTATGAACGAACTAATGATGCAAAGTGGCTTCTTTGGTCATAGAAAAAGTACACGCAAAATTGCCTTCAAATCAAAAATATAAAATTTAATAAAAAAAAAAATATTTTTGGGAAAATTTCTCATTATGTATTCCAGCATCACCACAATATATTCAAGAAAAACTCATTAGAAAAGTTTCACCAAAGTTTTCTTCTATTTCTCTCGAAATTCTGAATCGGAATTGATGAATTAAAGGTTATTTTCCCACTTTCCATCAAGACGAAAATAATTTCAACTATATATTTTGTTCGAGATATTGACATGATTTCTGTTTATTTTCAATTCATTTACACACAATAAATCTTTAAAAAATAAAAAATTAGCAAGAGAAATTAAGGATTACCGTATTACATTTTAAGGAATTACAAGAAAATTATAACTCTCGATAGAAATAGCTGCAGAACTGTTTACTCATGAATAAACTAAGAATTTGAAGGAAAAAATAGTTTTTATGAAACTAATGTTTTGATTGATTTCTTTAGACTTTTATGTATGAAATCAAATATATTTAATTAAGTTTTAATTTTAAGAACAGTTTTTTTTTCTAAACCGTTATAAAAATTCAAACTTTTACTAGTAACTGGATTGCCGACTTCCGATTAGGCTTTTTATTGCTTAGTTATAGTTTTGAGCGCATTTCAGAAGCCATCTGATGTAATTAAAAAAGCTACTCTCAACTATCAATATTTACTATCAGACGACTTCATTAGCCTTGTTTATTATGTTGTCATCCATAAAAATATATCTTGATTCGGTTTAGCATGACACGAAGGTATCAATTGGTAATAAAAATATGTTTTGCTGTCAAACTTTTAACTTGCCCTTTGATTTCGGCTTTGAAAATAACCTATTGCTGAACAAAAATTCCTCGGTTTAATCTTAAACGAATCTTTTGTATGAAAATAAACTATGAAGAAAATTTACCCATGATTGTCAACATATTCTGTCTACAAGTGTATCCAAACACGGTTTCTAGTTGTCTAATCAAGTCATTTTATAATTATTTTTAAATTTGTTATTTGGTAAGGGTTGTTGAACATTAAAAATAATAATTTTCTAAATATGCGATTAATTTCACTATAACTATTGCTTCCTGCAAAACTACCTGATCCAAAAGACCCCAATCTCCCCTAAATCCTTCCCAGTCCTACCGGCTGCTGTTTCTGCTGCCACCTCCACCCGATCGTTTGCTGCACGCTGAGCAATGCTTGCGGTTTGCCAAATTACCACCCTGGCAGGGGGTTCGTCCCTCACGGCGCGCGGCTTCTTCTACTAGAGCAAAAGCTCACTTCGAGCCTTCCCCCCCCGCAAAAAGCTCGGCCCCCCCAAAAGAGGGGGCCGGCTCGTTTTCATTTCTCATAAGTTTGGGGCCTTTTGTTTGCGCATTGTGCCACGTTAATTATTTCTCAGTGATGGTGAGTAAGCGCGTTTTCATCCTGCGAGGTTCCCAAAGTGAAGGTACTTGGCGTGGTGGCCGGCCGGCGACCGTTCAAGTACATCAACGGACGGCTCATGAATGGATCGACTGCTGATCGCTGCGTACTGTGCGAGAAATTTGAATTCGAACCTTTTACACGCTCGACTTGGGAGATTCAATCAACTTAATTATAAGGAAACCGGCCGTTTGACCGCCCAGGCGCTGGCTAAACCCGCACGGCAGAGGGCAGTGTTGCCAGCGGGACCGCCCTGCTGGCTGATTTGGGGGTTGTTGCACACGCAGCTGGCGTTTCGAGGACCAACCGTTGCGATATTGTGGTGGGCGCTCGGTGGTTAGAAGTGTTGCCAGACTTGAATGACTAGCAACACTGCTGCTCCCCCCACACGCAAACTTCACTCTCAAGCAGTTGACCTCTGAGACCTCCGAAAAATTTGCTTATTGTGATTGAAGTCGCGTTGCTGGGCAAAGTTAAAGGCCTGTGTAGATATACGACGTCGTTCATAACTTCGAAACTCGGTCCCTTGTCTGGGCCGACCGACGAGAATTGCTGCCAATTTATCTGACCAGTCCACGCAGTGGACCCTTAACATGTATGTTTTGGCCGCACGCGAGAGTTGCGCTGAGTCGCGGGTACGTCGAGCAGCGATCAAAAAAGGTAGCCAATTTGATTAAATTAATAAATACGCCTAATTAAGCTGCCAAACTGGCCGCGACGAGGCCGGGTACCTCCACAACGCGAATGAAATAGTTATCACGTTTGTTGGCAGTTTATTACTTTATTGCCTTGCGAACGATTAGCAGGTCTTAAACCTACACCTGGAGTGAGGCGATTTTTTTTGATTGCTGGTTACTATCTCAAAGAGATTTTTCAATGAGATTTTATTTTTATTTTGGATTTAATTTCATGCAGAAATATTACATATTTATTACTGGACCTTGAAACCATTCAAACCTAGTTGCTTGAAATCAAATACTGGTTTTTACGATATTACAATAAAATAGCAAATCAGCATAGCTATTTTGTCTTAAAATAAACTTGACTTGAAAAAATCTTGTTACTTTTTTTAATTTAAGAAATCCGCCATTTAGACATTGTTTCAAAAATATTCTTGATTTTTGAGCTCATGACAAATGTTGAAAATAACATTGATGTATTGTAAATTCCTCAAAAGCTACTTGTTTCAAATAAATATTACGAACAATTTATCAATTCAACCTTCAAGCTTGATTGAAAACAAACCATTTTCTCCACCGCACCAATTTGGTTCTAATCGAAAACTTTTCGTCAAAGCCGATTCATCTCGCAGACCTTATTTTTTGGAAACGATTCGATTGTTGATTCTGCCTTTTAATAGTTTAAGTGCCGCGCGAGACGATCCAAGATTCTTCGTGACTTTGCACTAGCATCCCAAACCAGCATAGAAACTATTGACTGTTAGATGCCGTCGTGAAGGTCCCACGTGGAAAGGGGTTTGGGGAGGAAGCGCTCAACATAAAAGCATTGGGCAAACTCCGTCGAAAAAAAAGAGGGGTTCCACCAAATGTGCCCCCTTTGATTGCGAGACGTCGATCATTAGCTTGATTGACAGATTGATATTTAGAGCATTTGGGCGTGCGCAGAGTCCGCTGGAGCAAGGGCTGTGGTGTTTGTGAGGGTGTGTTTGTGTGTGTGGGAACAGGGTGCTGCCTTGTATGGGAATTAGTGCGACTAATTGGTGGGTTTTGTTGCTCGATTTGTTACTGAATCGGCGGAACGCGGTTTGGTTTTGGGCGGTTTCGTCTGTGAGTTGGCGTTTTTTTTTGGGCACAACATTGTGGAAGTCACTATTGTCACTATTCAAATAAAATCAGAGAATGAAGTAACCTCAAACCCTTCAAGAATTTTCAATCCATCTAAAACATGATGTTTTTTTAAAGATGATATGAAGTTCAGGGTTATTTCAGAGCCGTTACGTTTTTAAACCTCTTAAAAATGTTTAAACATAAAACTGACCTACACAAATTGTTGATATTGTATGAATAATTAGTTCGTCACTGTTGCATACAATCGAAGTAGGGGATGCGAACCGCATTAATTATCCACTCAAAATTTTGAAAAAAATCCATTCGACCATGTCTAATTATTTTTCAAAAAAATAAAAATAAATAATGTGCACGTCTTTCTCAATACCTCGCTTTCCCTCGAGTTGAGCCTGTGCAGAAATTTTGTTGGTCTGTGTTATTTTAGAATCATTTTTGAAGATTTTTCCATTATTTAAAAAAAATATTGGTATAATTTTATATTAGCGGTTGTTCAATGTCAACTGAGTTCACTTTTGAAATCAACCTTCACCGATTTGGACCAAACTTAAATGAAACGTTCATCTATCGATAATTAACAGAAATTCCATGTTTGGTGCCGATTGGACCATCCCTCTGATTTTTGGAACCGCCCTCTTATTGGTCGATTTTGTCGATTTGTTTAATGAAGCAAATCATTAGTTTTTTCCATACAAATCTTCATAGTTCAACAGACCCTGCTTTTTTTAAATTTGAAAAATATTTTGACGAAAAGACCAACATTCTTGAATAGAAAGTATCATAGTGGACCGGGCCTGTCTAACTGAAAAGTTGAGATACGCAGGGTTGATTGATAGACACACATGAATTTTCTTGGTGTACTTTGATTTGGTTCTGCACGCGAAATATTGGCGAGCAGTGCTCGTGCTTATGTTAAGCACGCTGTGCTTATGTTTTCCCGTGCCTATGACTAAAAATACTATTTTGAACCCAGCCAAATATTTTTTTAATCCACGGACTTGATAGACTATGGCTCCAGTTCAACACGGATCATTCCATTTTTTTTAAGTTCACTGTTAACCAAAAAATCTCATGAATTCCGGATGGAGATATTAAAAATAGGTAATCTCTTTGATGGAAGTGAACGATTTGGGGTAACATTGGCAACCGCCCCCCGGCAACCACAATCCTTCGTCTAGCGACACTCCGCACCATTCAACGTCAAGTCGCAGGCGTTACCTTCAAAGGATGGCCCCTCGATACGCCCGGAACAGTGGTACTGGGGCTCCCAAATAGCCAAGGAGAGGAACTCAGACGTAGCGCCTGTTGATCGTTCTTAGTCCCAAAATCGACATGATGGCGAGGAAGCGATGCCGGTCACAAAGGTTAGCGAAGAGCCCTGCACCCGGAACTTGAATACCGGACCATCGCTGCCGACAACAAGCCACTGCAACCAGTAAACCACATCCCCCGTCTAAACTGGTCTTCCGGACGGATTTTTTTCACAACATCTTGTTCTTGAATAACTGGAGTTGTCTATTGTTTCATACAGTATCTAAAATCGAAATTTTTTTTTTTACATTTGATCTCATGAAAGAAAACAATATTTCAACAAACTTCTTGAAATAATTTGACAAAAAAATCCGTCTCAAATAAGCACACGTGCAGTAATGTGCTTGTCTTGTGATGTGCTTACCAGAAAAGTAAGCACATGAAAATAAACAAATGACGTGCATCACCATAGGCACTGAAAAACATGCGTGCTAGGTGACAACTTGATACCCACCTCCTTTGATTTCAGCACGACACCGTGCATATCAATCCACCCTGGAGATACGAGAAGATGACGTTTGAAGACGATTTTATCTCAAATTTTATTAATTCAAATTAACAAAATTGAAAAAAAAAATCTTATGAAATTTCCATCTTTTTTTATTATTTTCTCCACAGGTCATTTAACTTCATGAGGTTCTTTTGCATTTTTTTTTGCTGTAAATTGTTAAAATTGAGCAAGTTGTTAACTATTTCGCGATTTTCATCGATTTTATTTGGCCAAATTTAGCAGGACGTGCTATATAGTTGACGCCTTTCACCTTTTTTTTTAATTTCTGCAGTGAACCAAAAGTGAAAACATTTGACTCATAGTGCATGAAGGACATTTTTATTTATTTGTACAGTCAATGAAGGGCATTTTAAATAAATTATATAAAGTTTCCAATCGAAAAGTTTTACTGAAAATGTTTGTTTATATCAGGGGTGACCAACCTTATGATAAATGTTGAAAAAGTGAACATTTTTTTCATAAAATAAGTTTTATTAGGTTCTTTTGAGATAACTTTCAAAAATGTGTTTATTTGATTTTGTTTTGTTTAAACTGCTTTTAATTTTTTTAGATTGCAATTAAATACAATAAATATCTTTTCAAATTTGTTCAAAGTTCAATTTCCTCAACACAACTATATATAACAAAAATCAATGAGGCATGATAAAATTAATTGAAACGGAATTTGGATTCAAATCTTCTTTACAAAAAAAAAACAATTTTAGCGTGCAAAAAAAAAATCAAAATAAATATCTTAAACTTTTAAACTTACACAACATTTTAAAACACGGCGTGTTTTCTAAAACAAACTTTTTAGGAAAAAATAGTCATCACTGCTTTCAAATGTGTCTTATAGAAAATTTCCTCAGCTTTCCGATGCTTCAAAGAGCGAAATGTTTAATCGAGAAGTTTCAGAGATATATAATTTTTAATTGTTTGATTTAAATTCCTGCATTGTTTATCGGAAACTTTTTAATAACTGTTCAGGAAACTTGTCAAATTATGTGTTTTGTGTCAATTACGCATAAAAATGTGCAAGTAAGATAAGAGACAACTTTGTTGAAGGTTGCAAATCGCTAAACATGTTGAAAATTAAGTTTTGATTGAGTTTTTGAATATATTTAGAAATGAAAACGTAAAACCGTATTGAAACATAATTTTAAAAAGAATACAAAGATTACACTGACCTACAAAAAATGACAAAAATGATTGCGCAGGCTCAACTCGGAGGGAAGCATGAACATTGGGGTTCTCAGAAACACGTTCATTTTGATTTTTTAAAATACTTAGACAGGGTTGAATGATTTTTCTCCAAAGTTTGCATGGAGAACTAGGGCGGTTCGCTTCTCCTTCATATTGCATGTAATTTTTTCTTGTTATGCAACAACGACCCCTCAGTTATAACTAAATTACCAAATTTAGCATGTTTTGACACATAATTGACACATAAAACACATTATTTGACAAGTTTCCTGAAGAGTTATAAAAAAGTTTAAAATTCGTTAGGCTTCAAATGTCTTCAAACTATTGCAGTTTACAGAAAAAAATGTGTTTGCTCCCTGTTTTCTTGACTCATTTTTGTTTATACAAAACTTTGTCACTGAAAAGTTTAAAAAAAAAATACATTATTTTTTGCTTATCATTTATTCAAAAATCAATTTAAAGCATGTTCCTCAAAAAAGGATAACAAATCAATTTAAAACTAACAGTAAAAACTGCAGGAATCTCAAATTTAGTGTTTTTGTACATTTTTAAGACATTTATCCAAGTTTTTTTTTGCATTGATTTCACTTCTTTACGAAATAGATAACTTTTATTCTGAAAATTTACAGCAATCATATTTTATTACTGTAATTTAAACAAAAAGTATTCTTTCTAGCTTAATATTTTTTAAACAAGGCCAATTTTAAAATTCTCAAAAACTGCAAATGCATTTTTGCAAATTAGTTGAAACTGTGTTGATCAAATTTAATTTGAAATTAATTCTTCACAGGTTTTAAATTCCTTATAATTTAACTTAATCGCAGCACTTAACAACTTGGCTGAATCACTTCAGCGTTTGAACCATCCATAAACTATTAAAACAATACACTGTCATTGAAACTTGAATCGACACCACGGATCCTTCTCAGCAAAACGCTATGATTTTATCATTAAAATACACTTTAGCAATGCATGCCTGGCGGGCAATAAAAAGCCCAACTTTTAACCGCGCGTGGCAAACCGTTTCTAAAGTACGCGCATCAAAGATGGGCTTTTTTTATGGGTGATTCATTCGACAAAAAGGTGCAAATTATCATATTATCCCATTGATTTCGGCTTCACTTTGTGAGTGAACATTACCTGACAATGAATGTGTGAGTGAGTGTGGGCACCAACAATGGAATTGTTATAATCTATAAAATTGAAGCCGACAAGCCAAAGTGTTTTTATGGGTGTGCACTAACAAGATGTGTGTGTGTTTTTTTATGTCGGTGCATTATTGTACACAGTTTTATTTTAACGATTTATCCTGTTTTTTTGCGGGCTTGTGATTATTGAAAACGATGTGCCAATTAGCTGCGTCACGATTTGCGGTGTGGCAAACAATGAATGAATTTTAACCCCTCGTCCTACCCTTTTACTGTGTCTTGTTTATGGCGCAGATTTGTGATTGTTGGAGGCCAATAAATATGAGCCAAGTTCAGCGTGTAAGACAAATGGGATGTCAAAGAGTCATGATAGTGGGATGGTTATGATTGACTCTCGGGATTGTTGTTACTTTTATTATTCTATAGTTAGATTTAATACTCCTATAGTAGGTACAAAAGACGCAAAATTCCTTCAAATTCTTTTAAACTCATTCTAACAACTATTTTCTCTTCATCCACTGTAAAATTGCTCCCTTTTTCACGCTCGACAAATCACCTACCCGTAAAATCACTTCACGACAAACGATTCTTTCTTCAACTCTCATCATGCTCACGTACCATTTCACGCACACACACAAACGCACAAATTACTCCCGCTCGCAAACATCAAAGAAAAATTCACGCGTAATAATGTGCACGTTTCTGCCGCCACGTATCTTTTTTTTTGTGAGTGACTGCGTAGAATCCTCGTCTGACATCACAGGCTGTGACACCTAACCAGTGCAACTCGCGCGATGCCACACACGTGTGCGTCGCCGTGAAACGGACCGTTGATAATCCCACGGGAGGATCGCTGCCGAACTCAAACTGTCACCCGGTCGTCACACCGAAATGAATGAGCTGTTGGGCCGCGCATTACCCAAGACGGTGTTGAAGATGGGTTTGAAAATGGTTTGGTGTACACAATGAAAGATGATGGTTATCATTATGACAAAACACCAAATTATTTTTTGACACGTTTATAAATTTTGTTAATTTGCCCGTAATTGAAAATTTGGCTTTCATGCCAAATCAATTACACTCAACCCTCGGTGATTGGTCACTAGCAATTTTATGTAATTTTACACCCTGAATTATGTAGCCCATCAGTATGGGAAACCTACTTGATCGAAATGTCAAGCTGATATATGCGTTTCTCCTTACAGCTTTTCATCGGTCTGATGGCCGAGTGGGCTAAGGCACCAGTCCTAACTGTTGGTGCTGGGTTTGAATCCCATCGGTTGCTACTTTATTTTAGTGTTTGCAAAAAATGTACATGCAGTGTGTAATATTAAGTGTTTATTTTGACGAAGGTTATGTGCATGCTTTTGCATGTGATTTTACCATCGGATTTTAGCTGTGCATGAAATATGAACTATTCCACATAAAATATTGAGCAAATATATATGCGTGATTTTGAAGTGGGAACAGAAATGGCTGAAACGATTTTGACTTTGGTTCATTTGGTACATTTTGTAGTCCCATAAGTCACAAAAATTGAAAACTTTGGTAAAATACTACAAAAGATGTACCGAAAATAAATTAGGTTGAACTACACAAGATTCATCATGTAGATATTGAAAATCTTATAAGAACGTTGCAAATATTTTTCTAGGTTTATACCCCTAGCCCTCCAAAATCAGCCCAAAAAATCAGGGAGCAAAAAAAAATAGTTTTCAAAAAAATTCAAAATTTTAAAGGAAATAGAAGTCTAACCAATTGAAAACAATTTTTAATGCATTTTCCTGTGTTTAAAATCGTATTTTGCATGTCTGCGATCGATCAAAAATATTTAAAAATTTTGTGGAATTCCAAGGCAAAAAGTTTTTTTTTTTTCGGCGAAAAAAAAATTTCTTCAATACGTGGATATTTTGTAAACTTAAAGGCATATAGTAAAACACTTTATTTCAATCAACTTCAAAAACCCGATTTAATCCCACCTGGGGTGAGATAGAGCCTTTCTTACTAAAGAATATAACAATAGTAGAACTTCTTCTTTAAATTCATAACAACGACTTTGTTTATTTATAACGTCAGAAAAAAAGAAAGTCTAATGATGAAAGCAAAGTATTATAAATGATATGCTTTCGAAAAGAAATAAAAAACGCTATTTTCACCAAAAGAATATTTGTAATCGTACATATTCTTAATCAAACAAGAGTTTATGACAAACGCGAGCATAGCCAGCTTCCCATGCGCCAATGACAACGCACACCGCGGTTTTGGTTTTCTAGCTTCGGTCGAGCCCTTTTGTGTGTTGGTATTTTGGTTCATCGTACCATCGTACCGAACAAAGCAGGCGTAAAGAAAAACCGAGGTAGGGGAACTATTCCCTTTTTCAGCCTATTTATATTATCGGCCTATCAGCACTTTGCTCATGACTGGTCCAAAGTAATAAATAGCTCAAATAAAAGTGAGTAAACAACTCTCCATTGTTGATACACTTGAAAAAAATGATTTAATAGCGGAAAACGGCAAAAGTGATGATAATTGGTCGAACGGCAGAGTGATTAAAATGGGTATATTTCCCCTACAAGTGAACCGCGTGTGCCGCACGGTGCAGACAAGCTCGCCATTCAGCTTCTACATAAGTGAGAGTGTCAGAAATTGCTATTTTTAAAACCGCACCACAACACACTCAATCGCGACTACCTTAAGTAGAAAGCCATTGGCGTCACCAGCATTGAAAACTTTGAAAACGATATAAACGATGAAAAGCTTAGAAAGCTCCTATTGGAATCCAATGAACCCTGTTAAATAAACTTATGACAAATGAAGTCTACATTTAGGCGATTTTAGGAGCGCACGGGAAACAAATTGATTGTAGCCGGATGAATGTCCTATGTACAAAAGTTTTGCATAAACATTGGACAGTTATGCAAAAACGCATAGGCAAAAGAAAACGAAAAGCTACGATATCTTACGTTATGGGAAACATCGGTAGACAAGCTACTACAAAACGAGTATAAGTCGAGCCACAAAATAGATGCGCCAGCATTCTTGCGCCAGTGTTTGAAGCTCAACTTGACAACTTGTCGACTTGGCGACGAAGCGTCAAAAATCGATGCAGTGTGATTTTTTGACGATTTTTCCGATTAAAATTCATGCTGAATCGATATTTACGAAGATGGAAATGACGTCCTGGCTTAGAGTAAAACCTATACCTTTCTTTAGTAAGAAAGGCAAAAAGTAAATCGCTCTAAAATTGATCCGGATTGCCGATAGATGTCAAATTTGTTTCAGATGCTCACTCATGGTTTGTACTATGAATGTAAAAAATTTCGGATAAAATCAGAAATAAAAAGTGTTGGCGAAGGTCACCAGGTGGGCTTTTACCTTTTTAGGATTTTTTTCTTTTGGTAGGTTAATCAAACGGCTCTAACTCCAGAACCAGATTATGGATCTGGATGAAAATTTGGGAGGTTGTAGAGCTAGAAAAATGCAATTTTTGAGATAAATAAAATATATGAAAATGAAAAATTTTGACCATATTTTCATTTGAAAACTGTGTATTTTGTTGAAAAGTCTGGCCGCATCCGAAAACAGATGGATATTTCGAAATTCGGTCTCAAAATGACCTTTGTTCAGCACACCAGCTTTCAAATGCACTTTTAACAATCAGAATCGAAAATAGGGGAGCCGAGGATTACGTGACACAAAATTTGGCAAAAATTTTACCACACACGGACATCACTCGAACTCCACGGAATTTATTTTCTCAAAATTCGAGGGTTGAAGATATATGAGTTCTGTCAAGGTGAATCGATAGAGCGTCGAAAATCGATGCAGTGTGATTTTTGACGATTTTTCCGATTAAAATTCATGCTGAATCGATATTTACGAAGATGGAAATGACGTCCTGGCTTAAAGTAAACCTATACCTTTCTTTAGTAAGAAAGGCAAAAAGTAAATCGCTCTAAAAATTGATCCGGATTGCCGAGATGTTAAATTTGTTTCAGATGCTCACTCATGGTTTGTACTATGAATGTAGAAAAAAATTTCGGATAAAATCAGAAATAAAAAGTGTTGGCGAAGGTCACCAGGTGGGCTTTTACCTTTTTTTAGGGATTTTTTTTCTTTTGGTAGGTTAATCAAACGGCTCTAACTCCAGAACCAGATTATGGATCTGGATGAAAATTTGGGAGGTTGTAGAGCTAGAAAAATGCAATTTTTGAGATAAATAAAATATATGAAAATGAAAAATTTTGACCATATTTTCATTTGAAAACTGTGTATTTTGTTGAAAAGTCTGGCCGCATCCGAAAACAGATAGATATTTCGAAATTCGGTCTCAAATGACCCTTGTTCAGCACACCAGCTTTCAAATGCACTCTTAACAATCAGAATCGAAAATAGGGAGCCGAGGATTACGTGACACAAAATTTGGCAAAATTTTACCACACACGGACATCACTCGAACTCCACGGAATTTATTTTCTCAAAATTCGAGGGTTGAAGATAGACGAGTTCTGTCAAGGTGAATCGATAGAGCGTCGAAAATCGATGCAGTGTGATTTTTGACGATTTTTCCGATTAAAATTCATGCTGAATCGATATTTACGAAGATGGAAATGACGTCCTGGCTTAAAGTAAACCTATACCTTTCTTTAGTAAGAAAGGCAAAAGTAAATCGCTCTAAAAATTGATCCGGATTGCCGATAGATGTCAAATTTGTTTCAAATGCTCACTCATGGTTTGTACTATGAATGTAGAAAAAATTTCGGATAAAATCAGAAATAAAAGTGTTGGCGAAGGTCACCAGGTGGGCTTTTACCTTTTTTAGGGATTTTTTTCTTTGGTAGGTTAATCAAACGGCTCTAACTCCAGAACCAGATTATGGATCTGGATGAAAATTTGGGAGGTTGTAGAGCTAGAAAATGCAATTTTTGAGATAAATAAAATATGTGAAAATGAAAATTTTGACCATATTTTCATTTGAAAACTGTGTATTTTGTTGAAAAGTCTGGCCGCATCCGAAAACAGATAGATATTTCGAAATTCGGTCTCAAATGACCCTTGTTCAGCACACCAGCTTTCAAATGCACTCTTAACAATCAGAATCGAAAATAGGAGAGCCGAGGATTACGTGACACAAAATTTGGCAAAATTTTACCACACACGGACATCACTCGAACTCCACGGAATTTATTTTCTCAAAATTCGAGGGTTGAAGATAGACGAGTTCTGTCAAGGTGAATCGATAGAGCGTCGAAAATCGATGCAGTGTGATTTTTGACGATTTTTCCGATTAAAATTCATGCTGAATCGATATTTACGAAGATGGAAATGACGTCCTGGCTTAGAGTAAAACCTATACCTTTCTTTAGTAAGAAAGGCAAAAAGTAAATCGCTCTAAAAATTGATCCGGATTGCCGATAGATGTCAAATTTGTTTCAGATGCTCACTCATGGTTTGTACTATGAATGTAGAAAAAAATTTCGGATAAAATCAGAAATAAAAAGTGTTGGCGAAGGTCACCAGGTGGGCTTTTACCTTTTTTTAGGGATTTTTTTTCTTTTGGTAGGTTAATCAAACGGCTCTAACTCCAGAACCAGATTATGGATCTGGATGAAAATTTGGGAGGTTGTAGAGCTAGAAAAATGCAATTTTGAGATAAATAAAATATATGAAAATGAAAAATTTTGACCATATTTTCATTTGAAAACTGTGTATTTTGTTGAAAAGTCTGGCCGCATCCGAAAACAGATGGATATTTCGAAATTCGGTCTCAAAATGACCTTTGTTCAGCACACCAGCTTTCAAATGCACTTTTAACAATCAGAATCGAAAATAGGGGAGCCGAGGATTACGTGACACAAAATTTGGCAAAAATTTTACCACACACGGACATCACTCGAACTCCACGGAATTTATTTTCTCAAAATTCGAGGGTTGAAGATATATGAGTTCTGTCAAGGTGAATCGATAGAGCGTCGAAAATCGATGCAGTGTGATTTTTGACGATTTTTCCGATTAAAATTCATGCTGAATCGATATTTACGAAGATGGAAATGACGTCCTGGCTTAAAGTAAAACCTATACCTTTCTTTAGTAAGAAAGGCAAAAAGTAAATCGCTCTAAAAATTGATCCGGATTGCCGATAGATGTTAAATTTGTTTCAGATGCTCACTCATGGTTTGTACTATGAATGTAGAAAAAATTTCGGATAAAATCAGAAATAAAAGTGTTGGCGAAGGTCACCAGGTGGGCTTTTACCTTTTTAGGATTTTTTTCTTTTGGTAGGTTAATCAAACGGCTCTAACTCCAGAACCAGATTATGGATCTGGATGAAAATTTGGGAGGTTGTAGAGCTAGAAAATGCAATTTTTGAGATAAATAAAATATATGAAAATGAAAATTTTGACCATATTTTCATTTGAAAACTGTGTATTTTGTTGAAAAGTCTGGCCGCATCCGAAAACAGATAGATATTTCGAAATTCGGTCTCAAATGACCCTTGTTCAGCACACCAGCTTTCAAATGCACTCTTAACAATCAGAATCGAAAATAGGGAGCCGAGGATTACGTGACACAAAATTTGGCAAAAATTTTACCACACACGGACATCACTCGAACTCCACGGAATTTATTTTCTCAAAATTCGAGGGTTGAAGATAGACGAGTTCTGTCAAGGTGAATCGATAGAGCGTCGAAAATCGATGTGTGATTTTTTGACGATTTTTCCGATTAAAATTCATGCTGAATCGATATTTACGAAGATGGAAATGACGTCCTGGCTTAAAGTAAACCTATATTTCTTTAGTAAGAAAGGCAAAAGTAAATCGCTCTAAAAATTGATCCGGATTGCCGATAGATGTCAAATTTGTTTCAATGCTCACTCATGGTTTGTACTATGAATGTAGAAAAAATTTCGGATAAAATCAGAAATAAAAGTGTTGGCGAAGGTCACCAGGTGGGCTTTTACCTTTTTTAGGATTTTTTTCTTTGGTAGGTTAATCAAACGGCTCTAACTCCAGAACCAGATTATGGATCTGGATGAAAATTTGGGAGGTTGTAGAGCTAGAAAATGCAATTTTTGAGATAAATAAAATATGTGAAAATGAAAAATTTTGACCATATTTTCATTTGAAAACTGTGTATTTTGTTGAAAAGTCTGGCCGCATCCGAAAACAGATAGATATTTCGAAATTCGGTCTCAAATGACCCTTGTTCAGCACACCAGCTTTCAAATGCACTCTAACAATCAGAATCGAAAATAGGGAGCCGAGGATTACGTGACACAAAATTTGGCAAAATTTTACACACACGGACATCACTCGAACTCCACGGAATTTATTTTCTCAAAATTCAAGGGTTGAAGATAGACGAGTTCTGTCAAGGTGAATCGATAGAGCGTCGAAAATCGATGCAGTGTGATTTTTGCGATTAAAATTCATGCTGAATCGATATTTACGAAGATGGAAATGACGTCCTGGCTTAGAGTAAACCTATACCTTTCTTTAGTAAGAAAGGCAAAAAGTAAATCGCTCTAAAAATTGATCCGGATTGCCGATAGATGTCAAATTTGTTTCAGATGCTCACTCATGGTTTGTACTATGAATGTAGAAAAAAATTTCGGATAAAATCAGAAATAAAAAGTGTTGGCGAAGGTCACCAGGTGGGCTTTTACCTTTTTTTAGGGATTTTTTTTCTTTTGGTAGGTTAATCAAACGGCTCTAACTCCAGAACCAGATTATGGATCTGGATGAAAATTTGGGAGGTTGTAGAGCTAGAAAAATGCAATTTTTGAGATAAATAAAATATATGAAAATGAAAAATTTTGACCATATTTTCATTTGAAAACTGTGTATTTTGTTGAAAAGTCTGGCCGCATCCGAAAACAGATGGATATTTCGAAATTGGTCTCAAATGACCTTTGTTCAGCACACCAGCTTTCAAATGCACTTTTAACAATCAGAATCGAAAATAGGGAGCCGAGGATTACGTGACACAAAATTTGGCAAAATTTTACCACACACGGACATCACTCGAACTCCACGGAATTTATTTTCTCAAAATTCGAGGGTTGAAGATATATGAGTTCTGTCAAGGTGAATCGATAGAGCGTCGAAAATCGATGCAGTGTGATTTTTGACGATTTTTCCGATTAAAATTCATGCTGAATCGATATTTACGAAGATGGAAATGACGTCCTGGCTTAAAGTAAAACCTATACCTTTCTTTAGTAAGAAAGGCAAAAAGTAAATCGCTCTAAAATTGATCCGGATTGCCGATAGATGTTAAATTTGTTTCAGATGCTCACCATGGTTTGTACTATGAATGTAGAAAAATTTCGGATAAAATCAGAAATAAAAGTGTTGGCGAAGGTCACCAGGTGGGCTTTTACCTTTTTTAGGATTTTTTTCTTTGGTAGGTTAATCAAACGGCTCTAACTCCAGAACCAGATTATGGATCTGGATGAAAATTTGGGAGGTTGTAGAGCTAGAAAATGCAATTTTTGAGATAAATAAAATATATGAAAATGAAAAATTTGACCATATTTTCATTTGAAAACTGTGTATTTTGTTGAAAAGTCTGGCCGCATCCGAAAACAGATAGATATTTCGAAATTCGGTCTCAAATGACCCTTGTTCAGCACACCAGCTTTCAAATGCACTCTTAACAATCAGAATCGAAAATAGGGAGCCGAGGATTACGTGACACAAAATTTGGCAAAAATTTTACCACACACGGACATCACTCGAACTCCACGGAATTTATTTTCTCAAAATTCAAGGGTTGAAGATAGACGAGTTCTGTCAAGGTGAATCGATAGAGCGTCGAAAATCGATGCAGTGTGATTTTTGACGATTTTTCCGATTAAAATTCATGCTGAATCGATATTTACGAAGATGGAAATGACGTCCTGGCTTAAAGTAAAACCTATACCTTTCTTTAGTAAGAAAGGCAAAAAGTAAATCGCTCTAAAATTGATCCGGATTGCCGATCGATGTCAAATTTGTTTCAGATGCTCACTCATGGTTTGTACTATGAATGTAGAAAAAATTTCGGATAAAATCAGAAATAAAAGTGTTGGCGAAGGTCACCAGGTGGGCTTTACCTTTTTAGGGATTTTTTTCTTTGGTAGGTTAATCAAACGGCTCTAACTCCAGAACCAGATTATGGATCTGGATGAAAATTTGGGAGGTTGTAGAGCTAGAAAATGCAATTTTGAGATAAATAAAATATGTGAAAATGAAAATTTTGACCATATTTTCATTTGAAAACTGTGTATTTTGTTGAAAAGTCTGGCCGCATCCGAAAACAGATGGATATTTCGAAATTCGGTCTCAAATGACCCTTGTTCAGCACACCAGCTTTCAAATGCACTTTAACAATCAGAATCGAAAATAGGGAGCTGAGGATTACGACACAAAATTTGGCAAAAATTTTACCACACACGGACATCACTCGAACTCCACGGAATTTATTTTCTCAAAATTCAAGGTTGAAGATAGACGAGTTCTGTCAAGGTGAATCGATAGAGCGTCGAAAATCGATGCAGTGTGATTTTTGACGATTTTTCCGATTAAAATTCATGCTGAATCGATATTTACGAAGATGGAAATGACGTCCTGGCTTAAAGTAAACCTATACCTTTCTTTAGTAAGAAAGGCAAAAGTAAATCGCTCTAAAAATTGATCCGGATTGCCGATAGATGTCAAATTTGTTTCAGATGCTCACTCATGGTTTGTACTATGAATGTAGAAAAATTTCGGATAAAATCAGAAATAAAAGTGTTGGCGAAGGTCACCAGGTGGGCTTTTACCTTTTTTAGGGATTTTTTTTTCTTTTGGTAGGTTAATCAAACGGCTCTAACTCCAGAACCAGATTATGGATCTGGATGAAAATTTGGGAGGTTGTAGAGCTCGAAAAATGCAATTTTTGAGATAAATAAAATATATGAAAATGAAAAATTTTGACCATATTTTCATTTGAAAACTGTGTATTTTGTTGAAAAGTCTGGCCGCATCCGAAAACAGATGGATATTTCGAAATTGGTCTCAAATGACCCTTGTTCAGCACACCAGCTTTCAAATGCACTTTTAACAATCAGAATCGAAAATAGGGGAGCCGAGGATTACGTGACACAAAATTTGGCAAAATTTTACCACACACGGACATCACTCGAACTCCACGGAATTTATTTTCTCAAAATTCGAGGGTTGAAGATAGACGAGTTCTGTCAAGGTGAATCGATAGAGCGTCGAAAATCGATGCAGTGTGATTTTTGACGATTTTTCCGATTAAAATTCATGCTGAATCGATATTTACGAAGATGGAAATGACGTCCTGGCTTAAAGTAAAACCTATACCTTTCTTTAGTAAGAAAGGCAAAAAGTAAATCGCTCTAAAAATTGATCCGGATTGCCGATCGATGTTAAATTTGTTTCAGATGCTCACTCATGGTTTGTACTATGAATGTAGAAAAATTTCGGATAAAATCAGAAATAAAAAGTGTTGGCGAAGGTCACCAGGTGGGCTTTTACCTTTTTTAGGGATTTTTTTCTTTGGTAGGTTAATCAAACGGCTCTAACTCCAGAACCAGATTATGGATCTGGATGAAAATTTGGGAGGTTGTAGAGCTAGAAAAATGCAATTTTTGAGATAAATAAAGATATGAAAATGAAAATTTTGACCATATTTTCATTTGAAAACTGTGTATTTTGTTGAAAAGTCTGGCCGCATCCGAAAACAGATGGATATTTGAAATTCGGTCTCAAATGACCCTTGTTCAGCACACCAGCTTTCAAATGCACTCTTAACAATCAGAATCGAAAATAGGGAGCCGAGGATTACGTGACACAAAATTTGGCAAAAATTTTACCACACACGGACATCACTCGAACTCCACGGAATTTATTTTCTCAAAATTCGAGGGTTGAAGATAGACGAGTTCTGTCAAGGTGAATCGATAGAGCGTCGAAAATCGATGCAGTGTGATTTTTTGACGATTTTTCCGATTAAAATTCATGCTGAATCGATATTTACGAAGATGGAAATGACGTCCTGGCTTAAAGTAAAACCTATACCTTTCTTTAGTAAGAAAGGCAAAAAGTAAATCGCTCTAAAAATTGATCCGGATTGCCGATCGATGTCGAATTTGTTTCAGATGCTCACTCATGGTCTGTACTATGAATGTAGCAAAAAATTTCGGATAAAATCAGAAATGAAAAGTGTTGGCGAAGGTCACCAGGTGGGCTTTTACCTTTTTTAGGATTTTTTTCTTTGGTAGGTTAATCAAACGGCTCTAACTCCAGAACCAGATTATGGATCTGGATGAAAATTTGGGAGGTTGTAGAGCTCGAAAAATGCAATTTTTGAGATAAATAAAATATGTGAAAATGAAAATTTTGACCATATTTTCATTTGAAAACTGTGTATTTTGTTGAAAAGTCTGGCCGCATCCGAAAACAGATGGATATTTCGAAATTCGGTCTCAAATGACCCTTGTTCAGCACACCAGCTTTCAAATGCACTCTTAACAATCAGAATCGAAAATAGGGAGCTGAGGATTACGTGACACAAAATTTGGCAAAATTTTACCACACACGGACATCACTCGAACTCCACGGAATTTATTTTCTCAAAATTCGAGGGTTGAAGATAGACGAGTTCTGTCAAGGTGAATCGATAGAGCGTCGAAAATCGATGCAGTGTGATTTTTGACGATTTTTCCGATTAAAATTCATGCTGAATCGACATATTTACGAAGATGGAAATGACGTCCTGGCTTAAAGTAAACCTATACCTTTCTTTAGTAAGAAAGGCAAAAGTAAATCGCTCTAAAAATTGATCCGGATTGCCGATCGATGTCGAATTTGTTTCAGATGCTCACTCATGGTCTGTACTATGAATGTAGAAAAAATTTTGATAAAATCAGAAATGAAAAGTGTTGGCGAAGGTCACCAGGTGGGCTTTTACCTTTTTTAGGGATTTTTTTCTTTGGTAGGTTAATCAAACGGCTCTAACTCCAGAACCAGATTATGGATCTGGATGAAAATTTGGGAGGTTGTAGAGCTAGAAAATGCAATTTTTGAGATAAATAAAATATATGAAAATGAAAAATTTGACCATATTTTCATTTGAAAACTGTGTATTTTGTTGAAAAGTCTGGCCGCATCCGAAAACAGATGGATATTTCGAAATTGGTCTCAAAATGACCTTGTTCAGCACACCAGCTTTCAAATGCACTTTAACAATCAGAATCGAAAATAGGAGCTGAGGATTACGTGACACAAAATTTGGCAAAAATTTTACCACACACGGACATCACTCGAACTCCACGGAATTTATTTTCTCAAAATTCGAGGGTTGAAGATAGACGAGTTCTGTCAAGGTGAATCGATAGAGCGTCGAAAATCGATGCAGTGTGATTTTTTGACGATTTTTCCGATTAAAATTCATGCTGAATCGACATATTTACGAAGATGGAAATGACGTCCTGGCTTAAAGTAAAACCTATACCTTTCTTTAGTAAGAAAGGCAAAAAGTAAATCGCTCTAAAAATTGATCCGGATTGCCGATCGATGTTAAATTTGTTTCAGATGCTCACTCATGGTCTGTACTATGAATGTAGCAAAAATTTCGGATAAAATCAGAAATAAAAAGTGTTGGCGAAGGTCACCAGGTGGGCTTTTACCTTTTTTAGGGATTTTTTTCTTTGGTAGGTTAATCAAACGGCTCTAACTCCAGAACCAGATTATGGATCTGGATGAAAATTTGGGAGGTTGTAGAGCTCGAAAAATGCAAATTTTGAGATAAATAAAATATATGAAAATGAAAAATTTTGACCATATTTTCATTTGAAAACTGTGTATTTTGTTGAAAAGTCTGGCCGCATCCGAAAACAGATGGATATTTCGAAATTCGGTCTCAAATGACCCTTGTTCAGCACACCAGCTTTCAAATGCACTCTTAACAATCAGAATCGAAAATAGGGGAGCCGAGGATTACGTGACACAAAATTTGGCAAAAATTTTACCACACACGGACATCACTCGAACTCCACGGAATTTATTTTCTCAAAATTCGAGGGTTGAAGATAGACGAGTTCTGTCAAGGTGAATCGATAGAGCGTCGAAAATCGATGCAGTGTGATTTTGACGATTTTTCCGATTAAAATTCATGCTGAATCGATATTTACGAAGATGGAAATGACGTCCTGGCTTAAAGTAAAACCTATACCTTTCTTTAGTAAGAAAGGCAAAAGTAAATCGCTCTAAAATTGATCCGGATTGCCGATCGATGTCAAATTTGTTTCAGATGCTCACTCATGGTCTGTACTATGAATGTAGCAAAAATTTCGGATAAAATCAGAAATAAAAGTGTTGGCGAAGGTCACCAGGTGGGCTTTTACCTTTTTTAGGATTTTTTCTTTGTAGGTAATCAAACGGCTCTAACTCCAGAACCAGATTATGGATCTGGATGAAAATTTGGGAGGTTGTAGAGCTAGAAAAATGCAATTTTTGAGATAAATAAAATATGTGAAATGAAAATTTTGACCATATTTTCATTTGAAAACTGTGTATTTTGTTGAAAAGTCTGGCCGCATCCGAAAACAGATGGATATTTCGAAATTGGTCTCAAATGACCCTTGTTCAGCACACCAGCTTTCAAATGCACTCTTAACAATCAGAATCGAAAATAGGGGAGCCGAGGATTACGTGACACAAAATTTGGCAAAAATTTTACCACACACGGACATCACTCGAACTCCACGGAATTTATTTTCTCAAAATTCGAGGGTTGAAGATAGACGAGTTCTGTCAAGGTGAATCGATAGAGCGTCGAAAATCGATGCAGTGTGATTTTTTGACGATTTTTCCGATTAAAATTCATGCTGAATCGATATTTACGAAGATGGAAATGACGTCCTGGCTTAAAGTAAAACCTATACCTTTCTTTAGTAAGAAAGGCAAAAGTAAATCGCTCTAAAAATTGATCCGGATTGCCGATCGATGTCAAATTTGTTTCAGATGCTCACTCATGGTCTGTACTATGAATGTAGAAAAAAATTTCGGATAAAATCAGAAATGAAAAAGTGTTGGCGAAGGTCACCAGGTGGGCTTTTACCTTTTTAGGGATTTTTTTCTTTGGTAGGTTAATCAAACGGCTCTAACTCCAGAACCAGATTATGGATCTGGATGAAAATTTGGGAGGTTGTAGAGCTCGAAAAATGCAATTTTGAGATAAATAAAATATATGAAAATGAAAAATTTTGACCATATTTTCATTTGAAAACTGTGTATTTTGTTGAAAAGTCTGGCCGCATCCGAAAACAGATGGATATTTTGAAATTCGGTCTCAAAATGACCTTGTTCAGCACACCAGCTTTCAAATGCACTTTTAACAATCAGAATCGAAAATAGGGGAGCTGAGGATTACGTGACACAAAATTTGGCAAAATTTTACCACACACGGACATCACTCGAACTCCACGGAATTTATTTTCTCAAAATTCGAGGGTTGAAGATAGACGAGTTCTGTCAAGGTGAATCGATAGAGCGTCGAAAATCGATGCAGTGTGATTTTTGACGATTTTTCCGATTAAAATTCATGCTGAATCGACATATTTACGAAGATGGAAATGACGTCCTGGCTTAAAGTAAACCTATACCTTTCTTTAGTAAGAAAGGCAAAAGTAAATCGCTCTAAAAATTGATCCGGATTGCCGATAGATGTTAAATTTGTTTCAGATGCTCACTCATGGTTTGTACTATGAATGTAGCAAAAAATTTCGGATAAAATCAGAAATAAAAGTGTTGGCGAAGGTCACCAGGTGGGCTTTTACCTTTTTAGGGATTTTTTCTTTGGTAGGTTAATCAAACGGCTCTAACTCCAGAACCAGATTATGGATCTGGATGAAAATTTGGGAGGTTGTAGAGCTAGAAAATGCAATTTTTGAGATAAATAAAATATATGAAAATGAAAATTTTGACCATATTTTCATTTGAAAACTGTGTATTTTGTTGAAAAGTCTGGCCGCATCCGAAAACAGATGGATATTTCGAAATTCGGTCTCAAATGACCCTTGTTCAGCACACCAGCTTTCAAATGCACTCTTAACAATCAGAATCGAAAATAGGGGAGCTGAGGATTACGTGACACAAAATTTGGTTTACACACGGACATCACTCGAACTCCACGGAATTTATTTTCTCAAAATTCGAGGGTTGAAGATAGACGAGTTCTGTCAAGGTGAATCGATAGAGCGTCGAAAATCGATGCAGTGTGATTTTTGACGATTTTTCCGATTAAAATTCATGCTGAATCGATATTTACGAAGATGGAAATGACGTCCTGGCTTAAAGTAAAACCTATACCTTTCTTTAGTAAGAAAGGCAAAAAGTAAATCGCTCTAAAAATTGATCCGGATTGCCGATAGATGTCAAATTTGTTTCAGATGCTCACTCATGGTTTGTACTATGAATGTAGAAAAAAATTTCGGATAAAATCAGAAATAAAAAGTGTTGGCGAAGGTCACCAGGTGGGCTTTTACCTTTTTTTAGGGATTTTTTTTTCTTTTGGTAGGTTAATCAAACGGCTCTAACTCCAGAACCAGATTATGGATCTGGATGAAAATTTGGGAGGTTGTAGAGCTAGAAAATGCAATTTTGAGATAAATAAAATATGTGAAATGAAAAATTTTGACCATATTTTCATTTGAAAACTGTGTATTTTGTTGAAAAGTCTGGCCGCATCCGAAAACAGATGGATATTTCGAAATTCGGTCTCAAATGACCCTTGTTCAGCACACCAGCTTTCAAATGCACTTTAACAATCAGAATCGAAAATAGGGAGCCGAGGATTACGTGACACAAAATTTGGCAAAATTTTACCACACACGGACATCACTCGAACTCCACGGAATTTATTTTCTCAAAATTCAAGGGTTGAAGATAGACGAGTTCTGTCAAGGTGAATCGATAGAGCGTCGAAAATCGATGCAGTGTGATTTTTGACGATTTTTCCGATTAAAATTCATGCTGAATCGATATTTACGAAGATGGAAATGACGTCCTGGCTTAAAGTAAACCTATACCTTTCTTTAGTAAGAAAGGCAAAAGTAAATCGCTCTAAAAATTGATCCGGATTGCCGATAGATGTCAAATTTGTTTCAGATGCTCACTCATGGTTTGTACTATGAATGTAGAAAAATTTCGGATAAAATCAGAAATAAAAAGTGTTGGCGAAGGTCACCAGGTGGGCTTTTACCTTTTTAGGATTTTTTTCTTTTGGTAGGTTAATCAAACGGCTCTAACTCCAGAACCAGATTATGGATCTGGATGAAAATTTGGGAGGTTGTAGAGCTAGAAAATGCAATTTTTGAGATAAATAAAATATATGAAAATGAAAATTTTGACCATATTTTCATTTGAAAACTGTGTATTTTGTTGAAAAGTCTGGCCGCATCCGAAAACAGATGGATATTTCGAAATTCGGTCTCAAATGACCTTTGTTCAGCACACCAGCTTTCAAATGCACTTTTAACAATCAGAATCGAAAATAGGGAGCCGAGGATTACGTGACACAAAATTTGGCAAAATTTTACCACACACGGACATCACTCGAACTCCACGGAATTTATTTTCTCAAAATTCGAGGGTTGAAGATATACGAGTTCTGTCAAGGTGAATCGATAGAGCGTCGAAAATCGATGCAGTGTGATTTTTTGACGATTTTTCCGATTAAAATTCATGCTGAATCGATATTTACGAAGATGGAAATGACGTCCTGGCTTAAAGTAAAACCTATACCTTTCTTTAGTAAGAAAGGCAAAAAGTAAATCGCTCTAAAAATTGATCCGGATTGCCGATAGATGTTAAATTTGTTTCAGATGCTCACTCATGGTTTGTACTATGAATGTAGAAAAAAATTTCGGATAAAATCAGAAATAAAAAGTGTTGGCGAAGGTCACCAGGTGGGCTTTTACCTTTTTTTAGGGATTTTTTTTCTTTTGGTAGGTTAATCAAACGGCTCTAACTCCAGAACCAGATTATGGATCTGGATGAAAATTTGGGAGGTTGTAGAGCTAGAAAAATGCAATTTTTGAGATAAATAAAATATATGAAAATGAAAAATTTTGACCATATTTTCATTTGAAAACTGTGTATTTTGTTGAAAAGTCTGGCCGCATCCGAAAACAGATAGATATTTCGAAATTCGGTCTCAAAATGACCCTTGTTCAGCACACCAGCTTTCAAATGCACTCTTAACAATCAGAATCGAAAATAGGGAGCCGAGGATTACGTGACACAAAATTTGGCAAAAATTTTACCACACACGGACATCACTCGAACTCCACGGAATTTATTTTCTCAAAATTCAAGGGTTGAAGATAGACGAGTTCTGTCAAGGTGAATCGATAGAGCGTCGAAAATCGATGCAGTGTGATTTTTGACGATTTTTCCGATTAAAATTCATGCTGAATCGATATTTACGAAGATGGAAATGACGTCCTGGCTTAAAGTAAAACCTATACCTTTCTTTAGTAAGAAAGGCAAAAAGTAAATCGCTCTAAAATTGATCCGGATTGCCGATAGATGTCAAATTTGTTTCAAATGCTCACTCATGGTTTGTACTATGAATGTAGAAAAAATTTCGGATAAAATCAGAAATAAAAAGTGTTGGCGAAGGTCACCAGGTGGGCTTTTACCTTTTTAGGATTTTTTTTTCTTTGGTAGGTTAATCAAACGGCTCTAACTCCAGAACCAGATTATGGATCTGGATGAAAATTTGGGAGGTTGTAGAGCTAGAAAATGCATTTTTGAGATAAATAAAATATGTGAAAATGAAAATTTTGACCATATTTTCATTTGAAAACTGTGTATTTTGTTGAAAAGTCTGGCCGCATCCGAAAACAGATAGATATTTCGAAATTCGGTCTCAAATGACCCTTGTTCAGCACACCAGCTTTCAAATGCACTCTTAACAATCAGAATCGAAAATAGGGGAGCCGAGGATTACGTGACACAAAATTTGGCAAAATTTTACCACACACGGACATCACTCGAACTCCACGGAATTTATTTTCTCAAAATTCAAGGGTTGAAGATAGACGAGTTCTGTCAAGGTGAATCGATAGAGCGTCGAAAATCGATGCAGTGTGATTTTTGACGATTTTTCCGATTAAAATTCATGCTGAATCGATATTTACGAAGATGGAAATGACGTCCTGGCTTAAAGTAAAACCTATACCTTTCTTTAGTAAGAAAGGCAAAAGTAAATCGCTCTAAAATTGATCCGGATTGCCGATAGATGTCAAATTTGTTTCAGATGCTCACTCATGGTTTGTACTATGAATGTAGAAAAAATTTCGGATAAAATCAGAAATAAAAAGTGTTGGCGAAGGTCACCAGGTGGGCTTTTACCTTTTTTAGGATTTTTTTCTTTGGTAGGTTAATCAAACGGCTCTAACTCCAGAACCAGATTATGGATCTGGATGAAAATTTGGGAGGTTGTAGAGCTAGAAAATGCAATTTTTGAGATAAATAAAATATATGAAAATGAAAAATTTTGACCATATTTTCATTTGAAAACTGTGTATTTTGTTGAAAAGTCTGGCCGCATCCGAAAACAGATGGATATTTCGAAATTCGGTCTCAAATGACCTTGTTCAGCACACCAGCTTTCAAATGCACTTTTAACAATCAGAATCGAAAATAGGGAGCCGAGGATTACGTGACACAAAATTTGGCAAAATTTTACCACACACGGACATCACTCGAACTCCACGGAATTTATTTTCTCAAAATTCGAGGGTTGAAGATATATGAGTTCTGTCAAGGTGAATCGATAGAGCGTCGAAAATCGATGCAGTGTGATTTTTTGACGATTTTTCCGATTAAAATTCATGCTGAATCGATATTTACGAAGATGGAAATGACGTCCTGGCTTAAAGTAAAACCTATACCTTTCTTTAGTAAGAAAGGCAAAAAGTAAATCGCTCTAAAAATTGATCCGGATTGCCGATAGATGTTAAATTTGTTTCAGATGCTCACTCATGGTTTGTACTATGAATGTAGAAAAAAATTTCGGATAAAATCAGAAATAAAAAGTGTTGGCGAAGGTCACCAGGTGGGCTTTTACCTTTTTTTAGGGATTTTTTTTCTTTTGGTAGGTTAATCAAACGGCTCTAACTCCAGAACCAGATTATGGATCTGGATGAAAATTTGGGAGGTTGTAGAGCTAGAAAAATGCAATTTTTGAGATAAATAAAATATATGAAAATGAAAAATTTTGACCATATTTTCATTTGAAAACTGTGTATTTTGTTGAAAAGTCTGGCCGCATCCGAAAACAGATAGATATTTCGAAATTCGGTCTCAAATGACCCTTGTTCAGCACACCAGCTTTCAAATGCACTCTTAACAATCAGAATCGAAAATAGGGGAGCCGAGGATTACGTGACACAAAATTTGGCAAAAATTTTACCACACACGGACATCACTCGAACTCCACGGAATTTATTTTCTCAAAATTCAAGGGTTGAAGATAGACGAGTTCTGTCAAGGTGAATCGATAGAGCGTCGAAAATCGATGCAGTGTGATTTTTGACGATTTTTCCGATTAAAATTCATGCTGAATCGATATTTACGAAGATGGAAATGACGTCCTGGCTTAAAGTAAAACCTATACCTTTCTTTAGTAAGAAAGGCAAAAAGTAAATCGCTCTAAAAATTGATCCGGATTGCCGATAGATGTCAAATTTGTTTCAAATGCTCACTCATGGTTTGTACTATGAATGTAGAAAAAAATTTCGGATAAAATCAGAAATAAAAAGTGTTGGCGAAGGTCACCAGGTGGGCTTTTACCTTTTTAGGATTTTTTTCTTTTGGTAGGTTAATCAAACGGCTCTAACTCCAGAACCAGATTATGGATCTGGATGAAAATTTGGGAGGTTGTAGAGCTAGAAAATGCAATTTTTGAGATAAATAAAATATGTGAAAATGAAAAATTTTGACCATATTTTCATTTGAAAACTGTGTATTTTGTTGAAAAGTCTGGCCGCATCCGAAAACAGATAGATATTTCGAAATTCGGTCTCAAATGACCCTTGTTCAGCACACCAGCTTTCAAATGCACTCTTAACAATCAGAATCGAAAATAGGGGAGCCGAGGATTACGTGACACAAAATTTGGCAAAAATTTTACCACACACGGACATCACTCGAACTCCACGGAATTTATTTTCTCAAAATTCAAGGGTTGAAGATAGACGAGTTCTGTCAAGGTGAATCGATAGAGCGTCGAAAATCGATGCAGTGTGATTTTTGACGATTTTTCCGATTAAAATTCATGCTGAATCGATATTTACGAAGATGGAAATGACGTCCTGGCTTAAAGTAAAACCTATACCTTTCTTTAGTAAGAAAGGCAAAAGTAAATCGCTCTAAAAATTGATCCGGATTGCCGATAGATGTCAAATTTGTTTCAGATGCTCACTCATGGTTTGTACTATGAATGTAGAAAAAATTTCGGATAAAATCAGAAATAAAAAGTGTTGGCGAAGGTCACCAGGTGGGCTTTTACCTTTTTTAGGATTTTTTTTCTTTGGTAGGTTAATCAAACGGCTCTAACTCCAGAACCAGATTATGGATCTGGATGAAAATTTGGGAGGTTGTAGAGCTAGAAAATGCAATTTTTGAGATAAATAAAATATATGAAAATGAAAAATTTTGACCATATTTTCATTTGAAAACTGTGTATTTTGTTGAAAAGTCTGGCCGCATCCGAAAACAGATGGATATTTCGAAATTCGGTCTCAAATGACCTTGTTCAGCACACCAGCTTTCAAATGCACTTTTAACAATCAGAATCGAAAATAGGGGAGCCGAGGATTACGTGACACAAAATTTGGCAAAAATTTTACCACACACGGACATCACTCGAACTCCACGGAATTTATTTTCTCAAAATTCGAGGGTTGAAGATATATGAGTTCTGTCAAGGTGAATCGATAGAGCGTCGAAAATCGATGCAGTGTGATTTTTGACGATTTTTCCGATTAAAATTCATGCTGAATCGATATTTACGAAGATGGAAATGACGTCCTGGCTTAAAGTAAAACCTATACCTTTCTTTAGTAAGAAAGGCAAAAGTAAATCGCTCTAAAAATTGATCCGGATTGCCGATAGATGTTAAATTTGTTTCAGATGCTCACTCATGGTTTGTACTATGAATGTAGAAAAAATTTCGGATAAAATCAGAAATAAAAAGTGTTGGCGAAGGTCACCAGGTGGGCTTTTACCTTTTTTAGGATTTTTTTCTTTTGGTAGGTTAATCAAACGGCTCTAACTCCAGAACCAGATTATGGATCTGGATGAAAATTTGGGAGGTTGTAGAGCTAGAAAATGCAATTTTTGAGATAAATAAAATATATGAAAATGAAAAATTTTGACCATATTTTCATTTGAAAACTGTGTATTTTGTTGAAAAGTCTGGCCGCATCCGAAAACAGATAGATATTTCGAAATTCGGTCTCAAATGACCCTTGTTCAGCACACCAGCTTTCAAATGCACTCTTAACAATCAGAATCGAAAATAGGGGAGCTGAGGATTACGTGACACAAAATTTGGCAAAATTTTACCACACACGGACATCACTCGAACTCCACGGAATTTATTTTCTCAAAATTCAAGGGTTGAAGATAGACGAGTTCTGTCAAGGTGAATCGATAGAGCGTCGAAAATCGATGCAGTGTGATTTTTTGACGATTTTTCCGATTAAAATTCATGCTGAATCGATATTTACGAAGATGGAAATGACGTCCTGGCTTAAAGTAAAACCTATACCTTTCTTTAGTAAGAAAGGCAAAAAGTAAATCGCTCTAAAATTGATCCGGATTGCCGATAGATGTCAAATTTGTTTCAAATGCTCACTCATGGTTTGTACTATGAATGTAGAAAAAAATTTCGGATAAAATCAGAAATAAAAAGTGTTGGCGAAGGTCACCAGGTGGGCTTTTACCTTTTTTTAGGGATTTTTTTTCTTTTGGTAGGTTAATCAAACGGCTCTAACTCCAGAACCAGATTATGGATCTGGATGAAAATTTGGGAGGTTGTAGAGCTAGAAAAATGCAATTTTTGAGATAAATAAAATATGTGAAAATGAAAAATTTTGACCATATTTTCATTTGAAAACTGTGTATTTTGTTGAAAAGTCTGGCCGCATCCGAAAACAGATAGATATTTCGAAATTCGGTCTCAAAATGACCCTTGTTCAGCACACCAGCTTTCAAATGCACTCTTAACAATCAGAATCGAAAATAGGGGAGCCGAGGATTACGTGACACAAAATTTGGCAAAATTTTACCACACACGGACATCACTCGAACTCCACGGAATTTATTTTCTCAAAATTCAAGGGTTGAAGATAGACGAGTTCTGTCAAGGTGAATCGATAGAGCGTCGAAAATCGATGCAGTGTGATTTTTGACGATTTTTCCGATTAAAATTCATGCTGAATCGATATTTACGAAGATGGAAATGACGTCCTGGCTTAAAGTAAAACCTATACCTTTCTTTAGTAAGAAAGGCAAAAAGTAAATCGCTCTAAAAATTGATCCGGATTGCCGATAGATGTCAAATTTGTTTCAGATGCTCACTCATGGTTTGTACTATGAATGTAGAAAAAAATTTCGGATAAAATCAGAAATAAAAAGTGTTGGCGAAGGTCACCAGGTGGGCTTTTACCTTTTTTTAGGATTTTTTTCTTTGGTAGGTTAATCAAACGGCTCTAACTCCAGAACCAGATTATGGATCTGGATGAAAATTTGGGAGGTTGTAGAGCTAGAAAATGCAATTTTTGAGATAAATAAAATATATGAAAATGAAAAATTTTGACCATATTTTCATTTGAAAACTGTGTATTTTGTTGAAAAGTCTGGCCGCATCCGAAAACAGATGGATATTTCGAAATTCGGTCTCAAAATGACCCTTGTTCAGCACACCAGCTTTCAAATGCACTTTTAACAATCAGAATCGAAAATAGGGAGCCGAGGATTACGTGACACAAAATTTGGCAAAATTTTACCACACACGGACATCACTCGAACTCCACGGAATTTATTTTCTCAAAATTCGAGGGTTGAAGATATATGAGTTCTGTCAAGGTGAATCGATAGAGCGTCGAAAATCGATGCAGTGTGATTTTTGACGATTTTTCCGATTAAAATTCATGCTGAATCGATATTTACGAAGATGGAAATGACGTCCTGGCTTAAAGTAAAACCTATACCTTTCTTTAGTAAGAAAGGCAAAAAGTAAATCGCTCTAAAAATTGATCCGGATTGCCGATAGATGTTAAATTTGTTTCAGATGCTCACTCATGGTTTGTACTATGAATGTAGAAAAAATTTCGGATAAAATCAGAAATAAAAAGTGTTGGCGAAGGTCACCAGGTGGGCTTTTACCTTTTTTAGGATTTTTTTCTTTGGTAGGTTAATCAAACGGCTCTAACTCCAGAACCAGATTATGGATCTGGATGAAAATTTGGGAGGTTGTAGAGCTAGAAAATGCAATTTTTGAGATAAATAAAATATATGAAAATGAAAAATTTTGACCATATTTTCATTTGAAAACTGTGTATTTTGTTGAAAAGTCTGGCCGCATCCGAAAACAGATAGATATTTCGAAATTCGGTCTCAAATGACCCTTGTTCAGCACACCAGCTTTCAAATGCACTCTTAACAATCAGAATCGAAAATAGGGGAGCCGAGGATTACGTGACACAAAATTTGGCAAAAATTTTACCACACACGGACATCACTCGAACTCCACGGAATTTATTTTCTCAAAATTCAAGGGTTGAAGATAGACGAGTTCTGTCAAGGTGAATCGATAGAGCGTCGAAAATCGATGCAGTGTGATTTTTTGACGATTTTTCCGATTAAAATTCATGCTGAATCGATATTTACGAAGATGGAAATGACGTCCTGGCTTAAAGTAAAACCTATACCTTTCTTTAGTAAGAAAGGCAAAAAGTAAATCGCTCTAAAAATTGATCCGGATTGCCGATAGATGTCAAATTTGTTTCAAATGCTCACTCATGGTTTGTACTATGAATGTAGAAAAAAATTTCGGATAAAATCAGAAATAAAAAGTGTTGGCGAAGGTCACCAGGTGGGCTTTTACCTTTTTAGGGATTTTTTTCTTTGGTAGGTTAATCAAACGGCTCTAACTCCAGAACCAGATTATGGATCTGGATGAAAATTTGGGAGGTTGTAGAGCTAGAAAATGCAATTTTTGAGATAAATAAAATATGTGAAAATGAAAAATTTTGACCATATTTTCATTTGAAAACTGTGTATTTTGTTGAAAAGTCTGGCCGCATCCGAAAACAGATAGATATTTCGAAATTCGGTCTCAAATGACCCTTGTTCAGCACACCAGCTTTCAAATGCACTCTTAACAATCAGAATCGAAAATAGGGGAGCCGAGGATTACGTGACACAAAATTTGGCAAAATTTTACCACACACGGACATCACTCGAACTCCACGGAATTTATTTTCTCAAAATTCAAGGGTTGAAGATAGACGAGTTCTGTCAAGGTGAATCGATAGAGCGTCGAAAATCGATGCAGTGTGATTTTTTGACGATTTTTCCGATTAAAATTCATGCTGAATCGATATTTACGAAGATGGAAATGACGTCCTGGCTTAGAGTAAAACCTATACCTTTCTTTAGTAAGAAAGGCAAAAAGTAAATCGCTCTAAAAATTGATCCGGATTGCCGATAGATGTCAAATTTGTTTCAGATGCTCACTCATGGTTTGTACTATGAATGTAGAAAAAAATTTCGGATAAAATCAGAAATAAAAAGTGTTGGCGAAGGTCACCAGGTGGGCTTTTACCTTTTTTAGGATTTTTTTCTTTGGTAGGTTAATCAAACGGCTCTAACTCCAGAACCAGATTATGGATCTGGATGAAAATTTGGGAGGTTGTAGAGCTAGAAAATGCAATTTTTGAGATAAATAAAATATATGAAAATGAAAAATTTTGACCATATTTTCATTTGAAAACTGTGTATTTTGTTGAAAAGTCTGGCCGCATCCGAAAACAGATGGATATTTCGAAATTCGGTCTCAAATGACCTTTGTTCAGCACACCAGCTTTCAAATGCACTTTTAACAATCAGAATCGAAAATAGGGAGCCGAGGATTACGTGACACAAAATTTGGCAAAATTTTACCACACACGGACATCACTCGAACTCCACGGAATTTATTTTCTCAAAATTCGAGGGTTGAAGATATATGAGTTCTGTCAAGGTGAATCGATAGAGCGTCGAAAATCGATGCAGTGTGATTTTTTGACGATTTTTCCGATTAAAATTCATGCTGAATCGATATTTACGAAGATGGAAATGACGTCCTGGCTTAAAGTAAAACCTATACCTTTCTTTAGTAAGAAAGGCAAAAAGTAAATCGCTCTAAAAATTGATCCGGATTGCCGATAGATGTCAAATTTGTTTCAAATGCTCACTCATGGTTTGTACTATGAATGTAGAAAAAAATTTCGGATAAAATCAGAAATAAAAAGTGTTGGCGAAGGTCACCAGGTGGGCTTTTACCTTTTTTTAGGGATTTTTTTTCTTTTGGTAGGTTAATCAAACGGCTCTAACTCCAGAACCAGATTATGGATCTGGATGAAAATTTGGGAGGTTGTAGAGCTAGAAAAATGCAATTTTTGAGATAAATAAAATATATGAAAATGAAAAATTTTGACCATATTTTCATTTGAAAACTGTGTATTTTGTTGAAAAGTCTGGCCGCATCCGAAAACAGATGGATATTTCGAAATTCGGTCTCAAATGACCCTTGTTCAGCACACCAGCTTTCAAATGCACTTTTAACAATCAGAATCGAAAATAGGGGAGCCGAGGATTACGTGACACAAAATTTGGCAAAAATTTTACCACACACGGACATCACTCGAACTCCACGGAATTTATTTTCTCAAAATTCGAGGGTTGAAGATATATGAGTTCTGTCAAGGTGAATCGATAGAGCGTCGAAAATCGATGCAGTGTGATTTTTTGACGATTTTTCCGATTAAAATTCATGCTGAATCGATATTTACGAAGATGGAAATGACGTCCTGGCTTAAAGTAAAACCTATACCTTTCTTTAGTAAGAAAGGCAAAAAGTAAATCGCTCTAAAAATTGATCCGGATTGCCGATAGATGTTAAATTTGTTTCAGATGCTCACTCATGGTTTGTACTATGAATGTAGAAAAAAATTTCGGATAAAATCAGAAATAAAAAGTGTTGGCGAAGGTCACCAGGTGGGCTTTTACCTTTTTTTAGGGATTTTTTTTCTTTTGGTAGGTTAATCAAACGGCTCTAACTCCAGAACCAGATTATGGATCTGGATGAAAATTTGGGAGGTTGTAGAGCTAGAAAAATGCAATTTTTGAGATAAATAAAATATATGAAAATGAAAAATTTTGACCATATTTTCATTTGAAAACTGTGTATTTTGTTGAAAAGTCTGGCCGCATCCGAAAACAGATAGATATTTCGAAATTCGGTCTCAAAATGACCCTTGTTCAGCACACCAGCTTTCAAATGCACTCTTAACAATCAGAATCGAAAATAGGGAGCCGAGGATTACGTGACACAAAATTTGGCAAAAATTTTACCACACACGGACATCACTGAACTCCACGGAATTTATTTTCTCAAAATTCAAGGGTTGAAGATAGACGAGTTCTGTCAAGGTGAATCGATAGAGCGTCGAAAATCGATGCAGTGTGATTTTTGACGATTTTTCCGATTAAAATTCATGCTGAATCGATATTTACGAAGATGGAAATGACGTCCTGGCTTAAAGTAAAACCTATACCTTTCTTTAGTAAGAAAGGCAAAAAGTAAATCGCTCTAAAAATTGATCCGGATTGCCGATAGATGTCAAATTTGTTTCAAATGCTCACTCATGGTTTGTACTATGAATGTAGAAAAAAATTTCGGATAAAATCAGAAATAAAAAGTGTTGGCGAAGGTCACCAGGTGGGCTTTTACCTTTTTAGGATTTTTTTCTTTTGGTAGGTTAATCAAACGGCTCTAACTCCAGAACCAGATTATGGATCTGGATGAAAATTTGGGAGGTTGTAGAGCTAGAAAAATGCAATTTTTGAGATAAATAAAATATGTGAAAATGAAAAATTTTGACCATATTTTCATTTGAAAACTGTGTATTTTGTTGAAAAGTCTGGCCGCATCCGAAAACAGATAGATATTTCGAAATTCGGTCTCAAAATGACCCTTGTTCAGCACACCAGCTTTCAAATGCACTCTTAACAATCAGAATCGAAAATAGGGGAGCCGAGGATTACGTGACACAAAATTTGGCAAAAATTTTACCACACACGGACATCACTCGAACTCCACGGAATTTATTTTCTCAAAATTCAAGGGTTGAAGATAGACGAGTTCTGTCAAGGTGAATCGATAGAGCGTCAAAAATCGATGCAGTGTGATTTTTTGACGATTTTTCCGATTAAAATTCATGCTGAATCGATATTTACGAAGATGGAAATGACGTCCTGGCTTAAAGTAAAACCTATACCTTTCTTTAGTAAGAAAGGCAAAAAGTAAATCGCTCTAAAAATTGATCCGGATTGCCGATAGATGTCAAATTTGTTTCAGATGCTCACTCATGGTTTGTACTATGAATGTAAAAAAATTTCGGATAAAATCAGAAATAAAAAGTGTTGGCGAAGGTCACCAGGTGGGCTTTTACCTTTTTTAGGATTTTTTTCTTTTGGTAGGTTAATCAAACGGCTCTAACTCCAGAACCAGATTATGGATCTGGATGAAAATTTGGGAGGTTGTAGAGCTAGAAAATGCAATTTTTGAGATAAATAAAATATATGAAAATGAAAAATTTTGACCATATTTTCATTTGAAAACTGTGTATTTTGTTGAAAAGTCTGGCCGCATCCGAAAACAGATGGATATTTCGAAATTCGGTCTCAAATGACCCTTGTTCAGCACACCAGCTTTCAAATGCACTTTTAACAATCAGAATCGAAAATAGGGGAGCCGAGGATTACGTGACACAAAATTTGGCAAAAATTTTACCACACACGGACATCACTCGAACTCCACGGAATTTATTTTCTCAAAATTCAAGGGTTGAAGATAGACGAGTTCTGTCAAGGTGAATCGATAGAGCGTCGAAAATCGATGCAGTGTGATTTTTTGACAATTTTTCCGATTAAAATTCATGCTGAATCGACATATTTACGAAGATTAAAATGACGTCCTGGCTTAAAGTAAAACCTATACCTTTCTTTAGTAAGAAAGGCAATTAGTAAGAAAGGCAAAAAGTAAATCGCTCTAAAAATTGATCCGGATTGCCGATAGATGTCAAATTTGTTTCAGATGCTCACTCATGGTTTGTACTATGAATGTAGAAAAAAAATTCGGATAAAATCAGAAATAAAAAGTGTTGGCGAAGGTCACCAGGTGGGCTTTTACCTTTTTTTAGGGATTTTTTTTCTTTTGGTAGGTTAATCAAACGGCTCTAACTCCAGAACCAGATTATGGATCTGGATGAAAATTTGGGAGGTTGTAGAGCTAGAAAAATGCAATTTTTGAGATAAATAAAATATATGAAAATGAAAATTTTGACCATATTTTCATTTGAAAACTGTGTATTTTGTTGAAAAGTCTGGCCGCATCCGAAAACAGATGGATATTTCGAAATTCGGTCTCAAATGACCCTTGTTCAGCACACCAGCTTTCAAATGCACTTTTAACAATCAGAATCGAAAATAGGGGAGCCGAGGATTACGTGACACAAAATTTGGCAAAATTTTACCACACACGGACATCACGAATCCACGGAATTTATTTTCTCAAAATTCAAGGGTTGAAGATAGAAGTTCTGTCAAGGTGAATCGATAGAGCGTCGAAAATCGATTTGATTTTTGACGATTTTTCCGATTAAAATTCATGCTGAATCGACATATTTACGAAGATTAAAATGACGTCCTGGCTTAAAGTAAAACCTATACCTTTCTTTAGTAAGAAAGGCAAAAATATTTGCAGCCTAAATTACCTTATAAAAATTAATGAGCACTTGAATGTTATTTACACAATAGTGACAATGATAGCTGCCCCATTAATGTTTATCAAAATACCAGCCCAAAAAGTTTTAATAATTAACATTTTTAACCCTTTACTGTTCAAAGTTTTTTTCGAAAGTTTTTATTATTTCCTTGTTCAGGGGGTCGTTTAGAGCAATTTATATTTTACGGTTAACATTAATCTTTGTAGAATTTTAAATTTTTATCGAGATTTTTTAATATTTATGTCTTTTGGGGTAAAACTTTGTCAAAAAAGCCATTCTTCATCAAAAAAATTTCCATTCAAATTTGCGGGCTGGTTATACAAAATAGGCCTGTGAATATTCGAAAATCTGTTTATTGTGAAGGAATTTTCTCATCGAAGTGGTTTTGTGTTCGGCAAAGTTTTAGACTCTGATACGGATTTTTTTTAGAAAAATAATTCCGATTTGTTTATATGAGGGGAACAGCATCTAATTCCAGCGTGCCTCTAATTTTGGCAGGTCAGAACTTTGACATTCAATTAAAGCTAATTAAAAGCGTTTTCAACTGAAATGGAGTGATAAATAGCTCAATAAGAAGTGAGCAAGCCAGTTTCTATCAAAAGTTTTGCAAAATTAGTTGTTTAAATAGTGAAAATCAGCAAATTGGATGGAGTTAGGAGCGAGTGCTTGAACTGCCAAACATACGAGAATTTCCCCGACTATTGATAAATTTAAATTGAAATCTCTATTTTTATTTTTTTAATTTTTTATGATATGTTCTAGAGGAATAAAAAAGAGCATCTTCTACGGGATATTTTAAGATGGTGTAAAATGTGGTATAAGAGGTAGTTTTTTAAATTGCAATTTTTGAATAAAATCTCAGATTTACATTCTTAGATGCGAAATGAAAAAGAGCAATTCCAGCTCAAATCAGGAATTTTTCTGGTACTTTTGTACCCTACCCTCTCCGATTTCAATGAAACTTTGTAGACATGTTATCCTAGACCTATATAAGCCATTTTTGTGTATATGGAGCCAATAGTACTCGAAAACAACATTTGAGAAGGGTGTAAGGTATTTAAATATTTTTGTATTTTGCAATTTAAAAATTACTGTATCTCGAAGCCGTTGCGTCGTATCAAAAAGTGGTCAAAGACAAACTTGTAGGAAATTGGACGAGCTTTCTGAAAAAAATACACTGAAACAAAAATACACGCCGCTTATATGAGTTATTTTGAATTTTAAGTCTAAAACTTAAATTTAAAGGTGATGTCACGATTTTTTTCGTTCAAAATTTTTGAGGAAATAGCCTAAGATGTTACCAAAAGACTGACGAAAAATGCAGGATGGTATGTCTCTCCTAAAAAAATACAAAAATCATTTACACAAAAACTGTTTTTTTGAAAAGTGGTCTAAACGTCGAAATTTTCAAAAACCGGTAGTGGGAATCGATTCCCCAGACAATTTTACATAAAAGTCTCCATATCGACCATTGTCCTATGTCCAACTCTTGGGAAGATACAGCGATTTTAAAAATAAAAATGTTGAAAAAATTGTTTTTTTTTTGTGTTTGTGTTGTGTTTCATAAGTTTTTCTTTGACAGCATTTCAGTTGGATGTATGGGCTTACAAAATGGGCTTACGAAATTACTATTAAAGCTGTTCAGAATAGTACCGAGCACGTGGTTATATTTCCGAAATAGAGCGGTCGCTTAGGGGACCATCCATAAACCACGTGCACATTTTTTTGGAAATATGAACCCCCTCCCCCCTCCCCCCATCGTGGACAATTTCCATACAAATAATTTTTTTTTGTATGGAGCGTGGACAATCGCCGACGATAGGTTGGATGTTGGATCTGGACATGGACATAGATCTCATACAGATTAGTGAGATCCGGCTTAAAAAAAAAACAGAAATATCAGTAATTGTTCATAACTTCAGACAGGGTTGCCAGTTTTCAATCTTTTAAACTTTTGGAAGGTTCGATTACTTATATAAAAACTAGAACTTTTGCAATTTTATTTGCGTAAAGATTATACTTATTAAATTCAAATTAGTTTTATTAAATTCTTTTTCAACGCATTCCTGAAACAAGTTGTAGTTTTTTTTTACAGTGTGACAACACAAAATCTCAAGAATGTTTCTCTCTTGTTCATCTAATATGTCGCAAGAGGATTTCCGCTGCGCAAAAATGCGCGTACAAAACTTTGAAGTGACACGTTCTCAAAAGTGGAATCCCCGTCACAATGTTGTTCCTTTCGACAAATGTCGTATGACTTGAGCACGCTTCAAGACTCAAAATCCCCAAAAATATCGACTGTGACAGATGTGATCGAGTCGGGTGTGACAGGAACACCCAAAACCTTCGTCTTCAAAGCGAACTGTCAGTGCAGTTTTTAGTCCAACGAATGTCGTTTGTCGTTCGGTTGTTCTTAGCTCTGCTAAATCATCACTCTCGCGTGTGCATCGATTAATTCTTGAAACGAGTCTTTTTCTTCTCGGTAGATAATCCGTTGCGTGACGGGAGGAGCATTTTTTGACGGACCAAGAAATCGACCGTGACCAGAGCCGGTACTATTTTACGCTTTTTATTGGAATATTTTACACTTCATTAAAGTCGTGTCTAGGGTTTTGCTTTAACGGGTTTGATCTGCCCAAATCGGTGCCGTCGTCGTGATCCAATTGACCAGATTAGATTGGGGACCTGCGCTGGCACGCGTTGCGTGTGCTGTGCTGTGCTGACCACGTGGATTCCGTCAACGGGTTGACGACCGATGTCCACCAAAAAAAGAATGAAGAGTCCGTTGATAACTACCAAAACTGCTGCTGCTATGACGACTAATACGGACCACGGTGGTGGGCTTAATCCACGTGTTACTGGGCTTGGCTGATGGCAGCAGCAGTCAGATTTTTCGGACGAAATCAACGAACTGTTGATTGTAAACCGGTCCCGAAAATGTCGCTAAGGCGATTAGAAAATTTTTCGGGAATTTTGGGACGTTATTTGGCAGAATGATGATGATGCCATTTATGAGCGACAGTCGGTCGGACCAGCATTTTGGTGGTAGCAGTGCTGCCGTATAGGCGATTACCTCAGGGAGGAAGTCACTTTTTGAGAAAATAGGAATAATCAAATATTTGAAGTATTTGGCTAAGTTGGCTGAAAGTGAAAACAAAAAAGGTGCAGGTGGTTATGTTACACATGACCAGTATGACAAAGAACTTTGCTAGATGATTGTTGAAATTTTCGATTAAAACGTCCGATCCAAATTTCCCCATGATTCCCTTATAATTACACAAGACAACTCTTTTGTGGTCTATTTCGTGGCTCTGAAACAGTCTGTTTGATTTGTAAAGTTTTAAGACATAATATCAACGTCCTATCGAACTAAGGGGATGAAAATTGCAAGTGGAGCTGAACTGCCCTATTCAGGGCACTAATTGATTACGAAATAGTTATTCTAAATTTCCAGAAACAGATTTCAGAAGTTTAACAGTCATTTTTCCCCAACTCTTATGATTCGGCAAATGTCCCCCCATCGGAACATCCCCGGGGCCTCCGGCCACTCCGGATTGTGGCCACTACTGCTGAAATATCAAATTTCATGTCCAGTATCAAAATCCATAAAGTTTTATACCCATATTGTACCAACTCTTATGGTTCGGCAAATGTCCCTCCATCGGAATATCCCCGGGGCCTCCGGCCACTCCAGTTGGTGGCCACTACTGCCAAAATCCGGCCACTCCAGGTGGTGGCCAATACTGCCGAAATGTCAAATTTCATATCCAGTATCAAAAACCCTAAAGTTTGATACCCATATTGCCCCAACTCTTATGGTTCCGCAAATGTCCCCCCATCGGAACATCCGCGGGCCTCCGGCCACTCCAGGTGGTGGCCACTACTGCCGAAATGTCAAATTTCATGTTCAGTATCAAAAACCTTAAAGTTTCATACCCATATTGCCCCAACTCTTATGGTTCGGCAAATGACCCCCTATCGGAAAATCCCCGGGGCCTCCGGCCACTCCAGGTGGTGGCCACTAGTGCCAAAATGTCAAATTTCATGTGCAGTATCAAAAACCCTAAAGTTTGATACCCATATTGCCCCAACTCTTATGGTTCCGCAAATGTCCCCCCATCGGAAGTTTGATACCCATATTGCCCCAACTCTTATGGTTCCGCAAATGTCCCCCTATCGGAACATCCCCGGGGCCTCCGGCCACTCCAGGTGGTGGCCACTACTGCCAAAATGTCAAATTTCATATCCAGTATCAAAAACCCTAAAGTTTGATACCAATATTGCCCCAACTCTTATGGTTCCGCAAATGTCCCCCCATCGGAACATCCGCGGGGCCTACGGCCACTCCAGGTGGTGGCCACTACTGCCGAAATGTCAAATTTCATATCCAGTATCAAAAACCCTAAAGTTTGATACCAATATTGCCCCAACTCTTATGGTTCGGCAAATGTCCCCCCATCGGAACATCCGCGGGGCCTCCGGCCACTCCAGGTGGTGGCCACTAGTGCCAAAATGTCAAATTTCATGTGCAGTATCAAAACCCTAAAGTTTGATACCCATATTGCCCCAACTCTTATGGTTCCGCAAATGTCCCCCATCGGAACATCCGCGGCCTCCGGCCACTCCAGGTGGTGGCCACTACTGCCGAAATGTCAAATTTCATATCCAGTATCAAAACCCTAAAGTTTGATACCCATATTGCCCCAACTCTTATGGTTCCGCAAATGTCCCCTATCGGAACATCCCCGGCCTCCGGCCACTCCAGGTGGTGGCCACTACTGCCAAAATGTCTAATTTCATATCCAGTATCAAAAACCCTAAAGTTTGATACCAATATTGCCCCAACTCTTATGGTTCCGCAAATGTCCCCCCATCGGAACATCCGCGGGGCCTACGGCCACTCCAGGTGGTGGCCACTACTGCCGAAATGTCAAATTTCATATCCAGTATCAAAAACCCTAAAGTTTGATACCAATATTGCCCCAACTCTTATGGTTCGGCAAATGTCCCCCCATCGGAACATCCGCGGGGCCTCCGGCCACTCCAGGTGGTGGCCACTACTGCCAAAATGTCAAATTTCATGTGCAGTATCAAAAACCCTAAAGTTTGATACCCATATTGCCCCAACTCTTATGGTTCCGCAAATGTCCCCCCATCGGAACATCCGCGGGGCCTCCGGCCACTCCAGGTGGTGGCCACTACTGCCGAAATGTCAAATTTCATATCCAGTATCAAAAACCCTAAAGTTTGATACCCATATTGCCCCAACTCTTATGGTTCCGCAAATGTCCCCTATCGGAACATCCCTGGGCCTCCGGCCACTCCAGGTGGTGGCCACTACTGCCAAAATGTCAAATTTCATATCCAGTATCAAAAACCCTAAAGTTTGATACCAATATTGCCCCAACTCTTATGGTTCCGCAAATGTCCCCCCATCGGAACATCCGCGGGGCCTACGGCCACTCCAGGTGGTGGCCACTACTGCCGAAATGTCAAATTTCATATCCAGTATCAAAAACCCTAAAGTTTGATACCAATATTGCCCCAACTCTTATGGTTCGGCAAATGTCCCCCCATCGGAACATCCGCGGGGCCTCCGGCCACTCCAGGTGGTGGCCACTAGTGCCAAAATGTCAAATTTCATGTGCAGTATCAAAAACCCTAAAGTTTGATACCCATATTGCCCCAACTCTTATGGTTCCGCAAATGTCCCCCCATCGGAACATCCGCGGGGCCTCCGGCCACTCCAGGTGGTGGCCACTACTGCCGAAATGTCAAATTTCATATCCAGTATCAAAAACCCTAAAGTTTGATACCCATATTGCCCCAACTCTTATGGTTCCGCAAATGTCCCCCTATCGGAACATCCCCGGGGCCTCCGGCCACTCCAGGTGGTGGCCACTACTGCCAAAATGTATAATTTCATATCCAGTATCAAAAACCCTAAAGTTTGATACCAATATTGCCCCAACTCTTATGGTTCCGCAAATGTCCCCCCATCGGAACATCCGCGGGGCCTACGGCCACTCCAGGTGGTGGCCACTACTGCCGAAATGTCAAATTTCATATCCAGTATCAAAAACCTAAAGTTTGATACCCATATTGCCCCAACTCTTATGGTTCCGCAAATGTCCCCTATCGGAACATCCCGGGCCTCCGGCCACTCCAGGTGGTGGCCACTACTGCCAAAATGTCAAATTTCATATCCAGTATCAAAAACCCTAAAGTTTGATACCAATATTGCCCCAACTCTTATGGTTCGGCAAATGTCCCCCCATCGGAACATCCGCGGGGCCTCCGGCCACTCCAGGTGGTGGCCACTACTGCCAAAATGTCAAATTTCATGTGCAGTATCAAAAACCCTAAAGTTTGATACCCATATTGCCCCAACTCTTATGGTTCCGCAAATGTCCCCCCATCGGAAGTTTGATACCCATATTGCCCCAACTCTTATGGTTCCGCAAATGTCCCCCCATCGGAACATCCGCGGGGCCTCCGGCCACTCCAGGTGGTGGCCACTACTGCCGAAATGTCAAATTTCATATCCAGTATCAAAAACCCTAAAGTTTGATACCCATATTGCCCCAACTCTTATGGTTCCGCAAATGTCCCCTATCGGAACATCCCTGGGCCTCCGGCCACTCCAGGTGGTGGCCACTACTGCCAAAATGTCTAATTTCATATCCAGTATCAAAACCCTAAAGTTTGATACCAATATTGCCCCAACTCTTATGGTTCCGCAAATGTCCCCCATCGGAACATCCGGGCCTACGGCCACTCCAGGTGGTGGCCACTACTGCCGAAATGTCAAATTTCATATCCAGTATCAAAAACCCTAAAGTTTGATACCAATATTGCCCCAACTCTTATGGTTCGGCAAATGTCCCCCCATCGGAACATCCGCGGGGCCTCCGGCCACTCCAGGTGGTGGCCACTACTGCCAAAATGTCAAATTTCATGTGCAGTATCAAAAACCCTAAAGTTTGATACCCATATTGCCCCAACTCTTATGGTTCCGCAAATGTCCCCCCATCGGAACATCCGCGGGGCCTCCGGCCACTCCAGGTGGTGGCCACTACTGCCGAAATGTCAAATTTCATATCCAGTATCAAAAACCCTAAAGTTTGATACCCATATTGCCCCAACTCTTATGGTTCCGCAAATGTCCCCCTATCGGAACATCCCCGGGGCCTCCGGCCACTCCAGGTGGTGGCCACTACTGCCAAAATGTCAAATTTCATATCCAGTATCAAAAACCCTAAAGTTTGATACCAATATTGCCCCAACTCTTATGGTTCCGCAAATGTCCCCCCATCGGAACATCCGCGGGGCCTCCGGCCACTCCAGGTGGTGGCCACTACTGCCAAAATGTCAAATTTCATGTGCAGTATCAAAAACCCTAAAGTTTGATACCCATATTGCCCCAACTCTTATGGTTCCGCAAATGTCCCCCCATCGGAACATCCCCGGGGCCTCCGGCCACTCCAGGTGGTGGCCACTACTGCCGAAATGTCAAATTTCATATCCAGTATCAAAAACCCTAAAGTTTGATACCCATATTGCCCCAACTCTTATGGTTCCGCAAATGTCCCCCTATCGGAACATCCTCGGCCTCCGGCCACTCCAGGTGGTGGCCACTACTGCCAAAATGTCAAATTTCATATCCAGTATCAAAAACCCTAAAGTTTGATACCAATATTGCCCCAACTCTTATGGTTCCGCAAATGTCCCCCCATCGGAACATCCGCGGGGCCTACGGCCACTCCAGGTGGTGGCCACTACTGCCGAAATGTCAAATTTCATATCCAGTATCAAAAACCCTAAAGTTTGATACCAATATTGCCCCAACTCTTATGGTTCGGCAAATGTCCCCCCATCGGAACATCCGCGGGCCTCCGGCCACTCCAGGTGGTGGCCACTAGTGCCAAAATGTCAAATTTCATGTGCAGTATCAAAACCCTAAAGTTTGATACCCATATTGCCCCAACTCTTATGGTTCCGCAAATGTCCCCCATCGGAACATCCGCGGCCTCCGGCCACTCCAGGTGGTGGCCACTACTGCCGAAATGTCAAATTTCATATCCAGTATCAAAACCCTAAAGTTTGATACCCATATTGCCCCAACTCTTATGGTTCCGCAAATGTCCCCTATCGGAAAATCCCTGGCCTCCGGCCACTCCAGGTGGTGGCCACTAGTGCCAAAATGTCAAATTTCATGTGCAGTATCAAAACCCTAAAGTTTGATACCCATATTGCCCCAACTCTTATGGTTCCGCAAATGTCCCCCATCGGAAGTTTGATACCCATATTGCCCCAACTCTTATGGTTCCGCAAATGTCCCCTATCGGAACATCCGGGGCCTCCGGCCACTCCAGGTGGTGGCCACTACTGCCAAAATGTCAAATTTCATATCCAGTATCAAAACCCTAAAGTTTGATACCAATATTGCCCCAACTCTTATGGTTCCGCAAATGTCCCCCATCGGAACATCCGGGCCTCCGGCCACTCCAGGTGGTGGCCACTACTGCCGAAATGTCAAATTTCATATCCAGTATCAAAACCCTAAAGTTTGATACCCATATTGCCCCAACTCTTATGGTTCCGCAAATGTCCCCTATCGGAACATCCCGGCCTCCGGCCACTCCAGGTGGTGGCCACTACTGCCAAAATGTATAATTTCATATCCAGTATCAAAACCCTAAAGTTTGATACCAATATTGCCCCAACTCTTATGGTTCCGCAAATGTCCCCCATCGGAACATCCCGGGGCCTACGGCCACTCCAGGTGGTGGCCACTACTGCCGAAATGTCAAATTTCATATCCAGTATCAAAAACCCTAAAGTTTGATACCAATATTGCCCCAACTCTTATGGTTCGGCAAATGTCCCCCCATCGGAACATCCGCGGGGCCTCCGGCCACTCCAGGTGGTGGCCACTACTGCCAAAATGTCAAATTTCATGTGCAGTATCAAAAACCCTAAAGTTTGATACCCATATTGCCCCAACTCTTATGGTTCCGCAAATGTCCCCCCATCGGAACATCCGCGGGGCCTACGGCCACTCCAGGTGGTGGCCACTACTGCCAAAATGTCAAATTTCATATCCAGTATCAAAAACCCTAAAGTTTGATACCCATATTGCCCCAACTCTTATGGTTCGGAAAATGTCCCCCTATCGGAACATCCCCGGGGCCTCCGGCCACTCCAGGTGGTGGCCACTACTGCCAAAATGTCAAATTTCATATCCAGTATCAAAAACCCTAAAGTTTGATACCAATATTGCCCCAACTCTTATGGTTCCGCAAATGTCCCCCCATCGGAACATCCGCGGGGCCTCCGGCCACTCCAGGTGGTGGCCACTACTGCCAAAATGTCAAATTTCATGTGCAGTATCAAAAACCCTAAAGTTTGATACCCATATTGCCCCAACTCTTATGGTTCCGCAAATGTCCCCCATCGGAACATCCGCGGCCTCCGGCCACTCCAGGTGGTGGCCACTACTGCCGAAATGTCAAATTTCATATCCAGTATCAAAACCCTAAAGTTTGATACCAATATTGCCCCAACTCTTATGGTTCCGCAAATGTCCCCCATCGGAACATCCGCGGCCTACGGCCACTCCAGGTGGTGGCCACTACTGCCGAAATGTCAAATTTCATATCCAGTATCAAAAACCCTAAAGTTTGATACCAATATTGCCCCAACTCTTATGGTTCGGCAAATGTCCCCCCATCGGAACATCCGCGGGGCCTCCGGCCACTCCAGGTGGTGGCCACTACTGCCAAAATGTCAAATTTCATGTGCAGTATCAAAACCCTAAAGTTTGATACCCATATTGCCCCAACTCTTATGGTTCCGCAAATGTCCCCCATCGGAACATCCGCGGCCTACGGCCACTCCAGGTGGTGGCCACTACTGCCAAAATGTCAAATTTCATATCCAGTATCAAAAACCCTAAAGTTTGATACCCATATTGCCCCAACTCTTATGGTTCGGAAAATGTCCCCCTATCGGAACATCCCCGGGGCCTCCGGCCACTCCAGGTGGTGGCCACTACTGCCAAAATGTCAAATTTCATATCCAGTATCAAAAACCCTAAAGTTTGATACCAATATTGCCCCAACTCTTATGGTTCCGCAAATGTCCCCCCATCGGAACATCCGCGGGGCCTCCGGCCACTCCAGGTGGTGGCCACTACTGCCAAAATGTCAAATTTCATGTGCAGTATCAAAAACCCTAAAGTTTGATACCCATATTGCCCCAACTCTTATGGTTCCGCAAATGTCCCCCCATCGGAACATCCGCGGGGCCTCCGGCCACTCCAGGTGGTGGCCACTACTGCCGGAATGTCAAATTTCATATCCAGTATCAAAAACCCTAAAGTTTGATACCAATATTGCCACAACTCTTATGGTTCCGCAAATGTCCCCCCATCGGAACATCCGCGGGGCCTCCGGCCACTCCAGGTGGTGGCCACTACTGCCGAAATGTCAAATTTCATATCCAGTATCAAAAACCCTAAAGTTTGATACCAATATTGCCCCAACTCTTATGGTTCCGCAAATGTCCCCCCATCGGAACATCCGCGGGGCCTACGGCCACTCCAGGTGGTGGCCACTACTGCCGAAATGTCAAATTTCATATCCAGTATCAAAAACCCTAAAGTTTGATACCAATATTGCCCCAACTCTTATGGTTCGGCAAATGTCCCCCCATCGGAACATCCGCGGGGCCTCCGGCCACTCCAGGTGGTGGCCACTAGTGCCAAAATGTCAAATTTCATGTGCAGTATCAAAACCCTAAAGTTTGATACCCATATTGCCCCAACTCTTATGGTTCCGCAAATGTCCCCCATCGGAACATCCGCGGCCTCCGGCCTCCAGGTGGTGGCCACTACTGCCGAAATGTCAAATTTCATATCCAGTATCAAAAACCCTAAAGTTTGATACCCATATTGCCCCAACTCTAATGGTTCCGCAAATGTCCCCCTATCGGAACATCCCCGGGGCCTCCGGCCACTCCAGGTGGTGGCCACTACTGCCAAAATGTCTAATTTCATATCCAGTATCAAAACCCTAAAGTTTGATACCAATATTGCCCCAACTCTTATGGTTCCGCAAATGTCCCCCATCGGAACATCCGCGGGGCCTACGGCCACTCCAGGTGGTGGCCACTACTGCCAAAATGTCAAATTTCATATCCAGTATCAAAAACCCTAAAGTTTGATACCAATATTGCCCCAACTCTTATGGTTCGGCAAATGTCCCCCCATCGGAACATCCGCGGGGCCTCCGGCCACTCCAGGTGGTGGCCACTACTGCCAAAATGTCAAATTTCATGTGCAGTATCAAAAACCCTAAAGTTTGATACCCATATTGCCCCAACTCTTATGGTTCCGCAAATGTCCCCCCATCGGAACATCCGCGGGGCCTACGGCCACTCCAGGTGGTGGCCACTACTGCCAAAATGTCAAATTTCATATCCAGTATCAAAAACCCTAAAGTTTGATACCCATATTGCCCCAACTCTTATGGTTCGGAAAATGTCCCCCTATCGGAACATCCCCGGGGCCTCCGGCCACTCCAGGTGGTGGCCACTACTGCCAAAATGTCAAATTTCATATCCAGTATCAAAAACCCTAAAGTTTGATACCAATATTGCCCCAACTCTTATGGTTCCGCAAATGTCCCCCTATCGGAACATCCGGGCCTCCGGCCACTCCAGGTGGTGGCCACTACTGCCAAAATGTCAAATTTCATGTGCAGTATCAAAAACCCTAAAGTTTGATACCCATATTGCCCCAACTCTTATGGTTCCGCAAATGTCCCCCCATCGGAACATCCGCGGGGCCTCCGGCCACTCCAGGTGGTGGCCACTACTGCCAAAATGTCAAATTTCATGTGCAGTATCAAAAACCCTACAGTTTGATACCCATATTGCCCCAACTCTTATGGTTCGTCAAATGTCCCCCTATCGGAACATCCGCGGGGCCTCCGGCCACTCCAGGTGGTGGCCACTACTGCCGAAATGTCAAATTTCATATCCAGTATCAAAAACCCTAAAGTTTGATACCAATATTGCCCCAACTCTTATGGTTCGGCAAATGTCCCCCTATCGGAACATCCCCGGGGCCTCCGGCCACTCCAGGTGGTGGCCACTACTGCCGAAATGTCAAATTTCATATCCAGTATCAAAACCCTAAAGTTTGATACCCATATTGCCCCAACTCTTATGGTTCCGCAAATGTCCCCCCATCGGAACATCCGCGGGGCCTCCGGCCACTCCAGGTGGTGGCCACTACTGCCAAAATGTCAAATTTCATGTGCAGTATCAAAAACCCTAAAGTTTGATACCCATATTGCCCCAACTCTTATGGTTCCGCAAATGTCCCCCCATCGGAACATCCGCGGCCTCCGGCCACTCCAGGTGGTGGCCACTACTGCCAAAATGTCAAATTTCATATCCAGTATCAAAAACCCTAAAGTTTGATACCAATATTGCCCCAACTCTTATGGTTCCGCAAATGTCCCCCCATCGGAACATCCGCGGGGCCTCCGGCCACTCCAGGTGGTGGCCACTACTGCCAAAATGTCAAATTTCATGTGCAGTATCAAAAACCCTAAAGTTTGATACCCATATTGCCCCAACTCTTATGGTTCCGCAAATGTCCCCCCATCGGAACATCCGCGGGGCCTACGGCCACTCCAGGTGGTGGCCACTACTGCCGGAATGTCAAATTTCATATCCAGTATCAAAAACCCTAAAGTTTGATACCAATATTGCCCCAACTCTTATGGTTCCGCAAATGTCCCCCCATCGGAACATCCGCGGGGCCTCCGGCCACTCCAGGTGGTGGCCACTACTGCCGAAATGTCAAATTTCATATCCAGTATCAAAAACCCTAAAGTTTGATACCAATATTGCCCCAACTCTTATGGTTCGGCAAATGTCCCCCCATCGGAACATCCGCGGGGCCTCCGGCCACTCCAGGTGGTGGCCACTACTGCCAAAATGTCAAATTTCATGTGCAGTATCAAAACCCTACAGTTTGATACCCATATTGCCCCAACTCTTATGGTTCGGCAAATGTCCCCCTATCGGAACATCCGCGGGGCCTCCGGCCACTCCAGGTGGTGGCCACTACTGCCAAAATGTCAAATTTCATATCCAGTATCAAAAACCCTAAAGTTTGATACCAATATTGCCCCAACTCTTATGGTTCGGCAAATGTCCCCCTATCGGAACATCCCCGGGGCCTCCGGCCACTCCAGGTGGTGGCCACTACTGCCGAAATGTCAAATTTCATATCCAGTATCAAAAACCCTAAAGTTTGATACCCATATTGCCCCAACTCTTATGGTTCCGCAAATGTCCCCCTATCGGAACATCCGGGGCCTCCGGCCACTCCAGGTGGTGGCCACTACTGCCAAAATGTCAAATTTCATGTCCAGTATCAAAAACCCTAAAGTTTGATACCCATATTGCCCCAACTCTTATGGTTCGGCAAATGTCCCCCTATCGGAACATCCCCGGGGCCTCCGGCCACTCCAGGTGGTGGCCACTACTGCCGAAATGTCAAATTTCATATCCAGTATCAAAAACCCTAAAGTTTGATACCCATATTGCCCCAACTCTTATGGTTCCGCAAATGTCCCCCCATCGGAACATCCGCGGGGCCTACGGCCACTCCAGGTGGTGGCCACTACTGCCAAAATGTCAAATTTCATATCCAGTATCAAAAACCCTAAAGTTTGATACCCATATTGCCCCAACTCTTATGGTTCCGCAAATGTCCCCCCATCGGAACATCCGCGGGGCCTCCGGCCACTCCAGGTGGTGGCCACTACTGCCAAAATGTCAAATTTCATATCCAGTATCAAAAACCCTAAAGTTTGATACCAATATTGCCCCAACTCTTATGGTTCCGCAAATGTCCCCCCATCGGAACATCCGCGGGGCCTCCGACCACTCCAGGTGGTGGCCACTACTGCCGAAATGTCAAATTTCATATCCAGTATCAAAAACCCTAAAGTTTGATACCCATATTGCCCCAACTCTTATGGTTCGGCAAATGTCCCCCTATCGGAACATCCCCGGGGCCTCCGGCCACTCCAAGTGGTGGCCAATTCCAATTCCCGCTCATGCCGGCTGGCATGTCTTGGCGTGTCCATGCTTCCAGGCTATCTGCTCCCGGGCCTCCAGGCCGTCTGCAAACGGGCCACCAGGCCATCTGCTCCTGATGTGTTCTCGTCGACGGCCAGCAACAGACTGAATTTTCGGGACCGACCGAGCCGAGTTTTGTTAATTTAGATCGGGGACGTATGCCCCGCCTTTTGCACCCATTCTCCTACATCTCCTTATTCGCTTTTGCCTCGTCGACGATCCGAAAATTATGAGGTAGAGTGGGGGTGATTTTAGATACATCAATCTCACGTCTCTATATTGACTGATTGGGAAACGTTTGTTCAACCAACCAGCCTGCACCAAAAAGAGGGGAAATTTGCCGAGAGGGGAATTCGTTACGTAACGTTTTCGCTTCGCGAAAATTT